>NC_031954.1:2078203-2378203 GCF_000303195.2 Fusarium pseudograminearum CS3096 | reverse complement strand
CCTCAAGCCTCTAGAGGTAAAGACGCGGTGCAGGCAACCTCTAGAGGTAAAGCGTCAAAGCCTCTAGAGGTAAGGTGCGCGCCTGTCGGTGTAGGTGGAAAGAAATGTAAAAAGCGCAATGTACCTTTAGGCCGAAGCCGGTGTGTTGAGGAGGGGATTTCTCCTTTGCTGAAAAGCTCAGCATGGTTCGAGACAGAATGGTGGAAGACGATCGGCGCTCGTTGAAACCATTATGTGAAAGATCTATAGATAATATCGAGATATGCTTATTAGGTTTGCAGATAACTAGACCTGATAGTAAAACTCCGAGCTCGAGCCAAAATAATACCTTCAGGTCATGGTGGGAAGTAGTCCAGACACTATCAGAGAGTGTTGATTGGTCAATGGCCTGGTTAAACAAAGATGTGTCGGGGGTATGAGTTGCGTCAACTCACTTTCACTGTCTCGCTGCTCGTCGCAAAAAAGACCGAGAAGACTGATCAGCTTTAATAATAATAGCTCGTTTATTGTTGAAACAAAACATGTGTTTAGTGACCTTTTCAAAACAGCGGTACCTGGCCAGCCGGATATGATAGGTGCTCTTCTGAGCATCTCATCCTGGCTTAGATGCTATAAAAAGGCATCTCGTTATGCTATCGCAGCTCTCGTAACAAGGGCTTGTTCAATTTGCGACCATATCTTGCATCAACACCCTGACCTACCCCCATGCTTTTGTGTTTTGTTCTTATTTTGCTGTTCCCGGGTAAGGCGCGATGAAATCTTTGTTTGAAGCTATGCCGTGTCGATTCCCTGCGCGGCACACTATCATGCTAATGTACTTATCAACCCCGGAAGACGGGGTTCATCCCACCAGGCTGGTGTCCTGTTGCCGCGATTGCTCATAGCCGCACTTCTGTTATTGCTTCTTCTTTCATTGCTGTTGGCATCCATTTTGCAGCGACCGGCCCGGTCAGCAATATCATGGGATATCCATATATCCGTGCGTACATGCCAGAAGGATGCCTGCCATGAGACACATGGCATCACGCCCAACGGGAAATCAACCGCCGCTCAACTGTACGCCATAAACGTATACATGATCCATAGTTTAGTAGTCAGAGAATCTGAGTTGACGAGGTACCGCGGTAGAGTCGTTGTATGGCCGAACCAAGTTCCACTCAGTCGTTAGTTTGGGAACAACCCCGAGATTCTGTTTCTTGTTCTCTGGCAGAAGCCCCCGCAATGGCATGGAGGTACGTCCCCAAGGCCGAAGCAGATCCGTTGGAGTCATAAGCTATTTTTATTAGTGTGGTACCTTGATTGTATGCTGGAAAGTTTTGACGTGAGATCAAGTGGAAGGGTTCCGCCCGCGCCGCCATGGGTAGCAGGTAGGTTTGGTACAGTACGGTGCCTGCCAAATTATTGGGACAGGATACGCCTCCTCACACCTGATTCCCCTCGGGTTTTCTCCAACGTACACGCCCTCACCGTCCGCTCTGCCAATCCCACACCCTCCTCGTCCTGGATAGCTCCCCCCCGGAGGCCGGGCGTGTCACCGACGACGGACTTGGGGGATTCACATTGCTCTACAAAACCCCCTCGCCCGCCTACATGTCCCTTCCCTTCGATTTTCTTTCTTTTCAATCTTATACGTATCCTCTATAACTGCATATTATATCCTTTATCCACGATTCTCTGCGCTACAAGGTGATATCGCGGTTGAAGAGCTGTCGTGGTATCTTCATACCGGCAAGCGTGCTCGTTACCTACCCCACCATCGCCAGAGACCCCCGCCATTGAGCTCTTGATAAAGCTTCCTTCCCAGAGCTTCTCGCTTTCGCACTCTTCAACTTCTCTGACGAAGCCACTGAAGTAAATCGCACAATATGGCTGCTATCGCCCCCCAGCAACCGCTCACTTTCAACGATGTCTTTGAGGAGGAGGATATCGATGAGCCCAAGGAGGCCAATTCGGTCCACCACATCCGCGCCAACTCTAGCATCATGCATGTGAAGAAGATTCTTGGTAAGTAGCTGGCGCGCTCCTAACAGCCACCAATGGCTTGTCTAGAGGACTCAACGACCCCTCACTGCTTATCGCGAGGAATTACGCTGACTTGTATCCTTTACTCCCCCTGCAGTTGCCAACCGTGGTGAAATTCGTAAGTCGAACAGTCTCAGTCCCCATCGCAGACCCGCAACCAGCTAACAAACATGTGAACAGCCATTCGTGTATGACTACCCATGCATTCCTTCCGTCCGGTCGCTCTCTCTGGACACTGCCAAGCTGACACTGGTATTCGGTTATAGATTTTCAGAACTGTAGGTTGCAATTCTCGGTTTCGTACGGCTCACATGCATGGACTAAGGCGCTAACCACCCACAGGCTCACGAGCTTTCACTGCACACTGTTGCAGTCTTCAGGTACCCCTCAACCGCGATCCTGACGGCACGAGAGTTTATAAACTAACTTGGAAAGTTATGAGGACCGATTGAGCATGCACAGGCAGAGTATGCGACCAGCCAATACTGCCTATCGATATCCCTTTTGCTAACAATATATTCCAGAGGCCGATGAAGCCTACGTCATTGGCAAGCGTGGACAGTACACCCCTGTCGGCGCCTATCTGGCTGGTGATGAGATTGTCAAAATTGCGGTCGAACATGGCGTGCAAATGATCCACCCTGGTATGTTTATCTTCGGCATCCTGCATTCGATTCGCATCACTAACTCAGCCTCCAGGTTACGGTTTCCTCTCCGAGAACGCTGAATTTGCCCGCAAGGTTGAGAAGGCTGGCCTCATCGTGAGTCAAATGTGCCCCACCACTCCCGCTCCGTCCGTGCATTAACCCCGGACCAGTTCGTCGGCCCCTCCCCCGAGGTCATTGACTCGCTCGGTGACAAGGTCTCTGCCCGAAAGCTCGCCAACGCTGCCAACGTCCCTGTTGTTCCCGGTACTAAGGGCGCCGTTGAGAGGTACGAGGAGGTCAAGGACTTCACTGACAAGTATGGATTTCCCATCATCATCAAGGCCGCTTTCGGTGGTGGTGGCCGTGGTATGCGAGTAGTTCGCGACCAGGAGAGTCTCAAGGAGTCCTTTGAGCGTGCCACCTCCGAGGCAAAGACTGCCTTTGGTAACGGCACTGTATTCGTTGAGCGCTTCCTTGACAAGCCCAAGCACATTGAGGTCCAGCTTCTCGGTGATAACCACGGCAACATCGTTCACTTGTACGAGCGTGACTGCTCCGTCCAACGACGACACCAAAAGGTTGTTGAGATTGCTCCTGCCAAGGATCTTCCCTCTGAAGTCCGTGACAACATTCTTTCCGACGCTGTCAGACTGGCCAAGACAGCCGGCTACCGCAATGCAGGCACTGCGGAGTTCCTGGTTGACCAGCAGAACCGTCACTACTTTATCGAGATCAACCCTCGTATTCAGGTCGAGCACACGATCACTGAGGAGATTACCGGAATCGATATCGTTGCCGCCCAGATTCAGATTGCTGCTGGTGCTACCTTGAACCAGCTCGGTCTCACTCAGGATCGCATCTCTACTCGTGGCTTTGCCATCCAGTGCCGTATCACAACCGAGGATCCTGCCAAGGGTTTCCAACCTGACACTGGAAAGATCGAGGTCTACCGATCTTCTGGTGGTAACGGTGTCCGTCTGGATACCGGTAACGGTTTCGCTGGTGCCGTTATCACCCCCCATTACGACTCTATGCTTACGAAGTGTACTTGTCACGGCTCTACCTACGAAATTGCTCGCAGAAAGGTTCTCCGATCCCTGATCGAGTTCCGTATTCGAGGTGTCAGAACCAACATCCCTTTCCTGGCTTCTCTTCTCACCCACCCTACCTTTATTGATGGAACTTGCTGGACTACTTTCATCGACGATACCCCTCAGCTTTTCGACCTTGTTGGCAGCCAGAACCGTGCCCAGAAGTTGCTTGCCTACCTAGGTGACGTTGCCGTCAACGGCAGCAGCATCAAGGGTCAGATCGGTGAGCCTAAATTCAAGGGCGAGATCCAAGTTCCCGAGTTCATCAACTCTGCCGGAGAGAAGGTTGATGCCTCCCAGCCTTGCACCAAGGGATGGCGAAACATCATCCTCGAGCAAGGACCCAAGGCTTTTGCCAAAGCCATCCGCGAGTACAAGGGCACTCTCCTTATGGACACAACTTGGCGAGATGCTCACCAGTCACTTCTGGCTACTCGTGTTCGTACAGTCGACTTGCTCGGCATTGCCAAAGAGACCAGCCATGCTCTTTCCAACCTCTACTCTCTTGAGTGCTGGGGAGGCGCCACTTTCGATGTCGCTATGCGATTCCTCTACGAGGATCCTTGGGATCGACTTCGCAAGATGCGAAAGCTTGTTCCCAACATTCCTTTCCAGATGCTGCTCCGTGGTGCCAACGGTGTTGCTTACTCTTCTCTGCCCGACAACGCCATTGATCACTTCGTTGACCAGGCTAAGAAGAACGGTGTCGACATCTTCCGTGTCTTCGATGCTCTGAACGATATTGATCAGCTCGAAGTCGGTATAAGAGCAGTGCAGAAATGTAACGGAGTCTGTGAAGGAACCAGTGAGTTAACATATTTATAAACCCTCGAGAAGCATGTTATACTAATTGTTTAATCTAGTCTCATACAGCGGAGACAGTAAGCTAATCGCTTTCCTAAACTTATGATAATTTTAGCTAACTATTTGGACAGTGCTTCGCCCTGGCAAGAAGTACAACCTCGAGTACTACCTTGCTCTCGTCGACAAGCTTGTCGCTCTTGATATTGATATTCTGGGTATCAAGGACATGGCTGGTGTACTGAAGCCCCATGCCGCTACACTACTGATCGGATCCATTCGAGAAAAGTACCCTGATCTTCCCATCCACGTTCATACCCATGACTCGGCTGGTACTGGTGTTGCCTCCATGGTTGCCTGCGCAAAGGCCGGCGCTGATGCTGTTGATGCCGCCACCGACAGTCTGTCGGGAATGACTTCTCAGCCCAGCATCAACGCTATCATTGCTTCCCTTGAGGGAAGTGACTGTGACCCTGGATTGGACCCCAAGCTTGTCCGAACTCTTGACATGTACTGGCAGCAACTTCGTCTGCTTTACTCACCCTTCGAGGCCCACCTTGCTGGCCCTGATCCCGAGGTGTACGAGCACGAGATTCCTGGTGGTCAGTTGACCAACATGATGTTTCAAGCGTCTCAGCTGGGTCTTGGATCCCAGTGGCTCGAGACCAAGAAGGCCTATGAGCATGCCAACGAGCTTCTCGGTGACATCGTCAAGGTTACCCCAACTTCCAAGGTTGTTGGTGATCTTGCTCAATTCATGGTCTCCAACGGTCTTTCCCCCGAAGATGTCAAGGCGAAGGCTTCTCAACTCGATTTCCCCAGTTCCGTTCTGGAGTTCCTTGAGGGTCTGATGGGTCAACCTTATGGTGGATTCCCCGAGCCTCTTCGATCCGATGCTCTCCGTGGTCGACGCAAGCTCGACAAGCGACCTGGCCTGTTCCTCGAGCCTGTTGACTTCGTGAAGACCAAGCGCGAACTTGGTAAGAAGTATGGCGCACCCGTTACTGAGTGCGACGTCGCTTCGTACGTGATGTACCCCAAGGTCTTTGAGGACTACAAGAAGTTTGTTCAGCAATACGGTGATCTTTCCGTGCTGCCCACTCGATACTTCTTGTCTCGTCCCGAGATTGGCGAGGAGTTCAACGTTGAACTGGAGAAGGGCAAGGTCTTGATTCTCAAGCTTCTTGCTGTTGGCCCTCTGTCCGAGAACACTGGACAGCGTGAGGTCTTCTTCGAGATGAACGGAGAGGTTCGACAGGTCACTGTTGTTGACAAGAAGGCTGCTGTTGAGAACATCAGCCGACCCAAGGCCGATGCTAATGACTCGAGCCAAGTCGGCGCGCCTATGTCTGGTGTCCTGGTAGAGCTCCGTGTCCATGAGGGCTCCGAGGTTAAGAAGGGAGACCCAATTGCGATTCTCTCTGCCATGAAGATGGTAAGTTATCGTCTCATTCTTGTTCTTTGGTATCAATGCTAACTTTGTATAGGAAATGAGCGTGAGTGCCTCTCACTCGGGCAAGGTCACATCACTCCATGTGCGTGAGGGTGACTCGGTTGATGGTTCCGATCTCATCTGCCGAATTGAAAAGGCATAAGGAGCATTGACGACACAGAGAAAATAAAAGATTGGAGTTTAATGATACATTACGGACAACGCGAGCACCCAAAGAAAATAATGGGATATTGGTTTGGCGCGTAAAGATAACCTATGAACAGTCTTCACGAGCACTTTAAATAAATTTTTTATGAATGAGTGAAGAGCATTTCTGACGCTGATCGGGACAGTGAAATAACAGGCGCCGGGGCATGATTTCGAAAGCATAAGGGACAGAATTGACGAGAAAGGTTATGAAATTCTAAATCGATTCTTAGGCGGTTTATGTTTTATATCCTAAGGCTAAGACTAATGCTTATGATATTCAGACTATGGATTTTGCTTAAGCGATTATAGGGACTAGTCTAGGGTTTTCGATCCCTCGAGGAAGAAAGATTAGTGGAGGATTTAGCTAAAATACATGGTGTTTTACAATGCTGCTGCAAAATACTTCAAACTCGGACTATAATGCTTCTTAGAAGACACAATGTTAGCCATGATCTTACTTAGTAGATGTAATGTTATCAGCCTATGTACTGGTGGGTAGACTTACTGGGCTATGTCCTCATTATGTACCGAAAGCTAAAGTGCATAAAAGTGATCTACGGTAGGCGACAAATAGCACAAGGGGTTAAAGGTATTTCGTCGTTCATACTCGGGAAGATGTTTTTAGAGCAGGCCATTTAATAGAAATCTGTTCCAGTAACTTGAATCTAACCGATCTTTACGATTCGAAAATTCATTATCTCACTCCATTCTACCAACATTTAACCAGTGAGTTTCCCAGTTTCGTAATTGGTGTACAATCTTTGACTGAAAAGGCGAAGAGAAATATATTGGAAGAGTGATCCTGATGATTCATTAATATATTACTGACAAATTGCCGTTCTTTTTGTTTTTGTCCTGTGCATAACACCGATCCAATGCTAGTACCCTGACCCCTTTTTACTGTTTCTTGCAAAGTTGATCCGAATGCTTGACCAGCCCAGGTAATAGATAACTCTGCGGCGTATGAACTTCGGAGTACTTTCGGTCTTTTGAGGCGTGATGGATGACTCCTAATTCAGGCTGCATACGCACGCTTCGAGAACAAAGAATGGATGGATCTTCAAGTCAGCTCCACATTATGCCAGTCCTAAAGTAGCCTGAGTATGTACGGATATTGTGCATGATATATCTGGCTGCATTCGCGGGAAACACGGGATCCTACTCCGGGTTTGATGGAAATCATCGAGGCTGCGAGTTGCCTTCATATTGAGAACCCGTGAGTTGCTGAACCCACTGTTTAGTCCGTACTCAACACGTTCCACTTGGCCACACCGCAGTTGCCAGCATCATAAGAACACGGCCATCCTGATGACTTTGCGACCTCTTATGGAATTGTCCTAAACAATTAGGCCAAGATGCGAGTTCCCCAGTCCCCACAAGTCACTAGCTCAACATCGGCAGTCCGCATTGCGGGGAACCCCAGTCAGGCTCCATATCCACGAGGGGGTTGCATGCACCAAAGGCTGCAGGTCTTTCATCGCAACACCTGGATAATTAGGGGAACGTTTCAATTCAGTTGAAATTTGGTCATGTGCACCGAAATCGGACAGACCCGGATAAAGAACCACGATGTGTTTGCACGACTGGAAGTCAGGATAGAGTCTAGTGCACAATAATTTAAGAGAGCTGACCATGAGGTCATTCGTGCAATGACGTAGTCAAGATTCATTAGAGCCAACGAGGACGAATACAAAGTGCAAGATAAAGACAAAAAGCCTCCATATGTCCGCGTGTGGTGGGCGATGGTACCAGGCTGAATGATGGGAATCCTTCCCCATGTCCGGAGCGCATAGCGGAGATTGATGCAATGCTGATGAGCAATGTTCGCTCCTTGGTGGAATGCAACCCAGTCAACCCTGTGGCATTCTGGATAAATAAGGAAAAAGACCTGCAACATCGGACAAGACCGACGATCAGGACATGATAAGCAAGGCAACCCGAATATCCCATTTTCATTCGATCTCTTTCACACATGTTTGGGTTTGAGAGAAGCGGTGAGAATTTCTTTTTAGTCGGTACTTCATTGTAAGACATTGCCTTTTTAAACTTGTAACTTTGACAGCCTCCTCTCCTCTCCACAGATGGGCGGAATCAAAGTGTGGGGGAGAAATCGGACACTTATTGTATGAACCCCAGACACTTGGCTCAGGTAGGTTCCTTGACACGCTGACATGCTGAAAACGATGAGCATTTGGCCCCCCACAGCATCGGGGGGCATGGACCGGCTCTCATATGCACGATTAATGCAGTCATGGAGCTCTGGACTTTTAGAATCTCGTATCTGACCAATGATGCGGCCTGTGTCGGTGGTTGTGGTGCTTTGCTTCACTAATTCTTATTTCTCAGCAATATTGGAGATGCCTCGTGCTGAATCTATCTTGATATGTACCTACCTAGGTAGTCAGGCAGTGATTTTACGGCAATGCCTGATAAAGCCATAAACTGTATCACTGAACAATAAGCCTCATCAGTGACCGGTATTCATTTATGATTCAGAAAAGATGAATCTGTATCACCGTTTCTGTTCCCGTTCACTATTGGATTCCACGACACAGACAGTACCTACCTCTTCGGGACCCGCCTAAAGTTTGGTTGTTCCCCCTGCAAGTTGGTAGGTGCGGATCTGCAGTTGCCTGCCAGCCTGCTCCTGCCCTCCGAAACCCAAAATTCGCCCGCTGCATAACGTATCCAATCCAGGTCAAAAACACCTTCCCCCTCCGTATATTTCTACACAACTCTCCCTCCTACCTACTTCCTAGATCAGACTCAACAAACTCTTCCTTTCCCTTCGTATGAATGCGATAGGAAGTATTTTCAACTACTTTTACCGTCGCCAGCCCCACTAGCAACACGTATCAATCAAACAAATTTCTACTATAAACAATGGAGAGCCTTCAGCTATCCCAGGTCTTGGCCGACCTCAGCAACCTGGGCGCCGCCGTAAGTTTTCATGCCACGCTGCAAGCTTTGCGTTCTTACTGCGACTGATCGCTCGTATATGGAATCAATACTGACGCTTATTGTTCAGGACCCTGGAGCTGCCGAAGCCATCGTCGGCGCCAATAACGCCCATTCCAGTTACCCTCGAACCGACGCAACTGTGAATGCTCTTACCTCGAGTCCCTCTACCAATAACCAAAAACGTCCTGCCGGCCTACAGCGCCACTGGTCATCCGAAAAGTTCGACAAGTTTGGCCGACGTATCCTCTCTCCCAGCTCCCACACAGGGTCAGCCGGAAACTCGATTCCCGGTACTCCTCGCCGCGGCGAATCTGATGTGAGACAATCCTGCCAAATGTACACTCTACGGCTAAGCGGAACCCGAGAACTGACAAGATTTCTCTTTAGTTCGAAGAAGACCTGGAAAGGGCAAGCACGCTCATGCAGCTATACGACATTCGGTCCAAGATCAAGCAGCAGGACAACAGTAGTCTGCTCAAGGCCCGTGAGAAGGTTAACGCGATAGCGGCGCGACAACAAGCTCAACAGGCAGCGGAGCGCAACATGAAGGCGGCAGACGAGCTTCGACGTCAACGTTACTCTTTTCCTCGAGCTGGTCTCTAAACTGAACGACCCTTACGAATTCACCATACATACTTACGAGATCATGTGGCTCATGCGAAGGGAAAGGCGCACGATGTACGATTTTGACGTTTGCTGGAAAGGTTATTTGACGGCGTTGGGACACAAAAGCAATATGCCGTCGGTAATGGATCGACCCTCTTGTGAGGTCTAAGGCAACAAGCGTTTGACTTTTAGTAGTATATGAGGTGCTCACTATTTTGTGGCGAGGCGCTGGGATAATGGCTTTGGTCGGCTTCCAATCACGCGGTGGAACGTGCCAGAATATCAAGGGGCTGTATTGATGCGAGAACAGAGCTATTGGACTGTCTCTTGGATAACCCAAGATTAGATGTTATTGGAGGGCTTGGACGGCTTCGACTGTAGGTTATTGCAAGTGCAGATAACCACTGTCAGAGAACAACGATCAGATAGTCTTTATCCTGTATTCTCTGATCTTACGACGGTCCTGAAGCGCTGGACATGATAATTGACAATTGTCCTAATTTCTGCATGATACCAATTGAAAAGAAGTGTCCACCACGATTAAGCTTAATCATGTGGGCGTGGCAATATACAGCCTCCAGTTGCTACTGGGGGGCGTCGACCTGGATAGACGACATGTGCTCGAAACATCCTGTTTGTTTGTCAAGGATTTGGAATTTTCGTAAAAGGGTCCCACATCATCAAATACCCAGTTGCTCTGACATGTCGACATGACGTTCTGGAATACAGTTCCGCCAGGCAGATCTGCCGTCGACATAAGATAATGCACGTTCGATTGAATAAAGTAAAATAGCTGGGGGTGGGACCCTCGTCGTCATCAGAGTTGGGCTTCGCCACGTCTTCAGCGAAGCTCGTGGGCTAAGTGGGCATAGAGCCACGAAGGGTTGAGGCTCAGCAAGTTTAGTTGGAGCTTGGTTAAGGTCACAGTTTGGTGATCACGGTAGATACTTGCCGGTCAAAGAGTCTTGATAAAACCATGGCCATTGGGTTTCTGATTGATTGATAGGTAGATATTCGTGCAGTGAAGAAGGATTCGCTGCGTACCTAGATGATGACGACCTTGACGCATACTTGTAAAGGGCGGAACCACGGCACACGTCTCAAACAGTCAAGAGGCGATGGATGTTACCGTGATGTAAGTGCCAAGCTTCAAAGTGTTACTGTATCTTAAGCACAGCCACTACGATCGCGAACCTTGGGCAGCCAAGAAGAGGGAAAAGCGGGAATGCCCAGACTTTTGCAGAGAGCAAAAGCAGAAAACAGAGCTTGTGACCGTATTTTTGCGTATTACGCACGCTGCTTTGACCCTGCCGGGTGGATTTTACGCCGGGCTTGGCTGATATCGTCGAGTCGCAGGTTGAATACAAAGACCAGCTGCCCTCCCACACTCTCTGCTCGCCCTTGTCCCCTTTGATTCGATAATTACCTGTTTTTACCTTATTGTCAATCACATATCCTTACATTTCCCCTTGCACAGAGCTGCTCTGTGACAAAAAGACACCTATAAGCACTACTTAACTACCTCCTACAAGACGTCACCCCATCACTCATCGCTCGTCGCATCATTATACGTCATCCCTTGGCCAAAACCAAGCCATTTCAACGCCGCAAACGAGCAACGAGTAATCTCTTGAGTTAAAAGCAAAGTTTGGTTTAATCCAAAGCATTCCCCAAACGTTGCTTACTCAACCGTCTTTCTCGTATTGCTACGACAAATAAACACAAATTGCGCGTCTTCATTTTCAATTGCAACAACTACCGCAACAATGGCGCCCACTGACGACCTCATCTTTTCGCGTGCCTATGGATGTCGCTACGGCTACAGCTACAGCTACAGCAGAAATGGATGTTATCGAAACAGCTGGTCCTACTGGGGACGCTGGTTAGTCGCGGGCATCGTCATCTTTTTCTTCCTTATCTTTTTCATGTGCTGCCTGTAAGTTTTCATCATGATTATCGTCTCAAAGTTACTTTATGCTAACATCCTCCAAGCATCTCCCGTCGTCGTAAGAGCCGTGGCGTTAAGCCCGTCTACGGCACCGGATGGATGGCGGCCAAGCCTTGGGGACAAAACAACAACAACAACCAAGCCTACAATTACGGCAACCAAGGTGGTTATAATCAGGGCTACAACCAAGGAGGCTACCAACCGAACAACGGTGGCTACAATGCGCCTCCCGCTTATGGTCAGCAGCAGCAGCCCCAGTACACTGGTACAACATTCAACGCCAACGACGGCTACTATGGCCAGAACGCTGGAGTTCAACATCCCGAGGGCACATATCAGCGTGATGGCGGATACTCTGCCCCTCCTGGACCTCCTCCTGGCAAATAAATCCAGACAAGGATAGGAATGTGAGATTGTTCTGCACATACGACCGACATGCAAAGGGAAGGAAACGAAAGGATACCACTTTTTGAGGCGTTTTTGGGAGCTTGAATCATGACATGTAATGGCTACTTTTCCGTCAAGATGAATCGCGGATAAGGGTGTTTGTTAACACGAGCAATATTTGTTTTTTGTTCTTGGGTGGACTCATGCATACCTTTTTTTCTAATCATGCAGTTTTTCCCTACCTGGTAAATACTTAATTATTAGATTTTTGAAATACTTGCCTACCATTCGCGTATACTGAACTCTCAATGTGACTCAGTCGGTGATGCTATTCGCCATGGCTTTATGTCAGGCGTTATTACATGGTCCTGCTTGTATCAACAACACAATGCTATATCGACTGTTGTATCATTTGTCACATCTCGCTTCCAGATGTTATCAGTATATATTCTTGGCTGCATATCAACACACGCGCGTCTATTCCAGTGGGTATTGAAGAATATTTATTCAAGCACTGCCTGTCATGAGGCGCTCAATAGTCTTACATCCTTCTGTTTCAGCCTCACGGAACGAAGGATGTTGTCAATCGATTGGTAGGCGCATTGACGCCATAGCCGCTGACAAGAGGAGCCTGCATGAAATCATCCAGGCAAGTACTTAATTGATACCATGTATTGGAGGCTTCCCGGAGTATGCCAGTCTTACGTTGTAGCGAACGACGATCTGAATATCTGCTGTTGAGGGGATGCTACCGAGCTCAACGGCGTATTTTAGCTACCATGCACATCGTAATCATCGCTAAGGAAACCCAAGCCTTGGCTTCTTGGTCTTGTTGACGCCAAGTCCCGAATAGCCGTCCGCATATGCATACCTGCAAGGTAAAAGTGAGGGTTTGTCACGATACAAAGGCTCGCCACACCTCTTGCGATGCCGTCAAACCGAGGGCTCTAGATTGTTCTTCCGGGTTGTTTATTGTAACAGGTAGTCGATGATGCAATAATTGACAGCCCTCTGACTTTGGGCCACTTCAATTCTGTGACAGGATCGTCCGGCTATCGAAACGACCCTGTCATTTCGGAAAATGGATGCCTTTGATGGCCCACGCTGGGGCCAGGGTTGATAGAAGAGCTAACGGCGACAATGTACATGGGTTTTCTGACGCGAGCTCGAGTTAAATTGATGGGTTTTAATATCGTGCACACAAACTAGTCCACAGAGTAGGACGACATGAGCTTGAGGTTGTGTTTGAAATAAAGTATGGGGATGGGGATGGGGATGGGGGACTCGTTCGCCATGTCCTTTGTTCTAGAGACTTCGCGTGGAGATGGGTATGATGGGTCTGTGTAGCAACGATCGTCAATGTGTCAAACTATCCTGCCTCTTAAGTTTTCCAACATGCTTTGCAGTCTTGTTGGAGCATGTGCATCCGCATGATCCTATGCCGGTCTCATAGAAGCTAAGGTTTGGGAACAAGCCATGAAGGCGTCGTCACCCATGCGACAGAACGGTCCCTTTGAGTTTGGCTTATACAGAAGATCCATCTATAGGTGGAATTTGGTTGAATACATCGCTGTGCACAGAACTAGGTAACCTTGAGGTTTTTCTGCAAAATATTCTGTAATACTCTCTGTACAAGCTGAAATGATTTCTCGCCCCGTTGGCTAACAGCCAGTCCAATCGATATTCCCTTGAAGTCTTACAGTTTCAGAAGTCCCTTGGCGGCTGCCCCCACTCCTACCTAGACTGCGCCTTCCCTGACTGTCCAGGGGTAAAATTAGCAGTCCCATTTTCCCCTGGATCGTCCCCGCCACTGGCGGTAACGCTGGGTCCCTCCATCTGGTGGGCGCTTTCCTCCTTGGGATCCCTTTGAACTTCTATTCAAGTCTGGCTTGAGCTCACCCATTCATTCATTCATTCTTACATCCAACATTTGCGCCGTTGGCAACATGGCTGAACGCTCTTGAGCCTACCTTGAACCTTAGCATAGGTTGTTTACTCTCTCTTGACCTCTGATCTTGTTTATTGTTTACTCTTGTACCACATTCATTCTCTTGTATACAGACCGGTGCGAGCGCCGCTTTCCTTTCTACCTACCTATCCATTACGGATAGTATTCTTCAAACTACCATCCTTCATTCCATCAACGACACGCATCAACAACTCGAATCACGCGCCGAAGAAACACTACCACATACGTCGCTGTCTCAAAATACCACTTGATATTGACTTTTCACCGTTTCTCGATCAACTTCCAAAAACTCAATTGGATATCTATAACGACTCTCTTACAACCAAGCAATATACCCACCATACCCAGCATTTACATAGCGAGATCTCAATTATTCACCATCTACGATATCTCAGCCAGACTACCACACTCATTACTAGTTTGAACTATCGCCAATTGCGACAACATCAGCAAAATGCCATCCATCGATGAGGCCATGGCGCGGAGCCTGCGAGGCAGCGCCTGGGAAATTGTCAAGGACAAATTCGTCAGAACTATTGTCTCTGATCTTACGCGACGAGATATGCTCGCTGATGCCGCACAAACGACTGACAACATTTCGAAAACTTCTGATGATTTTGCAACCGCCATCTCTAGTTGGGATAACTGTATGAGCGTGGTGTGGTGCAAGTGCGTATATCCTATGTCAGGCCCATGTTTCTTTCACTAACAATCTTCTAGGTGGCCGGTGATTGGTATCATGATCCTCGGAGGTCTCATTATCTTTAGTATTCTATGGTGCATCATTCGCTGTTGCTGCTGTGGGCTCTCGTGCTGCTGTAGCTGCTGCCAATGCCTCAAGTGTTGCGGTAACTGCTGCGGTGCTTGTGATCCTCCTGGCAGTCACACGAAGCACCTTGACGACCCTTACCCTCCTCAGCCTCAGCATCATGGATATCGAACTGAACCCCCAATGAATCCCTCGATACCTCAGTATGGGGTCTCCCAGCCTATTCGAAATGAGCCACCTCAATATGCTGAATACGAAATCAGCAAGAAGGATGATGACGCCTTACCCGAAATGCCCAGCTCCGAGGGCAAAAAGGTCCAGGTCTACACTGAGGCTGTTGAGCTGGATACGCTCTCTAAACCACCTCCCAGTCAACATAGTATGGCTGGAACTCCATATAGCCAACCTCAAGGCAACTCCAGTGGCTACCTAGGCTCTAGCCAACCTACCGATCCTTACTCGCCGCTTGACCAGCAAGGTTATGGCTACCAGCCTCCCCCGCCTAATCAAGTCTATGCTCCTGCTGCCATCGCCCCCATGCCACATGAACGTCGCTCCCCAGCTTTAAGCCAGAATCCATATGGAAACCAAGGCTACGGCCACGATCAAGGATTCGAACAAGCTCCAGGATTTGGACAGATGCAGGGACATGGTCAAAACCAAAGCTACGGCCAAGGTGCCTCACCTCAGGATTACACAGCAAACTATGGAGGATATCGTGCAAGCCCTTCACCTCGTCCCGCCCAGCGACTCTCAATGCACCAGGATGAATTTGGCTCATATGGAAATATGCCTCCACGCCGGTCTCCAGCAATCCCTGACGATTATGGTTACGGTTCACCTGCCCGTCAATCGCCTGGTCCCCAGAACGATTTTGGCTATGCTCAGCCACCCCGTCACTCACCTGCTCCTATGAACGACTACCGAACACCGCCACCAGGCCCTGATGCCAACTATGGTCCTCGTCCTATACCTCAACGGCAACAATTGCTTGAGTCCCAATCACCTGGCAGCTACGAGCCTCAGCAGCCTTACCCAGGTTTCAAGCCATACCAACCATAGAGTAGATTATGGACTGAAGGAAAACAAAGGCGTTCGCTACTTGTTTCGGCATTTTCTGGCCATGGGGTTGTTTTTTGAATCTTGGTTCAAGGAGTTTGACTTATTTTTCTATGCATAGGCGTTTATGGTTGGTCTACATGGCACTCATTAGGATACGGGTCCGGATCCTCTGTCGGTTTTGGTTGGGAACCCAATGATGTACTTCTTGTTCTCGCCATTTGGCGAGATGCCCACAGGCAATTTAAGCATAGATCTCGCTGTTAGCTATAAGATGAATTGGCATAGAGCTTGATACGAGTAACGCAGCTAACATCTGTTTTCTTCTCGCTTTCGTGCATCAGCCGACATGACTTGAGTATAGCATGTACAGTTCTTCAGAATGTGTGACCTCCGTCTCGCGTGTTTTTGTCTGTTTGTGAAGTTTTTATGAAGCTTATGAATGGGTGACAACGTCAGGCGGTGGTTGAAGTTGGAATATCCTATCCCGTAGAACTGCGCCACTTTTACATGAAGGTATATGCCTAAATCAAGGCCGTATTGAAAATGAAATTGTAGTCGCTTCTAATACCGAAATATGAACCCATCTTGTAACGCCCTAGGCCACTATTTACGTTCTAAACCTGCCTTCTTCCACTATACGCTACAAGAAACCCAAGCATGAAAAGTGCAAATGCATAGTGCACCATCCAATAGTGAGAGAATTCCATAACTTGAAACCAAGACATATCGCTCGAGAAACACCGATGCCGCCACCGAATAAAGAAAATCCAACAAAGAAAGAAAGAAAGCTGCTGCGGGATAGCCCGTTTGTCACTATTCCTTGGGATACAACTCGGTGGGTACCTTGTCCTTTGGACCTCGGCCACTCGAGCTGCTTCCTATGATCGTCCGATCGTCACCATCGCGTTCAGGATCATATTCCCCAGAATTTTTGGTGTTGGGTTGGCGAGAAGGATGCCCAGAACGCGCGGCGGGCTTATCGACCTCGTCGTCCGACTCGCTATCAGTCTCGTGCTCCGAATCGACCAGTCTGGCGCGCGCAATCTCATCCTCGCTATCGTCATATCTCCTGCGTCGAACCTCCTCGTCAGATTCGTCGGCGTTGACATTTTCGTAGTCCGTGTCCTTGAGCTTGATGAAGGAGTCGATAATATAGTACTGCAGAGCATTCATGATAAGAGGGAAGATCATCATTACGAACGCGATCTGCAGCTTCTCATTGCCTTCTGTCCAGCCAAGCGCCCAGTCACCGGCTTTGGAGATCCAGGGCATCATGATGAAGATGATGAGGACGCAAACTTTCATGCCAAATAGACCACAGAAGTAGATGACGGATTGTTTCAACCACCATACAACATTGGGCGGACTACCATAGTTTCCTGACTGGACAGATTCGGGAGGTTGGCCGACGGGCGTGTAACGGACGAGACCAGTCAGAACCTTGAGAAGAATGATAAGGATGGGGATACCGAGGGTGGTCTGTGTTAAATTTAGTATTTGGGAGACAAAAAAAATAACAGCACGACTGGTACTTACATCGATGGCGAGATTGAGGAGGTAGAAAGAGCATGGGTTGGGAGCGTAGTCGTCATCGGAACGCGCAGTAACGGCTGCTGCTGACGGGTCGACCTGAACCGAAAAGCGACCGCTTGTCAACATGGACATGAAGATATTGGCGATGTGCACAAGCACAGAACCAAAGACCTGCTTGGAGACATCGAAAAACCAGATCTTTAGAGGTCGCTGAGGACGTTCTCTCCATCGTTTGTACACGAGAGAGAGCAACGCCAGAGCGCCGAGAGCGCCTTGTACGACGAGAGCAAAGGAGCCCAGTAATGAGCACTCTCCACCGGAGCCATCTTCGCTATAAGGTGTTGGTGGCGCGGACGAGACAAATGTAGCCGACGCGGTTGTAGAGGTGGCCATGGAGGTAGCCGTAGCAATAACTGAGGAAGCCATTTCGATAATGACAGTTGAAGAAGCAGATATTAACAAAGAGGCATCATCGACAGCGACTGGTATAATTTCGAGGTCGGGGGGAGGCTGCATATGGAAGTTTCTGATTAAGTCGTTTAATTGAGAATGATGTCGCTTGTCTCAGACGAAAGGAAGACAGGAGAGAGAAAGAGAGAAAGAGAGAGTGGTGATGTTTCAGGCCAACCGAAAAGGGTTCAACGGGGGCGGAGAAGGAGAGGCGAAAGTACGAGCTTGGCGAACAAAACTCTAACAAAATGTGTTATGAAAGTGAAACTTGACTGTCCTTTATGCGTGATCGAATAAATAAAAAAAAAAAGGATATCGATCAAAGCAAGGCGAAGAAGGAAGATCAAGAAAGAGGAGAAAGTCGAAAAGAGGCACTTGTGATCATGAACATTGAGTTAAGTGCTAAGTTACGTACGCTGCGCCAGACTACGCTATGTACTGTTTGTACCTTACCTATCCCGCTGCAGCCATGTCTACTCTGCCGGGTCATCGACATTGAATCTCACGTCGTTTTGAGTCTAGACCGAAGCTAGGCCTGAATTCAACCTAGACCCTCAGGTTCTTCAACTCAGCCACTCCACTTAGCGTGTCTTTTCCCCCCAGTTCAAACCGAGACAAGTTAAGAGGAACTGCAACTGCAGATTACTCACAGCCACATACACTCTCGGATCACTGTGGCTGTGCATCACCTCTCGGCTAAACTTAGCTCCGTGCAGAATCCTCACGCAAGGCCTATCAGAAAGCGCCCGCCAAACACCAAAAAAGTCCAATCCGAACTCGACGACGACGACGGCTTGATCGACGACAGCTTCCCCTCCCGCCCAACACCGTCGCCCTTTCTACCAGAGACAATGCTTCGTCCCAGACTAAGGGTCCCTCGCCTGGCCGTTGGCCTCGGCATGCGACCCATGGTCAATGCCCGCCGTTCGATCCATCATGTTCCCGAGCTGCCACACGATTATTCCCAGGGTGTGCCCAATCTTATGAGCTCTGGAGGGTTCTCTCTCGCCTGGACCCAGTACATGAACCTCATGGTGGAGAAGCTGAATGCTTTGACTGTCGGTACGTGTGGTGTTGATGATGTGGGAGAGCATTAAGCAAACTCAATGCCTCTCATACACATTCAATTCTATATCAGCCCACTGATACTGCACTTACTAACCAAATACTCGTCCAGGCACCGAGCTCGAGGATAAGGACACAAAGACCATTGCTCTCATGACAGCCCGAGAACCCAACCAGGCCCCCATCTTCAACTATGCCTCCATGGCGCACAACAACCACTTCTTCTTCCAGGGTATCTCCCCCACCGGCACCCCCATGCCCGATGCTCTCCGTAGCGAACTCGAGGCTTCGTTTTCCTCCATCGAGACCCTCCGCCGAGAATTCGTCATCACAGCCTCCGCCATGTTTGGCCCTGGTTTCCTCTGGCTTGTCAAGGCCGGGCCTGGCGACTACCGTCTTCTGCCCACCTACCTCGCCGGTTCTCCCTACCCCGGCGCTCACTGGCGTGCCCAAAGCACTGATATGAACACATTGGGCAAGGATGGCTCCGCTCGCAACTTCATGCACAACCAGGCCTACGGCGCTAGCAAGCGATCCGACAACCTCCCCCCTGGAGGTATCGAGCTTGAGCCCCTTCTGTGCCTAAACACGTGGGAGCACGCCTGGTTGCTGGACTGGGGTGTCGGTGCCGGTGGCCAGGGTGGAAAGGTTGCCTTTGCAGAGTCATGGTGGGAGCTTATTGACTGGGAGAAGGTTGCTCAAAAGTCAGGAGTGCTACGACCTGAATTCAAGTCGGCGTAAGCGTTGAGGGAATCTTATATCATGACCTGTGTAGACAGGTTGTACAGTTAGGGAAACGATGTTACGGCATTAGGATAGAGACAAAGAGGCGGAGGGCGAGCGAATTTTGTAAGATATTGTACTCTGCATATACAGGTGGGGAAAATGTACCATTTGATGTCAGTAATGTCTATGCAGGAGTCAGTGAAGGGCAGCGAGATATGATAGTACTATAGTACTACTACATGTATATATACGCTCACAAGACCAATCATCAGCACAAACCAAAAAGGTAAAACATCAAAAGGAAAAGACATACAACACCAGGTATTCGCTGGTCGTCACCGACCCAACTACTAATCCGGCGCTTCGTGGCTTGACGATGGGGGAGCGGACGGGACCCCGTATTCTCCCACGAGCTGTGGTCGTATGTGACAGTTTGAGTGGTAAAAACATATTATGTCGTGGTATCTAGTGACTGGAGTGGTTGGACCTCTTTGACGCTTAGCTAGCTCAACATTGTAAAAAATGTTTGTGTAGATGTGATGGTCGCACAAGACATGACAGAATCGTGTTTTGATCTATTCCCAGTAATTTACAACATATTAGCAGGTGAACAAGAGCATCGGTTCACTGCATGTGCATGGCTTGATAGACAACAATCTCGTGTGTATAGATATAAAGAGTTTGTGTTTGTTGTCTCCTTCAAACATTATGTACATACATACACTTGAGCATTCGAGGTCATCGCTACATCAAACAGATCCGCATCACATGATCTGTTAAAAGTAGATAAGGCTGCGAATAACATGAGGCCAACTGTTTGTAGTGAGTGGTCGAATAATCTCATTAGTATAGCATTGACCATACACGGTTCATGCACTGGACTGGTGCTGTTCAGACATGTTTTTATATAAATTCATCATTTCATTTTGTTTTCCTATCCTAAGATGCTAGCCTGAGCTACCTATATGAAGTAAAAAGTCAAATAGCGCCAAATGGTATCCATGTCGTCGATCATAAACCTCTGAAGGAAGTGGGTTGTGCTGTGTTGCGTTTTCTAGAGTCGTTCGTGTGCGAGTGGTATAAAGTAGGTAGATCATAACCAGGCTGTAGCCAACCCAAGAAAACGTCATATGCAAAGCCCCAAACACTCATAAACCATAAAGAACCGTCGCTCGTCTTGAGCTAACATGTACCCGCTGTGTAAGCATCCCGCGAGAGAGCCGCGGCAAGTATCCGCATAAGTGGTTGTACGTTCTGGCATATAAAAAGCACATAAAACACCGGTGCATAAATGATAAAAAAAAAGACAAGCAACCTGGTCTACAATAACCCAGAAATAATGACATCTGGACAATGCGATCAGGTGGGAAGAAAGGCAATGCAGAGTAGAGTTTTCGTAGATGATAAAAGGAAAGTCGTAGAAGACGGGTTAGATCATGTTGCCGTTGACACTGATCTCGAAGCCCTCACCCTTCTGTCTCAAAGCCTTTGCAAGCATGAGCTCGCGCATCCAGTCAATACGGTCATCACGGTTCTTGACAGCAAAGTGGTGTGTCTTGCCTGTGCCATTGACTCCCTCGGCAGGAATTGTGCTGCCGGGCTGGATGTGACTCTCGCGCTTACGAAGTCGCGCGGTGTTCTTGTCTTGAGGAATGAGCTGGAAAGCGAATGCGCCTACTGGGTCACTCTTCTCGCGGCTGTGGCTTCCACGAGAAAGGTGCATTGTCTTGAAAGCAGCGCTAAGCTTGGAAGAAGAAGCCACGCTTGAGCAGGCAATGGCGTAGTCATCAATGTCAACATATTCGAGAGTGCGGTCCAACTCTTCAGAGTCCTTGTGCATGTTGAGGCGAGAACCCTTCAGGGTGAAGTAACCGTCTTGCCACTCATGTCGAAGCATCTTGGTCTTGCGCTTTTTCATGGGGCCTTGGTGGCTGATACCATTGGCAGAGTCGGCAGAGGGAGACTTGCCCTTGGCACCGATGGGTGTGATAGATGGTGCCAGTACTTTCTCAGAACCGTTGAGATGACCGCGGGAGAAGGGGAGGTTATCCCGAGGAGGTGGCTGAAGGGGCTGCTGAGCTCGTGACCCACGTGGTGACTTGGGCGATGACGATCCATGAGAAGGTCTGGTCGTGTTAATGGACCTGTTTTCCTCCAAAGCGGGCATCACGGGGAAAGATGGGCGGCGGGCTGAAGTACGAGACTGGCAGCGGGGAGGAGAAACGTTGTTGGTGGGAGAAGTGCGGTAGTTCATGTCAGGAGGAACAGACTGCGAGAAGTCTCGAGCAACAGGACCAATGGGTACAGCAGTGACAGGAACATCAAGCTCTGAAAAAGGTGTACCATGGCGGAAGTTGTTCCTGGGTGTCATCTCCAAATCAGGGGACCGAGGGCTGGTTCTTTCCATCTGATAAGGTGCAAAGGCAGGTTGCTGTTGCTGATGGTAATGCTGTTGCAGTTGTTGCTGCTGCTGCTGTTGACGTTGTACATATGACTGGTTCTGAGGCTGATTCTTCTGGGGAGGAGGCGGAACAGAAGAAGCACCAAGTCGCGAGGGTGGCAGCGGAGCCTTGCCAGGGATGGAGAGCTTAGGAAGGCGGCGTAGACCTTGGTGAGGAAGCTGGGCCTGTGCAGCTTGGATTCCAGCAAACGGGGGTGTAGGGGGGACATCCTCGCTACACTCTCCCCCGTGCTGATGCTGAAAGTTGAGGAATTGCCTGACGTTGTCTTGGGGGTCTCGTGCCTGAACTCCACGAAGAGAAGCTTCATAAAGATACTGAATGGGAGGCATACCAGGGCCCATAACATCAGAGGATGCAACGACAGAAGGCTCAGCATCTGAGACGGGGCGGACCTTGTTGGGGTCCAGTGCTTTAGCTGTCTGTGGGTTTCCAGCATCACCAATCATGACGGTTCCAGTAGCATTGATGTCGACATGGGGGTACTCCTTTTTGAACGCCCGGATAAGTTGCTGCTGTTTTCTGTACTTGGAGCAGTTCTCTCCCTTTGAGCAGTGGTGAGGCTTGGGGATGACTTGTTCGATGCCAATAATGGATACTGACTCCATAGGGGTGATATCGTCTCCGTTTGTCCTTGTTCGGTTCTTTCGTCTGCTGCTCTGGCGACGTCTCATCCCGTTGTCTTCCACTCTTCGAGTCTCCCGCACCACATCCCTGCTTGGGACATCCTCGATTGGTGTCTCTGGTCGAGGAGATGCAGGCTGACTGTCCCTTAAGGCTTGGATCTGATGCCAGACTTTGGTTCTGATACCAAACGACTGGATGCTAAGCTCCTTGAGATCTTCGAACTTCAGTGTGATTAAGATCGCACCGCTGATATCATTCTCCATAAACCGGTCAGCCACGGACAGCTCAATGCCAGCATTGAGCATAGCCTGCGCAACCATTTCAGTAGTCCACGATGCAAGAGCTGCCGTGTCAAGTTCAGCATCAGTGTATTGGAAGGGACTGGCACGGGGTTGCGGTGGTGGCTGAGATGACATAAGAAATTCGGTAATGTTTCGAGGTCCCTTGGGAGTAATAGGCGATAGTGTCAGGATAATATCTTCTTCGGTAGGCAAGTAGTGGTCAGTTGAGTTCCGGAACAAATGAGGTCCTCGAGGACCTTCAACTTGCTTCGGGGAGTATTCCACTGGAACCTCTTGGCTTCTACTCGACCTTGGTGTTGGTACCTCATCGTAGGAGGAGACCGTTGTGAAACTGGGTTGTCCAGCCTAAAAAGAGTCGGTTGTCAGCGTCTCCCAGGACTTGATTTTGTTGCAAGTACAGGATACATACCGATTGCAAACTTATGCGAGGCGAGTTATCTTCCTCGTCGCTAATGATCTCGTCTTCTTCATCCCAGTCCGTGTCCACAAATTCGGTTGCTACTGAAATCGGACGCTCCAGTATTTGTGACTCGTTCTTGAGACTGAAGAATGTGTCCCGGGGGAGAGGCTGTTGTCGCATTTGCGAATATGTCAAGCGGTCTCCGCCTCGGAAAGATGAGTACTCCTAAGTCGGCATGTTAGCGACTTTCGTCGATACTCGCATTCAATGCTTTTTTCCCTACCATATTGTAGTTTTTGTATAGTGGTGTCAATATATTGATGCTGCCAGGCACCAAATATGTGTGGTGTGAGATGTGTTATATCAGCTGGTGATTGCTTAGTTTGGCCGTTGCCGGCACTTGCTTCTTTAGAACTCAGTGCCTGAGCACGATTGAGAACACGCCGTGAAACAAATAGAAACAAATAAAGAAAACATAGACCTCGTGGTGTCGAAGAGATAATACAATAGTCACAAAACTTGGGAGGAGGGGACCAGGGGAGCGTGCGAGCGGGCGGTTACGGGATGTTATGTATGCACTATAGCTCAACGCTGGTGACTGAGGGAACCAGCATGGAGGATGGCGGTCACGGAGGGGATGGGGACAAGAATAGACTTGAAATAATAGTGCTAAATGTAGAATGTGCGGCCATATCTTTAGGCCCTGGTGCACTGGAACCCAGTCCCTAGTCCCTAGTCCCTAGACCCTTGCATCCTGGCTTGTCCGGCGGTAGCAGAAGAGACGGGAGTAGAACGAGGAGGGTGTGAGCAGAGAGGCTAGGATGAAGACAGGGTGCTGCGGCTTTATCACACCGGCACGGGACGCAGAAGCGAAAAGCAAACAGTTTCCTGTACCAATGGCAAGACGATGCCCGTCAAGCAGTATGTAGATCACGTTTGATCGGATGGATTTCACTGGGAAGCGATCTGAAATACCGGTATTAGTAAAGAATGGAGGCTGGGTAACAAGAGGCCCCTCTTGCTGAGGGATATGCATGGGCATTTGATTTGGATAGTGGAGAGAAACGAGAAACGACTGCCATCGATGGACTTGGCTTGGGGGTGTGCGCGCGCGGCGTCAAGCTGGCGATACCAATTGGGTCTCCGATCTGGGTACAGTTAGTGGCTGCGTTTGCCTCTTGCGTGCAAAAATGCACGCCCAGTCACGTTTCTTGCATCTGATTCACGAATCAGAAAGTGTCCGGGGCCTATGTGTCCAGAGGATGTTAGTGAAGCAGTGTCTTTGCTGGATTGAACGCTTAATGACGATGCTAGATGAGAGAGGAGCATCCCTGGTCCCAGACAGAAGAGCGTGGGGCACTATGCCTTAAAACAGCCTGAGCTCGTCGATTGGCTCAAGCTGGCGCACGTTGCGACCCTGGTTCATGAGGCGTTAGGCTTGACTCGGCGAACACACAAGCTCCAGAGCTGGAGATCCATTAGTGCCACACCTTGGACAAGTACAGTAGCGGCCCTAACGGGCGTCTAAGCGCCGGGAACCTGAGCTGGTTACTTACTGTTGAGGTGAGGTTGAGCAACGAGTCAACGTACCACTGCCAGGCAACCAATTTTGATATCAATATATCATTCTATATCATTCATCACAGTCCCAATTCAATGGGTTGATACGAACGTGGTGATGGATGCCCCGGGCAACCCTCACGACGGAAGTGATGAATTATGTTTTCTCTCCTAATCACATTCCCCAAGCGCAATTCCATCTTATCTTTCTTCGCTTCGCTTTGTGCAGGCTCTCAACGTATCCGTACTCTCTACCAAGTATTACAGCAATTCTCCTCCTGCAATGACAAGGTCCTCACGGACCATGTAGCTTCGGCATACAAGCGGGCGACAGGCACCATCATCTGCATGCGAAACTCTCAAGAGTCAATGAGAAATATACGATATACTGTATGGAGTACTCGCATACATCATTTGGCTTGAGACTCAGATATTACGATGCATTGGGTTGAGTCGTTGGCATCATTGTTGTCGACGACGTGGACATTTCAGGCAGCATTTGAAATCTTGTTCAACGTATCGTGTTCTTCCCCTACGTGCTATGAGCTGCTGTAAAACGTAACACTATAGCGTTCCTGGACATGAAGCTAGCCATGTGATTTGAGTGCTGGAAGGTTGCAAATGCGGGTGAAGGTGAAAGCTTGTACGTCCTTATAATGGCGCATATTTTTCCGACCCTGGAAAGTTCACTCTTCTCTCTCTCATTCCATCCAGGAACAAACTTTTCAACGGCCGTGAATCTTGCACTTATCCTGGAGGCTGGAAGTACCCAGCCCATTACCACTCCGGCTTTTTGGCTGTGGGACCAGAAACCGTTACATTTGGCAATAGTCCATACAATGTGTTCATTTTGACTCACACGAAGCGCATTAGCCTTCAAAACTCTCTAAACTGCAAGCTGATGTTCAAGGCCCAGCTTCAGCCCCATATCCCAGCCTTGGCCACTGTTCGTGTCCAATTCACAGTTTCAACATCAGAGCGCGGGTCTGTGTGAACGAACCTCAATTGGCATGAGTGGACATCGTTCTTCGGGCATCTAGTTCCTCGAACTAGACTGGATATTGCGAAAACCGCCGACACACCGCGAGGACTAGTCGATCGTATGTTTCCCCATGAAGTGCCCTTCGTAGTAGTAGATGGCTTGTGCTCCATTGGTGGCTAGAAGAGGCCTTCAAAGGGCCCCTAGATCCTCGAGGTTATGGGCCCACCACGCTGTGAGGCCCTTCACTTCAGAGGCTGTGGGAGTCCCTGTAAAAGTCCCTGTCCGATATCAAGTCGACCCACCACCTTCTCGTAACTCCGATTTCCTCTTCAGGCATTGGGAAGACGGACCCCAATCTTGGCCTTATGTCACTCGAGAACCAATCGTAATACCCGATGATTCCTTTGCTCACAAATGAGGAGGTAAGAGACGCACGGGCAGGCTAGTGGGACGGACCGTTTATCTTCTGATTTGTTTGCTTCCAACATTCATATGCGCCACGATCTTTGCGCCGTCCAAGTCAGGCGGATCTGGGCGGCATCGTTTGGTTGGCTCAAGACTCGTCTTGCTTCGCCTCATCCACAATTCGACTATTTCGCTGGCCCCAGGCTGGAATTTTGCCTCTTCACTGGTACTATGAGAATTGCTCATACTGGCGGTCAAGTTTGAATATCTTGTCTTGAATCTCGTGTGACTCAAGCGACTGGGGTCAGTCGTGTTCACATGGGCAAGTCGATTTGCCTCATGTACAAATCACGGGCTATCACATCAACATTTCGGGGAGAGCGGTGACAATTGACTGATACTGTGCTATATTCCTTGTCGAACTTTATGACTCTGCAATGAGAACAAGACTGAGACGTGGGGTGTTGTGGTGTACAGTATACAGAGTATGTACTGGGGTTTGAAATCTGAAGTTCTCGGTCACATTGTGAATGAATTAGCCCGCTGTAGTCTGCTCATCAAGGGTGTCTTGTCAATTAGCAAACAGCCCCAATTTATCAGCTGAATCGTTGATATAGGATTATACGCATTGCAAGGTGTTGCAATGTGCCATATCCTTGCTTGGATTGAGGAGATAATAAACGGCTCAGTTAGCTAAGGGTGAGTGGCTTTTAGATACGGTTGGTTGGTAATCGAGATTCCCAGGTCGATTCCATGTCCGAGAAGAGCAATGTGCACTTCAATGCTCTGCGATGGATGTGTCGCTACGATGATTGTGATGAATTGAAGAGCAGCGATACCCAATAAGAAAAAGGTGTGTTTCTGTGCCTGGGCTGAGATGTAATGTGACACGACATTGATTCACTGTGTTTTCATATTGGACAATGGAAGATCTGATGTTGCATGGTCGAAAATTGCGATTCCTCATGTAGCACGACTTGCAGTTTTTACAACCGCACGAGTTCTGAATCGTACCTTCCAAACAGTGTTGCACAGTGACAGCATTGAGAAACTCGTACCACTACGTTAGCATCTGCCCTCTAAACATAAAACCATGAGGCGTAGGTTTGGCAAGTGCGACCGACAAACCATCTTACAACTCAACTCCCCAAAAAGAGTCTTCTTGCACCGTAGGGTAATCCCACCAGCATTATTATTTTGGAGTATCAATTCTCGGCTACTAGCAGTGTCACTTACATGGGTTACAGGACTTGGCCTGTCTGCTGACGTGTGATCAAGACTCTAGAGTCATGGTTTTCTCTTACCTAGTAATTTACAAGCATTCAGTGGCTCGAATTGTTTCGCCTAATTGAAAATACTATGGCTCTAGTCATGATGCCATCTCAGATGTCGCCCTGGTATCCAGAGCCCATGATGGACAATTTCTTCTGAGACCCAATAGTCTTTGATTATCTCACATAACGACATCGATTGGCCTCGCGTCCGTCAATCGTAATTCTGCGGGGCTATACCCGATCCTCCTCTAAGCTCAGAGTAAGGATTCTGTGTCTGTGCACTCTCATCTGTCACCCAACCCTTGCTGATACCCTTGCCATTATCCAGCATTGAAATCTTGCTCTTTTTACCAATTTCTTAGTCGAATGCGACAGTGATAATTGCTAGTTTGGCTTGATCCTTGACGGACTTCGGAAGACAAACATACATGCATCAAGCAATAGTGGCTTCGGATCCTTACGCCAGTGCGGGCTAATGTTTCGTTCCCGCTTTGCTTCGCATGCCCGTCCAGCCTTCAAGTGAGGATGCTTTGCATTGAGGATCAAACCGTGGTCTCTTGAGGCAAGGCTTGTCTTTGCCGATACTCACCGACTGTTCCGCCCGCTTTCACGACGCCATATTCCATACCGGTGACGACGATAGCTGTCGTGAACTTGGGAGGTTCGAGACATTCATCAGGAATAGCCAAATACCACAATAATGTCTCACACAGCCATCGTGGTGTCTCACCAATGGAAGTTGCCTTTGACCAACTCCCCCGGACCCAGTCGGACGACTTCATAAATTGGAGAGCGGCCGACCAGAAGACTGGAAGCCGAATGAACAATGGCACACCCGCGGACAAAAGTGCTGGCTGGCAGTACATAACGGGTAGCTGCTGAGTGAGAAACTTGACGACGAGGATCAGATGCAGGTGATGAAAGCTGATAGGCAGTCAAGTTGGGATTATCCGAGTTCTTAGCCCATGCGCACGAGATCGACCACTATAGTATGTATGAATTGTTAACTTCGAAAAGCAAAGCCGAGGTGTCGGCCATCATCACCCACATACTATGCACAGTGAGTAGACTGGAAAGTATCCGACGAATACGGTAGTCGAGTCGAAACGTCATATCTGAGCTTTCGGTTCTCACTTTGTCATGCAACCTTCCGCCGGCATCACATCACAGTGTGCATGTGCCCTTCTAATCCCGGTCTGCACCAATCCCTCTAGCCCTCTACCTTTTGCTCACCCTCCTGGCCTATCCACTTCTGCTCATAAACGGTTTCGGCACACTTGAGATCCCATAGATCAACCAATCTGTCATCCAAAGCTCACTTCTGCACAATCTCACATGATGTTAGACTAATGCGACCTTCTTCACAACTGTGGGTGGTGAAATCACAGGTCGCATTATGGGTGAGCTTCCAGAGCTTCGAATGGACATTTGGGCAGCGGAACCATGTCCAACGAACGAAATTCCGTATTTGAAGAAGCCATGACAGGGAACACGGGCGGGGAAAAACGATAGATAAAAATTTGGGATGTGAGTGTGAACAAAGCCATGGAAGTCCGCATATGCTCCCCCACCACAGAGTAGTACAGTATTTCTTTTTTAACCAGGCTTATCTGATGGGTCTTGGCAACCGACCTGGAGGCTTTTTTGTTTCTCTTCTTCGTCTGAATGCTGAAATGGCTCGTCTTCCCTGACAGGCGAACAAGGGCCCTTGTCAGCTGGAGCCTCGATCTACTGTATTAGCTTTAGCTTTTACTCGACCTGTGTTGATCATGCCATTCTCATAACTTGTTTCCCATCTTTTCGCTGATTTTGTAAGGATTTCCCTGTCGAGGGCCTCAATTCATGTATTAGAGTTCAGCCTGAACCAAGATTTCTGAGGATCCTGGATGTGCGTTTAACTCCCGTCAAAGTTTGGACCGGCCCGCCGCCAGGGACAGTAAGCTCTATCCGCGGACCCTTCAACGGCTACGGAAAGGCCCACAAACGTTTATGGTGGTGTGTAAGTCGGAGCGACCAACAGACAGGAGCTGCAGTGAAGATTCAAGGCACCAAACTCAATTTTGGGCACAAGACAAAAGTTTCTTCAGCCACACAAGGCTAGACCTGGGCAGACACATAAGACTTTTGACCGGACAAAACCTTCGCCCCGTCACATCGAGATCAACTGCGTTGTGGTGGTGGGTGAGGACCGAGTGATGTGAAGCCAGGGTTAGACTGTAATATTTGAGGTCGGCCGCGAATTGTGGTCCAAGTCGACAGGGTAGATATACAGTCGACTCGAGTAGAAAGACATGTTGCAGGATACGAAGCATGCTAGAGGGTCCATGGGAAATTGTGACGAATTTCGATAAACGTTAATTTTTGATGATGTTTGCACAAATTACAACAATGTGGTTACATTGAAGGTTGTGATTACCACGCTGATTGTTGATCAAAATGTAAAATGTCCGTGAACAATAGGTAGTAGATCGCCGCGCGAGGCAATTAATTTGCGGAAGGCTGAGCATCCGGAGAAAAATCAAGACATCGATGAACAGGAAGCATTAGGGTAGGCAATTGGAAAGACAGATCTCCAAGTCAACAAGTCAACAAGCCGGGTTGTTGAGGAGCTGAACAATAGGAGACACACTGTATCGAGGCGAACTCAACGTTAGTGCGCAAAAATTGTTCCATAATTAGCCCAACAAGTGAGTCGAAATTTTGGTCGCATAGGATCATGATCATGGTCAAATTATGCCGGAATGCTGCAGGGAATGCGGGCTAAATTAAAAATAGACGTCAAAGTAAAGACGAGTTCAAGGTAGGATGTGACAAGATGTGATGGGATCTGCTAGCGCTTGGGTGGTGGTGCACTTGTCAAGCTAACATGATTAAGCGCCGCCATTTAGCCCATATTCTGCAACCGAAAAGAGATAATGAGGGGGCTAAATGTTAAAATAGGAATGAAGGGCCAAAGTCTCCGGCCCAGACGGGTCCTGGGTCCGACGAAGAGAGTCCGCTCAGCTCAGTCGAGTTCAAGTTGGTTTGCCAAAGAATGAACAATGGAGCAGGGAGCAAGGGTCAGGGATACTGCGGAACGAACAGACGACTGAGCAACCAACAGACGGAGTCGACCGGCAGTGCTTAAATTGTACAGTAGCGAGCGGGGACGACATCAATGACTCGCATTGGCGGGGAAGCTATATATCCATGACTTTGTCCTAGACTGGACTTGGACTGGCGATGCTGAACTTGACAGACGATAGTATAGTTCCCACGAGACGAGCTACCCGTTGTGATAAAAATGCTGAAGAATGGATCAGTGATAGCCAGACTCGGAGGCTCAAGAGTTTTCAAATGGCCCGTGTCTTATTTGGCTAACTTGATCAGACCAAGAATTATGGACAATACTATTGTGAAGTGAGTGCACCGTGTGTAAGTGCTAAGTTGATCAGTTGTGAGTTGAGATAGCTCACTGTCAGAGGAGACGTGACGACTATCGAGATAGGCTAATGTACCTTGTCATGCGCAAATGATGATCCGGCTCAACCTTGAATTGTCTGGCCTTGCATATGTACTCATCCTCAAACGGTGGTGTAGGAGAGACTCGAGATGGTTGTGGAAGTACATATCAAAGCTAACTAGAATTGGGTGCGAGAAGCCGGTGATCTGACTTTTGGTTTCTGCAGCGTCAGCCTCCTCCGCAAACATAAGCAAACTCTAGATAAGATTGATATTGGATCGCCTGTCCTACCACCGCCGTCCGTTCAACAGCCAACAATGACATAGTTGACACCTAAGCTTGGATCCTAAGAGACAAGTTGTTGAGAAGAGCCTGTGCAAGCGAGCGAGCGAGCACCTACCTAGGTACCTATCTGCCCTTACGTAGGCCGTTATTGCCCGTCATGGTCCGCTTATCACATCAACTCTAGCCCAAGGCTGTCGAGTTTCCCCGCTCGGCTCGGTGTTTTGTTGATCACTCTTGAAGACCAGGATAGTGTCAGGGTCAGGGTCTTGCGCTAGGACAGGACAGGGTAGCCCCTGGAACGGTCCTAGAAGAAGAAGGCAGAGATTATCGTCTTTTGACGTCTGATTGGGCCGAGCTACAGAGGCCCCCTGTCAAGCTTACTGCGGCTCAGGGCCAATCCAGATCTGAGGCCGGGGTAGAGGCGCAGGTACACTAACAAGATTTGGGAATAGACCTCACCTCAACCCCTGCTCCGCGGCAGGAGCTCCTCATCGGTTGGTCCCGTCCCATCACGCACTAATGCAAACGTGTCACCCTCGTCTGTCGAATCACGGACCAGAAACGCTCTTTCTCCAACGACACTACACAACAGTTACATGGCTAACAAGGCTCCTTGCTCGGCCAGTTCAACAGACCGATTCTTTTTTTCCCCACCAAATGACAGCAGAATTCAATGCGACCCGACCTAGCGCCAGCAGAGCTTTTCAACCACCTGAAAGCACTTGTATGTACCGTGACGAGCTAGGGGGTCAAGAAAAAACAGGGTATGGATTTGGGTGCGAGATCAGCGTTTTTTGGTGTGAGCCCTTTCGCTGTTTTTCTTGACTCCGAGGCCGAGTACTGCGTTGTGTAGTGCAGTGCTGTGCTGTACAGACTACATACAACGCTCGAGTCGACAGCAGCGTAGGTACCTACGACAAAAGACAATGGCCAATGGACAATGCCTTGTCATATCCACCGAAGGATTATCGTTGAGGGTACCTACCGCTTGGTTCGGGTACATGCCAACACTACGGCGCACAGCAGAAAAGTGAGTACCGACGGCAAAATGCGCTGCATGATTTTCGAACGCCTTTTTTTTTTCCTTTTGATATTTCTAGTGCGGACTTATACATCAGGATTCACTACTTGTCTCACTCAAGGATAACTTTGAGACGAGCTGAGAACCCATCAAGACATGCCAATGCGTGTCTGAACCCGTTCCTATATCGCTCAAAGCTGCAATGCAAGATCCCTATCAACTCTCGTGACCTCGAATTACGGAATATCTTTCGAGGCCCACGATCACCCCCGCGCTGCCAGACGTCACCGACCTGGTCCCCTGGTCCCTAGCTCACGACACATGTCCTACCTAACCATGCCGGCGTGCTTTCGAACTGGAGACTTGGTGTTGAGAGGAATTTGATACGCTGTCCATGGGGCTTCTCGACCCGGCTACGGGCAGCCACTTGCATGTCTGCTGCACCCACGAGGTCTTTTGCCGCTCGACCAATCCCATGGTTGACCGCCTCTTTGACCATTCTATTCGTCAAAAATCATCTAGGTACCCAATAAGGCATTTCAATACTGCCAATCTATGTCAGTTATGTCCTAGAGTCCGACAAATCCCAGCCCGTCGTGGATCACCTTTGAGTTACAAGACTCGAGGCGTGAACCGTGACTCGCAAGTCGTGAATTTGCCCAGCGGCCCATGGCTGAACTAATCGCGACTGTTTAATGAACCCATCTTAAATGCGACCGAATAAACTTTCCAGACTAGCACAGTACAAGCTCTGGCAGTTGAGCATGGAATGACCCTGCCCCGTTCGGTCGTTCATGCTATGGACCTTGATAGAGGATGCGAGCTAGTGGACGAATCCTTGTGCGACCTTTTGACATTCCCCCTCTCCGGTGTAGTCTGCGCATATGCATGTGCGATAGTCCGGTGAGCTTCTTTATCAGCACCATGGTGGGTGTTACTGCTTCTTGGTTTAGAGGCCAATATTGGCAGTGATCGGTTGAAGCAGCCCATACTGATGATTACGACACAGATCCCCTACACGAAATCTGGATCTACTGAGATTCGGACACATATTGCGAAGAGCTAACTGCGTACGGATACAATGCTATCCAATATAACAAAGGTGATTTCGACCTAATTACGGATATGGATATATTGAATGGTGGTTGAACTGGGGATGATCTGTTTCTAGTCAATGTCTTGGTCAAGTGGATGGCCTCAAATCGAATCAGAAAGTCAAAGCTCTCCGCCTCGCATGTTCTCCCGTGAGGAGCTAGATCGCAATGGGATCCAACCCCCCTCTTCGATGAGCTCTTGGTGCAAGCAGAGTGGCTGCGTGCCATGGCCATGGACAACTGGATGGGCACACCATGCGCGACTTTCCTCTTTGGACTGCAGGATCCCTGCTCGCCCTATGCCGTCTTGCGCACATCTATTCCTAGAGTGGAGATCCGATGGGCACAGAGAGACTATCTTTGACCGACTCTTTTCATTGGCTTCTCTAAGCGCAGTCGCTGCCTTTGGTGCCATGGTGGACTCGTTGTGCATGATGCAAAAATAGCAACACGTCGATGGGAAGTCATGATCGAATCGACGTGTGAAGGGCCGCGAGAGAAGCGGCCAAAATATAAGGATTTAGCCCTCCAGCAGCCGCCCAAGAATTTAACCCTCTTTCTTCTTCGTGTTGTGTTCAGAGATCCCAAGTGTCGCCAAAGGCTCTCCTGATTCCCTTTCCATTCCTCTCTTACCGCCCTCCTCAACCACCTTCTACTCCTACATCTCATCTTTGTTGCTACAAACAATCTCCAGTGAAGAGCAAGCCGGACTTGCTTTGAACCAGTCAATCCTTAAGACAATTTCCGAACGAACGGACGAAACGAACAATCACAGTTGTGCTTTGATAAAGTCGGCCTGGCTGCCACTTAGACGACTGCCCACAAATTTCGCTCAGAGATCCATACTGATCCTGACCGATACAAAAAGACATACGCTAATTTAATTCTCGACTTGTTGAAACGGAACATACAAACTCGGATTCGATATCCCCCCCGGTCACGTTTCTCAACGCCCAACCTCTTGGCTCTGGATTTTCTGCTCCTCTCGTCTCCTCAGCCTTTCGAGCGATCGACTCCACACCAGAGTCAAGTCAAGTACAGTGCGCAAGTGGTCCCTGATTGCACAGTCCCACTCCCCCCTTGTACATCACACACCCCATCCCGGTCCCCTAGCACGCCAATACTCTACGGTCCAGCATCGCAGCCTACAAATGTCTACGCTGCCCCCCGATCATCGCAAAGGCGTCTCGCGAGCTACCGAGAACACCGTCAACATGACTGTATCTCAGTCAACAAAGGCCAAGCCGGCTTCAAAAGCCTGCAATGGCAAGCCCAAGACAAAGACTCAGATGCACCGTCGCTCAAGAACAGGTACGCTCACCAACTCATGTTTTAATTACACCAAGACAAAAAAAAAAAAGAGACAGACTTGGGCTAACCTCCACTTACACAGGATGCTACACTTGCCGTTTGCGACGCAAGAAATGCGACGAGGGAACCCCCATGTGCACAGCCTGCAAACATCTCGGCTTGCAATGCGAGTACAAGCGACCCATGTGGTGGAGCAACAATGATATGCGAAGGAAGCACAAAGAGGACATCAAGATGATCATCAAGCGCAAGAAGCTCTCTGAGAAGTCATCCCACAACATCCAGAACTCTGTCACCAGCTCTCCTCCTGGCCTCACCCACTCTCTTCCCACATCAGCCACCTTCACAGATCCCCTCGACCGCACAAGATCTGCTTCCATCGACTCACAATTCCCCGGCGCTTTCAACTTCAACAGCCCCCCAAGTGGCAACGAGTATGGCTTTGGTGCGCCCATGCACCCCGAGTTCATGTTCGGAAGCTACTCACCATATGAGATTGATGTCAAGACAGAACGACAAATGTTTGTCAACGATGTCCCTACAGTTCGCGAATCACACATCTCCACTTTCAGCACTTACCACACTCCTCCTCCTGCTGGTACAGTCCTTCCTCATGGTCCTTTGGATGGTGAGTGGACCGAGCAGGTCTTCCAAGAGCGCAAGCAATCCCTCTCAGAAGAGACCCTCAACTGCAACTTCTTCGACTTTTCTCACGGCCCCTCAACAGAGTCGAGGCAAATTCAGCTTGAGCTTGATGAGAACGACCAGAGCCTATTGGACCACTTTATCCAATTCGTGCTGCCAACAATCTTCCCTATCCTCGAGTCCAACCAGCACTGCTCAGTCGGCTCTGACCTCGTCCTTCCTGCTCTTCAATCCAACAGCGCCTACCTTCATTGCTGTCTGAGTGTTGCTGCCCAGCACCTCAAGTCGCACACCAACGCTCCCAATGAGGACCTTGACAACGATATCATGCGACACCGCTATGCCACTATCTGGGCTCTTTGCGAGGCGCTTAAGAAGGACGAGAACCACCAGCAGATTCTCGAGGCTACTCTTGGTCTCATCTTTTTCCAGTCTGTCGTCGGCCGATACGATGACGGCTTGCTGGACATTCCTTGGCACCAGCACTTCCAGGCTGCTATCAGCCTGGTGCAGAAGCTTGATCTTCACGGCATGGTCACTGATCCTACCCGCGCTTCTATGCAGACTCCCTTCAACATGTCTCTCTCCTCATGGATTGACATCCTTGGTGCTACCATGAAGGGTCGATCACCAACATTTGCCCACACTTACCGTGAGAAGCACCTTTCTCAGTTCAACCCCAGCCTTGGCCTGCGCGAGCTTATGGGATGTGACGACCGAGTCATGTACCTCATTTCTGAGATCGCCTGCCTTGAGTCTCTCAAGAAGGACGGCATGGATGACTTCACTCTCTGCCAGCATGTATCTGCCCTCGGCGAGCAAATCAGCTTGACTGAGATGGGCGATGCGGGTCCCAAGATGCCCTTCAACGCCAACGGCAGCCTTTCGCCTAAGCAGCTCTCCAAGAACATGACCATGGCCTTCCGCATTGCTGCACGCATCTACCTCTGCAGTCTGGTCCCTGGCTTCAACCCCCGACAACCTTCCACCATGGGACTAGTTGAGAAGCTGACAAACGTGCTTCAGCACATTCCCTCTGGGCCCAATGGATTTGACCGCAACCTTGCTTGGGTCTACCTCATTGGCGGTTCCACCAGCGTCCCTGGTAGTACATTCCGAGTTTTCTTTGATGATCGCCTTGTCCAACTTGGCGACTCTGCTCGATTCGGCACCATGGGACGTGTTTCCACCCTCTTGCATGAGGTGTGGGCTCAGAATGATAGTCTCGCGGGTGTTAACACACCCGGATCGACGACTGAGGCGGCCCAGCTGCACATCCACTGGCGGGATGTCATGGAATCCAAGGGGTGGGACTTTTTGTTGATCTAAGCATTACTTCTGACGAACCTTCTTGGCTGGCCTATGAAGGGTAGTAGGAGCAATGCTGGATGAAACCAACAAGTTCTAATCTAACCTTTCCCTTCAATTCCATGAAGCGGCCAGGGCCACCTCATCAGGTGAAGCAGGCATTTGCCAGCCGTCGATGACAGACTTCATCATTCATTTTCTTGTCTGTTGCCCCGAAAGGGCAAAGACCTTTCTTTCTTTTTTCTTCTTCTTTTTATTATTCACTTCATACTATACAATGATACCTACTGGGATGGGTTACTAGAGGAAGCCGCAAGGCGTTTTGAGATGGAAGTGGAGTATAAAGAGCGACACTTGGACACACCACACATCTCGACACATTTGAATACAGTTTGATTGGAGGGGATGAGGCGTTACGGACATGCATTGGATGATTAGCGGGCGGAGAAGAAGCACAAGAGAGTCATGGCCATATGCAGGAACAAATGGGGCGGCAGCAGGATGCCGTGTTATATGTTAGTCTATTGGATGTGAACAGCCGAGTAGCTTGAGACTCGGAAACATTCGTTGTTGTTTTTTGTTTTTATCATGATACCAAGCGGGCAATGGTATAGGGAGAGACATGGCACATAGCAGGAAATGGACGCCATGTAGGATGGGTTGACGATGATACGAAAAGAGAGGTTCTGGGAAGCTGGACATGGGCTAGCTCCCAGAAAGGAAGTTTCATGAAGAGGGTGGTACACGATATCCAATACCTTGCTAAGATCAAGGTTAACAATGAAACAAAGCATATTGCTGCTACTACATTTGTCGTTCCCTACTGCGAGTGAAATATAACGATACTACTGCAATTTTATTATTCCCTCATGACGATAACGAGACGGAATAGATGATCTGATCAGTAGCATCACACCACATAAATCTAGCGTTGGAGGGGGGATTTTGAGGTCGGGCTACGAGTCTCCTAAAAGGGCATTTCAAGACCGAGAGGCACGGCTGAAATAGGAATTAATGCCTCGCTCTGATTAGACAACACTGGCCACATTCAATGGCTCTTTTTGTTCTGTGCTTACTTGCGATATCCTTGTTCCCTGGAAAGTCAGCATCATCACACCACGAAAGAGCCGGGGAAGAAAAGATGGTGCATCTTTGTTCTGCGGGGGAGGCGTCGAGGAGGGTATGATTGAGGGGCTTTACGAGATGCAGAGTCGCACACACTGCAGTATAATGCAGGTGTTTTTACAGGTACCGAAATGAATTAAGCAGCACACACATGCTTTGGAATTGAGGCCTTCTTCATTTTCCCCTTGTAGCGGATGCAGAGAGAGCATTACCGAATGCAATACTATGCTATGCCATGCCATGCCTATGCAAATGCAGTGCGAGTACAATTCGCTATATAATGAGGCAACAACTTCGTTATCTATATGAACCTATAAACCATCCACAGAAAAGCCTCATCTCGTTTAACAAAGCTCAATACATGCATCCTCATGGTCTTGGGCCGTCATACCGTCCCGTCATGCCTAAAGGGCTGTTGCAGTGCATTGTAGCGAGAAACACAGAGAGGGACCAGCACAGCAACGCAGCGACGGAACAGATCGAGAAAGAAACACGTAGTCCATTCTTAGTTGATTTATCCCCGAGAACTGCATGCAGTCAGTCAAAAGGAAAAAGATATCAGAGAGCGAATACGCCTCTGCTGGGCCATTCCAGGGCTTCAGGACAGTGCGCAGAGTAATTGGCTCTGGTGACTTACACGCCCCCCTCAGCGTCAAGGCAGATTTTTCCAGCTATTTTCGCATGTTGTTGCAGGTATCATCAGACGTGGATTCAGTTTTGCCTCTGCCGAGGTCTAACTTGGTCTAGACGGAATCTGGGTTTACCAAGATGCATTTCTGCGAGAGGGAGGAGACGACGGCCCAAAGTAACGCAGCAGGGATGGGATTTTTAAGCGAATGATGATACAGGGAACGTGGATGATCGGGCAGACAAACCACAAAGCGACATGGGTAGTGATAGAGAGGCCAAGCTAACTACGGGAATAAACGAGAAATGCATGTATTATAATACAGTGAATATAAGGTTCTCTATAACGCTCTATAACCAGTGAGTCATTAGATGTCTGCTTGTAGGGGTCTGCAGTTGCTGGACAAGACAACGCATTGGCTCTATGCTCTTGTGACATGAGAGGCTAGGGACATTGATTCACTGATTGGCCTTTGTATTCTCGACCCTGGTTTCAGAATAATAAGTTGTTCAAACTTTGACTCTTTGCACGTGATAATTCCAAGACTTCATCCTAGATTGCTTCACTATCTACACGTCAGACTAGGAGAATGGTAAGAGGCAGCCCACAACCAAGAGTCGGTCAGAGATAACTGCTAGACTGGCATTGAAAATGACTGTAGTGGACACAGATAGCCCTTGACGTAGTTGTTGAGAAAGTGCCCTTTACTAGTCCGGCTGATAGCTTCGGTCTAGGATGACGAAATGAACAAGCACCGTCGTCATCAACAACACGTTCACAATTGAACAACATATCCGTTGTTTCGTCTAGTATCCTCTTATGCATGAGGTCTGTGTCATATGATACTAATATTCGCACAATATTATGCCAAGGCAAGAATTATAACAACAAAATGACTGAACTCGATGTATACAACACCAACTCTCAATAGTACATATGTAACCTTGTCCGTATGTTAAAGTTAAAGACGACGTCAACGGCGCTTTCTATCGGATGAAACGGCAACGTCTCTCCTATATATACAAATTCTACGTAGATTCAACCATGCTCAACAGAAGGATACGTCAGTCCGAAATACTCTGCAATCATGACTTATAATCAATATTCAAGAACAGGTCGAGCCAGCAGCGACGACAACGATGGGGATGATTATAACGAGGCCAGTGTCGGGCTTATCTCAGAACAGCCACGGAAGAGCAGCCGCAATGAATGATGCTCAAAGACATTATTAATCATACTTTTGATAATATCGAATGTCGTCTGGATTGTTACGATATCAGGAACTTGGTATGGAACTCGGGATCTAATTGAGAGGTGTGAGAGCAACAAATATCCTGCAGATTTCGGTATGTGTCTCGCTAGACAGGCGATGAGAAGTTAATTAACTGTTCTGTCAGTTTCGAAAGAACCAGTACCGCTGAAGCTCAAGACAACTAACTTTGACGACTTGCTGCGTTACAACACAACCAGTCAGCAAGTCTACCGAGAGATGGATCCTTCACTACCTCAATACTTTGGCACTCCAAGTCCCGCAATCGATGCAGCTTGGGCAAAACTCCTCCGCTATCAATACCCTGCCGTCAGTGATGAAGAAATAGCGAGCAACGCGGCCCTGTCGTTCTCGTCAACAGACAAACACCCCGTCACTGGCAAATACTATGGCGCACTAGACGTGTTTCACAATCTGCATTGTCTCAACATGGTGCGAAAGCACATCGACAAGGACTATAACGGAGGAGACCATATGACGAAGAAGAAGAGACATGGCAAGGGGATGAATATGGAGAGTTCCTTTGACGCCGCTGCAATGGATCACCTCTATCACTGCATGAACCATATCAGACAGAGTCTTCTTCAATGCCGTCCAGATCTTAGTCCTGCTGCTATGCATGTATTTCAGGACACAGATGGATCGCAGTTCTTCTTGGGTAATGCAAAGAGTCATTCATGCTATAACTGGCAGAGTATCATGGATTGGGCTGAAGCAAGGGAGTCGACACTGGGCTACACTCAACCTGTTGACTGAGTCATGTTCGAAGTGTATTAGTTGTAATACGTCGAGAAATGCTACTATTAATCCTCCAATGTACTGTATTCGTTTAGTCATTCATGAGCATTACATGATTGGATCTCGACCCAAGTCTGGAGAACTACGCGCCCATATTCAGCGCTTGGCTATTAATTACAGCGCCCGAGACAAGGGAGCCCCACCGCTAGATAATTACTGGTCTTTAGCGGTCAGTCTTTAATCCTAAACCAATCAGCGACTTGTTTCGCCGCGCGCTTAACAACTTCTGAGACTCCAACCAACCACAGCTTTTGGCTTCACTTAGACCAATTATTTCAACCATGGCAACACTATCTTCAAACATCTGGCAATCATGGACCCATCTTGTGCTTGATTTTTGTCTGATAGTTCCGTCTACGAGCATAGCCTCGTCCCAGCGCGTGTCGGGCGACAAGCCCCGGACACTATCGGTGACTGGCTCCCAGGATCTGTATCCAACCGCCCGGCAGCCTCTAATGCGGCAGTCGAGCCTGAAATATCGTGGTTGAATGGGTCGAGATGGCCCTTGACGGACAAGGCGGCAATGAAAAAAGAAGAGACTATTCATTGTGGTGAGATGAAGTGACCTCATGGTCTGGTCTGGTCTGGTCTCTGGGCTCTGACCTGTCTTTGTCTGCCATTGTTCTCCCTCTTTTACTCCTCTGCATTCTTGTTCTTGTTCTTCGTCTGTATTTACTGTTCTAGTTCTTCACTTTTGTCTACTGTACCAAGCAATCAAACAAAAGCGCTTGTTCAGCTGTTTCATCCCCTTCATATCTGTCATACGCGCCGGTTGTGTTTGACTTGACAAACTCATCATCATCATCATCATCATCATCATCATCCCCATCTTTTTTCTCACTCTGCATGCTATAGCATCACTTATACACTCTCGAACCAACAACAATACTAATACCCGCTGCAACATCAACTGCAACTACCGAAGCAACCAACAACCAACTTGCACAACCAACAAAGCCAGATATGATTTTGGCTAGACTTCCTGCACCCTTACGGGTTCTACTCATCACAGCTCTCTGTGCCTCCACAACATCCGCCCTGCCAGCTACTCGCATCTTCGCCAGGGAAGATACTTGCGATGCCGACCAGACTTCATGCAACAGCGACATTGCCAACTTCTGCTGTCCCAAGGGCAACTCATGTCGACTCCTCGCTGGCAAGACAACAGCAGTATGCTGTCCTGAAGGTCAAACCTGCAACGTCATCCAACCCATCACCTGTGATATCCGAGGTCAGGACCAGAAGGAATTCCCAAATGCACCCGTCAAGACAATAGTCTTCAACCTGGACCTCCAGAAATGCGGCAAGAAGTGCTGTCCCTTTGGATACTCATGCAAGGACGACCAGTGTGTTATCGACAGCGACCAGTCTGATATCCCAAAAGGTGCTGAGCTTCCCAATGAAACCTCTACTCCTGTTCCCAGTGCTATAACCACAGCCACTGGGGCCATCGAGACCATCTCGATCAGTGCTGCACCATCGGCGAGTGCTGAGCCAACAGAAGCAGTCGGAGCTGGGTCAGGCAACAGTTCAGACTCCGACAAAGACGGCGACGAAAAGTCCAAACCCGACAACTCTGGCCCTGCTACAACGTCCATTGTTGGCGGTGTCGTAGGAGGCTGCATTATCCTTCTCATAATCGCCATTGTCATATTCCTCTACGTTCGCCGACAAAACAAGCGCGAGGGAGCAAGCTCAGAAAAGGGCGGCCACGTCTATGGCCGCGGTCGACGTCTCAACAGCGACGTCTCCTTTGGAAATATCATCTCCGAGCCCATCAGCCAACCCAACTCATACCGTGCCGACTTCATCCTCAAGACGCCTTCTACTCAGAGGACAAGCATAGTACCTGTACCTGCTCGTCAGGCTTCCAATGCCAGCACTCGCTTGCATCCTCCCCCTCCTCGCATCCGCATCTCAATCCCCAACCCTTTTGACTCCCCTAATCCATCTCCCAACGCTCAGCCCAGCTCTGCGGATAACGAGGAGTCTCTCCGCCATGGAAACGTTCGTCTGCCACCCATCCGTGCTATGAAGGCGTCGTCGTACTACAGCCGTCAGCCTTCTGAGCCCGAGCTCCAGCGTGAGCCGAGCACTGAGAACATCGACATCTTTGCAGACCCAAGCACCATGGTCAAGCCTCGTCCGTTAACACGAGCAACGACTTTTACAGATCTTATGGACGAGGCCGATCTCGGCGCTGTGCGCAGAGGGAAGCCTTATGTCCCTGGAACAACACCCAGGATCTGAAAGCATCATATTCACTCTTACAATTTCTTTGAGTCGTATAGAATCCCCTTATCTCGCCAATAGAGATCACACACGGGACCATCTGCAGGGCACGATGGGGTCCTCTTTTTTTATATTTTTTATACATGTCAACATGAACATCTAGATGCGCTAGAACTGGCTCTGGCGTTGTGGTCGCATATATGGGATGGAGTAGCTGTCGTTTATACCCTGGGTTTCTGTAAACGCCCAACTGACTGTTTTTGGATTAATACTTGGAATTTTCTGTTCACTTGAAAAGTTTTACACTAGTTTGAATCGATATGCGAATATTCATTCACCCTATTTATCTGGTTATGTGCAAATGAAAGCAATGTAGCAAAAATAACGGTAAAAGCATAGCCAAAAGATGTGCAAGTGCCAGGAACATGTGTATATGTTTGATGATATATAGTAGCAAATATGAACACGAAGTCAAATGGTTCCCATGGTTATAACCCTTTCACCTCCCTTCCTGCCTGCACTGTAGAACGTCCCGTTCACCGTTTTTGTTGACTCCCATGTTTCCAGTATCATGACAAAACACGCTATGCCAGCCCATCACACGATGTAAAACAAAGTAGCGAGTCAATAGACAAAGAATCGTCAAGAGCTAATGCGCGAACAAAGGAAACAAAAGGATATAAACAAACGACTGTAACGATTGGGTATGTGTGTGCGTAACCAAGATCCAAAAACCTGCATATATGACGCCGATACCTGGCTATTACCTCTTGTCCCTCCTCATTCAATGTAGCCAATTTGTGTACGCAACCCTCTTCACATGACGATGCATTTTCTATCCTTCTCCTTCTCCTTTTCTTTCTCCCCAGAACCAATCGATATATCGGTCCAGCCAGCACTGCTTGCGGCATCTGTTGCCTTCTTCTTCTTCTGCTTTTTGGGTTTGGCTGTCCAGCCCCGTTTCTTGGCATCCATGATATTCTTCGCGGCACTTCGCTCAGCACGACTTGGCCTGCGGTTTACTGTGGGAGATGTTCTTGTCACTGGCACCGGAGGAGCGTTCAGCCACGCCGGCACTTGCTGGTTTGGCAGCGGCAGCGGCAACACTGGTGGGTTGCCTCCATGGGATGAGGCGATGCTGTAGATGGTCTCAAGTCGCTCAACTGTTGGCCGCTGGTTTGACCCAGGAACCGGACGCGGATGCCGAGGAATGGGGGCCAGCAAGGGCGGTTCATTCCTCCGGCCAGATGTTCGGCGGCCGGGCAAGTCAAAAGCGCCCGATACACCTCTAGGAGTACTAATAATAAGAGGTTGATCGGGTTCAAGATGACTAGGGCCTGACGAGCCTGCTGACATGGAGTCGGGCATGGAGTTCGATGTGTACCCACTGCCATCGAAACTTCCGACAGGCCGTCTTGGAACCTGGAACCCTCCAGAAAAGCGTCTAGGATTGCCCTGGCTAACCCTTTTGCTCAAACTTGCAAGCTGGCTTGAACTGGGCAGTGGGGGGAGACCCGATATGGACTCATCTTGGATGGGCTGCTCAACGGGTGCTGACATTGGGAACGGGAATCCATCTGCCGGATTGACAATAGGGTCAGGCTCAGGGCCTGTAACCCGAGGCCATGTTTGGGCGTTTGACAGCCGCCTCACTCTGGGCGCTAAGTCTGCCCCAGGTTGGGCCACAGATGTGGCCGATCGCGCAGGCTCCACATTGACCGCCGGCACTCGAGGACCTGGGCCAAAGTGGTCGTGGGCTGAGATGTCTGTTTGCAGTGGTGTCTGTAGTGGAGATGGCGAACCATCTTCGTTTGTGGAATCAACAGGAGGAACCATGGCTCTGGACGTAGATGTAATGGCCGAGACAGCTGACGAGATTGATGTCTGACGTACTCTAGCCTCAGAGGTTTCCCCTGTAGGTTGAACCATGGGCTGTCGCGGAGAAGCAGGAGGGGTTACGTCGTAGAGATCGGCATCCTCGCCTTGCGTGGGCGGCGGGTTTGTGTTCGTCTGAGGTGTTGGAAGAGCTTGCGGTTGACCAACAGCGTTTGGTTCGCTCACTGCAGGATGAACTGGCAGCCTCTGGGACTGATTCCCGCTCTTAGAGTCGACGGATTGAGCGTTGCCAGAGGATTCATTTGTTGTCTGAGTTGACAATGCTGGCATAGGAGGTACGGGGATAGGGGCTGGAGCAGACGCACCACCGAGTCCTATAGGCGCAACAGAAGGGCCACGCATGAAAGCTGGCAAATCTGGACCTGGGTCGTCTTTCTGATAAGGTGGTGGAGGAGGCACCCAATTGTCAGCATCACTCTCGTGTGGATGTTCTCTTCGACCATCGGCACGACGATACTCGATGCGTCTACCATCTGCGGTTCGAGGATGCAAAGATCTATCCACTGCGGCGGCGGTCGCAGCACGGCGGAGCGTTGTCTGCGAGCGAGGGCTAGCATGTGCGTATGGGGCATCCAACGCCTCCATCTGCTCAATCGTCGGCCCATCTTCGCCGTCATCGGGACTTTCAGGCTCGACTACTCGTCGCCTTGCGGGCTGGGTAGGGGGGAGCCCAAGCCTTCGAGGAAGCAGAGGGTCGTCATCGCCGTCGTCATGGTGTTCATTCTGTGCCATCTGTGGAGAACCCGGCCCTTCTGGAACATTAAGAGTCGCGCGCGGCGGTCGTGAAGCAGATGTAGCAGCTCGAAGCAACGTTGACCCGCCACGGCCACCTCTCTTTTGAGCAACAGTCCTCCGTCGAACAATGGCGACCTCAGTCGCAAGGTCGCGTTGTTCTTCTTCCAGTACCTCAGGGTGATCAGTACCAACTTCGATAATGACTTCGGATTTGGCTCCATTTGAAATTCCGTAATCAAAGTCCAAAACTGTGACTCGACCACCATCCACAAAATCCATATCTTCCTCCTCGGTGACCAATCGTGGGGCACCAACTCCCCTCGCAGTGATTACCAGTCGCTCTTGGGTAGAAGAGCTGCCATAATCTGCAACCCATTTCACTGTCTTGACATCTGTAACCTCAGCAGCTTTGAAGCCAGAAACAAAGGTATTCCTCAGCTTGTCGCACAATATTTGCCATTTTGGCACTCGGCCACTTTCGGTATCCCTTGCTCGAGTAGACGCCCGTCGCGAATTGCCACTACGATCACTGTTTTGTCGTCCGAGGCCGGACGACGAGCCATCGTTCGACAAGGATGAATTGTCTGGAATTGCATCCAAATCTTCCGGGACGCCATAAATCCAGACCTCCTTTCCTTGGAACCCGACTGAAACTAAGTCACCTCGATATGTCGTAGCTGGGAGTGTTGATGGAATAAGGCTGGCTTGTGAGGATGTGCCTGGTACTGGTCCTGTAAAGTATGTTGTTCCATTTCTTAGATCGTCGATTCGAACGGCTCGAAAAGTCTCAAAACTTTGGTCGTATGTGAAAGTCCAACTCGCTTCCTCTTCATTTCCGTCCTGGAGTAGAACAGCGTGACTGCAGTCTCGGCTTGTGTTGGGAAACAAAATCGATGTCGTCCATAGGGGGCTCAAGTTATCTTCGGACATGTGAGGGCCGGGGTCGTAGTATGGTGCTGTGATAATAACAGTACTGGGCGGTGCGGAATGAATTGTTGTACCCAGGATCTGAGTTCCGTCGAATGAAAATGATAAAGCATCGACGGCATCGCATTTCACGGCTCTCCGATCGGTAGACAAGGCTTCAGGTCTCAGGGACGATACCTCGATGCCTCCTTCATATGCTGCTGCCAAAACCGATCCGCATGGTGATAGAGCAATTGTTCGAGGGGTATTATCAAGGATTATGGACTGTGCTCTTTTGGGTGGGCTCTGCTGTAAGTTGTAAAGGTCAACCTGCATCTCAGTAGACAAGACGGCCAAGAGGGTGCCTTTATCGTTGATGCATGCTGCGACAGGCCGGCGAAGAATCTTGAATTCCCTCTTCACTTCGAGGCCATTCCCCCTTAGATCAATCACGTAAATCCTACCCGAGTTGTAGGCTAGAAGATGGTGCCCTTTAGGAGAAGTGCTATACTGCATACCCTCGCCTCCTGGACATGATGAAGAACTGATGGATGTTGAAATAAGCTTGAAGGTGGTTTCCTTGGGTCTTAGGTACGCCTCGAATAGGTTCCTCTTGACTTCTCGTGCAAACAGTCGACGTAATTCGGGAAGTTTGTCATCGTCGCACGGAGGGAGTGTGGAATGGCTCGCCGAGTATGAAGGGCATGTTGATAGTTGGTGACGGTAGAGATGAGCCCGCTGAGAAACCGCTCTCCATTTGCGGTTGAGGAGTACGAGGGACGCGAAAGCGTTGGGATCGGCAAGTTGGAGTATCCTGGTTGAGAGGTACGAGCGTTAGCACATGATAGATAATAGGAGATGGGGTGGTGCCTTGACACGATGTTTTGATCGGTTTTTGATGCGCATAGACAGATAATGGGAGTAAGTCTGTGGATATGCCCAAGGACTACTTACTGTTCGATGATCTCGTCGGGTAGGCTGTCAAAGGGCGGAGTTGGAGGAATGGGCATCTTCTCAATGCTCGAGCGACGGACGTCGGTTACCGACGCGTCCATGACGCTTTGTCGCTCTACGTAGGGAAGCCAGCGAGCATGTCAATGTTATGAATGCCAGCGACGCTTGTTGTGAAGACACGGTGCGTTGAAAGGAAGGAGTGCAGTCGAGGAGTTTGTTGTGATAGATTGTAGATGCGAATTGGGTTGTTAGGTCTGGACTCTTTCAATTGTGGCTGAGGCTTCCTGACTTCTCCAAATTTGGGCTGAGACGTGATGATGGCGGGTCTTTTCTTCCTTTGAAAGAGGAAAGGTATGGATGGATGTAAGCACTAAGCAGAGACACCTTGGCCTACTTACAAAACAAAGACTGCCGAAATACACGAGATGCGATATCAATGAGAGAGGAAATATCAGTTTGATTCCTTGGAAATACGTATACAGAGACTTGAGAGAGAAAGGGAGACTCGTTCACAGGCGATCAGCGTCCTACCCAAAATTCAATTCAATGCAATTCAACCAACAGGCTGCCTATCTAGGCTGGCTGGGCTGGCTGTTGCTGATATCACCCCCTGAATTTGAATGTCGAACGAACATGTACATTGGTTGTCAGGCTGTGCAGCGGGAGCGCATCCTTGTCATCGGTGCCTACCATATTTGGCATACGAAGCGCATTATCGTTTCCTTTCAACAAAGAGCTGAAGACGAGAATCATCGGCTGCGGAGAGCTTTATACCTGTTAACAAAGGTACAGCACGAGACTACTGAAATGGGTACTACCTAACCTAGGAGCTCTGAGATACTACTACTATTGGACTGCGATTGGTCATCCCCTCTTTGGATGGAGATGAATTTACTCCACCTGCCAAAGCTCGGAGGTCCTCATCTAGGTAATTAATTACCTTACTCTGTCTTTCTTATATGTCTACAGCACCTTATGAGGCATGTGGTGTAGATCGTGAGCAGACGGGAAGAATGGCTTCAGACATATAAAATCTACTGATCATGCCGCGAGGGAATACGTGGCTTTTTCTGATGCAAATAATAAGCAGCTGGATTCAATAGCCACAAGAGAAGAGGCTTGCAGGCCAGCTGAATATGCAGGGTGAAACTTCCAAAACCACTAAGGCATCCAATAGTCTAGACTCGAGATGATGTAAGATCGACGGAGTCCGAAAATAACACAAGATACCGACCCAAAGTTACCTACCTAGGTAGGTATATAACAGACAGAAGCTTACACTAGACAGAACACAGTAATCTACCACATGCCTGTCTTGTGCATTACCATTCCACACCCCAGCCTACTGAGCCTATCTCTAGGCGGCAATCGATTTCTACTGCAATGTCTCGTAAGGCACATTACGGCTAATAAACGTTGCGGAAGGCAGGCCTGGGTTAGGTGAGTTAGACATGTGGCAAATACTGCGTATGAGAAACATACCTAGGTCCGGGCAGATGGCAGCATGAGTTGATTTAGAACAGAAGTAACAAGCACAGTCAGTCAGCACCTACTACCTGTTAATCTCTCTACGGTCTCAATCACCAGCGCTGTTCTCTGTCGTGCCGATACTCCGTATGTTGCGTGCATTTTCGCAACAAACTCGAGACAAAGGGGGGGAACACAACGCCTAATCACACCAAGACAAGCGATGCAACAGTACCTACAGTTGGTTCGTGAGTTCTCTCCACCACTTGCTTATGCATTGAATGCCGATATCACCAATCACCCTATTATTTTCATGTGGGGATGAGCGAATGTACGCTGCAAGCGGCGTTTGTACACTCGAAAGTTTATGCGAGGTGCTTAAACACCCTATCAATCCATTTTTGTAAGGAGGCCTTGCTTAGGTGCCTCCACATCTAAAAACACCCAATTAATACCGGCATGCAGCACGGATGTTGCCGAAAAGAAGCTGCCTTGACTGCTGGCATGGGTGCTAAGATAGGTGGTTTTCTCCACTGACACCTTGGCTGCTTGGTCTCAACTGCAACTTACATAACTTGTTTACGGATAGCATGAAATAGAAGTCAGTTTTTGTTACTAATAGGATGTGTCGCATTTATTCGCTAGCTATGCAGGGCTTTCACATGTAATCTTTTGTCCCTGTGTGCCCTTTTTTGGTAAAACTTACGACTGCGTAAAACCAGCCAACTGCGTTCTACTATTAGCATGTTGTGCAACCATCACCTTGCCCCATTATAGTCACACTCGCTACCGAGGCGAGATCTACTACTTCCTATTATTAGGTCAGTAGTTACATAACATCCAACAAACATACCGCGTAGGTAGGTAGGTAGTAAAGATAGAGCGGGACACCCCATAGAGATCAGTACGATGCCAAGACTTATATTTTGTTACCGATATAGCTATCACCATCGATTATACTCTGTGGACAATTTGATACAGATAAGTAGGTAGTATGGAATGCAATGAACCGACTGCCACGTCTATTTCTGGCGTTTATGTCCCTAGGAGTCATGGTCTAAATACAGGCATTACGGGTTATTATCAGGCTAAATTGTTCACCAATAAATCTAGAGCTGCCAACAAACCTTGGCATTCATCTACTCCCCATCAACTTGCCTAGGTGTCTGTATGTAATCCTGCTTGTGATATGATATGATATGATACCGCCTGACATGATGAGGCTGGGTGTGGGTAGGAATTGCTGACATGGTCCTTAATTGAGAAGAATATCAAGTAGAGCATCTTGTATTTTCTGAGGCTCTTCGTGTTTTCCACGCTTGTAGGAGAATGTTCCGATGTCTGGATTAGCAGTTTTACTGCTGCCGGTGATATTCGATCCACGTTGAATGGTAGGTACTAAGTAAAGTCCGGATATAATGTCAAGCCATCGCATGCACCTTCCTTATCTCTGAGAATAGGCCGGGTTTACCTAATAATCTGAGCTGCAGTGAGCACCTGCCATAGGTGCTCCACGCGCTGCACTTGCGCTGCTCTGCCCTGTTGCCTGCCCGCACACTGCAGAAGGGGCACGGCCCGCTCGTGTTTGCCCAACTCTAAATTATCCTTTCATTCATCAACATCAAGAGAGGCAGTACCTGGTACTAGGTTTGGTTCCTCAAGATCAGTTCAAGATTGACTCACAAAATGGAAAACCTCCTAACTGCTTAGGTATGATTACAAGTCTCATCGGTCCGGCGTGCTTTCCTCGCTGCCACACTGTGGATACTATCACATTGCGGATGCGCAGCGGATCCCCCATGCTAAGTAAGGCAAGGTACTGACCAACAGTACGGAGTACAATGCTACTGTATGCATAGGTAGTTCGGTTGCAGCGGAGCGCACAGACGGGCAAGAGACCCTGCAAAAAGAAAGGGATTAAGCTCGATAGCCGATGACGAGGCCAGACTCTGCTACCAACCACCGATTCAGCCCTGCTTCTGGCACGCTTGGCATGATGTGGAAATAATATGGAAGCTTGTTAGCTTCGTAGATCGTCTGTGGGGGTTGCAGAGACATGTGGGAACTTGCACGGGTTGTAAGCTTCACTGACAAGAAGCGGAATGATTAGTGGAAACTTTCGGTCCAATCCTGGATTTGGTTTGGTTTACGTCCATCGTCAAGCTCAGGAAGTTTTCCCAATGCCAAGCCCTTTGGGCCGTGAAACATCCACCCTCGGTTTGGCACCTCGGGTACGGATAATATCTGCTGACAACGGACGCCCCAGGTGATAAGATTGGCTTATACCTTGCCTGCGCAAATGGTGACAAGAGACAAGACATATGCATTCCCCATTCAATGACATAACTGATATTCGCAGCGGCTTTCCAGCGACCAGTCTCCTAGTTTAGAAGCTCCTGGTATACTCCCATGTCACCAAGACATTCCACGTCATGTTGACTGATCCTGTCGAGGTAAACAAATCAAAGCTCCAACTTATAGGCATGTACTTACCTGTCATGTTGATGGGCGCAACAGTGAGGCGTCTGCCGACACTTCACACCTGAACTACTATAATGGTGAGATATGACCTGTGAGATCTTCCACTCGCAGTAACTTTCGAGGCCAAGACATCTAACCCGATTCCTGGTACAAGACTCAGACACCCTCGAGCTAAGGCGGAGGCTCGGGAATGCGGAACTCGCGAGTCAGTACAGGGCACCAACAAAACAAGCCAAACAGAAACATCGAGATTCTTACCAAGCCAAGTCCACGACTCGATCTGTGGCTTCCGTTTCCTTAGGTTGTTAATAGGGTGGGTCAAGATCTAATTTCGCATACAATGCTAAACTACGGATATTCACCCATGGAATAAATTACCAACTCTAACTAACTCGGAAAAGCTTGCGAGCTATAACGAGACTTGGCTAACGTCCTCCAGTGACCATTGTTTGATCCTTGACAGGCCTTGACAGGAACTAAGTCAGCAACCTGGAGAGAAAACGTGGCAAGGCTGTCAACACTACCGTAGCTAAGAGAACGGTTTGACGTTGCTTCTAGAAGTCGAACTAAAGTGATCTTCAAGCATTGGAGATCTAGACCTATCCGTGTCATGTTGCATCGAAAGTTGGGATTAGAAAGCCTGACGAGTGGGAACTTGCTCAATTTGTTTTCACACATGTTCGCCTCGACCTGACTTGACTTGACTTGATCCGACTCGCCTCACCCACCCCAAGCACAATCTCCGCCAACTAATTACGGGCTTGCAGCTGGGAAACACGCAAACATGAGACCTGGACACCGAGATTCGGTGACTACTAGTTAATTCCAGTTGACTAAATTCGAAACTAGCGGCGGCATATGCAGTCATCGCGTGCTGTGAAGCAAACGTTTCGTCACTTAACGGCCGGGCTGGACTGGCCTTTTCCGACCTTCGGCCAAGCCTGGCGTGCGTATAGAAAAAAAGGAGTGTCTCGCAACGGGAGATAGATCCTTTGTTGACTTTTGTACAGACCCGCCAAGAAGCATAAGAGTGCATACTTGGAAGGAAAAAAGCATGGACGATATACTATACATGTTGTCTCTTTTCTCGGCCACCCCTAGAGCCAGGTTTGCAATCGGATAGGGACTCGCAACGGACGCATCAAGAGACCTCCGCGGGCGATCTGATCTGCCGAGAAGCCTGAGGCACCCCATTTGTAATTATAGCTGCCTAAGGTAGCTTGAATTGTCCAGAGTCTTCTCCTTTAGCCGTGTCTTTTCCTGGCTACCTATACTGTAGGTCCTGGCTATCCTTCAACATTCCCTTGGCGGCACACAACTTATGCAATGAAAGTACCTACCCGAGCATGTCGACCCCTTTGTATAGGACGGTGCCTCTGAGCCCTCACATACAAGCTCTCCAACAAGATGCAACGACTGAAGTTTTGACACTTCATCCTGTCAAGACGAGAACAGGATTGTTCACTTACGGCCTACCAAAAGCATGTCAACTACTCTGTGAGGCCCTTTTACAAGATCTGGTATACACCACGCCCCGGATTTATTTTTCTCTTGCTTCTCTCTTAAGTAATTTACTGAAGAAGTGAAAATATCCTATTACTTGGAAATGTACTAATAATATTTGCTAGGCGGAAGACCTCCAGATGTGGGCAGGGGGGTTCGGAATGGTCGTCAAAGATATTAAAATGCCTGAGATTAGCCCGCAGGCTTTCCGTCTCGAGAAGGGCAACGTTTCAACGTTACTAAAAGGTTATACCGCGCTTGTTGTGGCTCTCGGAAACGCCAAGTACGATGTCGAGCTCATTTCCAGAGACAAGACCTCTTCTCAGCAGGAGACATGGGAATCGTCTTCCGCTCTCCACCTCCGAGAGACAGGACTAAAAGCTCAGGGAGGAAACATTAGGTTTCTTTATATCCCTCTCCACCTGGAGCCTGAATAGAATCCATTTATGACCACGACTCCTATTTCATGATGTGTATCATGTCATGTTCTGTATCTGCACTGCTCTCTGGGCTGCTTGTCGATCTTGTTGACGGCCTGAAACTCGACCTCGATCTCGATTTCGCCTTCGCCCTCGTCTGACCCGGCTCTAGGGCCCTTTCTATTTCTTCCAGACTGTCCGCCGTGTCAGTTAAAGATGTGTTATGTTACTGGCATAATCACGTTATTTACCTAACTCTTCCATCGCAAACATCATAGACGAGATTTGGTATCCTCAGTACCTCAGACGGTAGGTTGCTTTTCGGGCGATGGGCAGACTCAGATTCTCTGCGTAGGATTGAGAAGCATTCGGCAGTAAAGTGTTGGCCGAAGGTAAAGTAGGCGCTCACTGGTTTGCTTGTTGTAAGAACAAAGGATCTTGTGTCAATAGACTGTGGGGGTGTTGATCAAAGCCTACCTCTTAACGGAAGCTCATATGCCCGTGGCCCCAATACTTTTTCAAGTTCATCTCCAATCTGCACACACTTTGGCAGTGCGAATCGTTTCGATCTTAGTGTATCAGTTCCTCCACTAACACATTTTGCCATAGCCGACATTATCTCGTCCGTCGTGAGGCCTTGACTATGAGCCACGTGACACAATGCGACCATGACCATGCAATGAATCTGGGTCTCTCGTCCAGGTTCAAAGCCCTCGGAGGCGGCAGCATAATGGTCGAGGAGAGTGTACCAGTCCATGTTTCGGCGTGATTCGATATGAGAGATGGATAGCCGACTATGCAAACGTAAAATGTCCTCTGGAGTCGAGGGTCTGTTGTTGTCCCAGTCCTCGTCTCCTTGAGGTAGCTTGGCCATCCATGACCTAACCCATTTTATCTGGTCATTCAGGCCTCGTCTTCGGACGGGCTTCTGGGGAACTGGCTTTCCAGGGTTTTCAGTGATAAACTCGGCGGCGGCGAAACTTGACGATTGTGGAGTGTTCATGATGTACTGACACAGAACGAGACTTCTAGGTCTGGGCTGAGATAATAAGGGATACATTTATGTCATAAAGAACCCAAGTTGGGTTCCCCAACCGTCAGACAGAGAGGGCTGGGCAATCTATATGGGGGGCTTCAAGTCGGCAGCCGATTGAGCCGCCGAATTTTGGTACCTGAGCAAGGAAGATTGCCTCCGCAAGGGTTCTCTTTCGTGTATTTGAGCCACACCTTGTTTTACTTCACGCCCTCCTAGAAGGGCTAACGGGGTTATCGGCAGACAAAAGGATGACCTTTGCAGGGTCCGTCAGAAAAAGAGAGAGAGAGAGCCGGTAACCATTGTGTCATTGCCAGTTAGAGGTGACAGTGGCGTCGGTTGTATGCCCATTGATGGTGCAGAACCAAGCTAACCGAATTGTCTGATGCCACATCCTTTTCTTCAGCCCTGTTGCCAAAGCATTCCATCCTCTTAACAGGTGCAGATGAGGGATACTTGGGAATGCGGATAGCGGATAGCGGACATGGCGTGATTTGGTTCTGTTACTGTTTCTGATTTACGTCAAATCCTTTCCCAAGTCAAATCAGCAAATACGATTCCCCCTCATCAACTTACTGCTGTCATGCAGGTATGTTGTCGTACCAGGATGTTTATTGGTTGTAAATCCGCTCGACCGGGGATGAATCCATGATTCGAAGAATTTTCTTCTGAATCTCCAACAGACCTTGGCTGGACCATCAGTCGATAGCGCAATGCGTCAGGGCCCAGCCTACCAAGATAAGGGAGAAGTGACAAAAGCAATTCGCAAGCTTACACTGTATCCGTCGTACTCGATGGAGACCTGGTCTGCCGGGGCAAGGGGAGTTACTGTTCCGTTGTCTTTTCTCAGTTCCAAAAACTCGGGCTAGCGAATAGTATCAAGCCGGGTTTAACCCCTAGATCTACGGTGAGGAACGCTTGTAGCCGGACCAGGCCAGGGCCTTTGGGCTTGAGCACTAGCGTAAGCCATAGGTCTGCAGACACGCAGACTTGGAAGTTCGGGGGGGGGCTTGTTTCAACGGCCTGACAAGAAGCGCGGCTGCAGCTCGAGTCGGACTCTAGCGTTTCGGGCCAATCTGGCAACTAAAGGTTTGTTTGTTGTTTGTTGTTTGCACCCTCTTCGCTCTGTCATTAACTTGGAAACCAAATCATCAATCCAAGACCAGACTTAGCAAGACCGTAACTGGGACTAGGCAGGCGGAGAGCATGTCGGAATGCCCCGAGCCTCGGCAGGCTGCCAGTTTGTTTGCCGCATTGGCATGTCGTCCAGGACTCTTTTTTGTCGTCGCTATACGCTGATCGTTCAGCAGACCAACAGGGACCAAGCATGTTTGAACTAAAAAGCAACGTGGGAATGGTAAGGACAGGGTGATGGATGGGTTGAGTGGAGCTAGTGGACTCTCAACTCGATGCACCCGGAAGCATGTGGAGCTAGCCTTCGGGATTATTTCAGATGCGCGTCTTATGTCAGCATAGTGGGTCATGGGTCACTCTCCATGTGGCTTGACTCGAGGCGCGGTGCATCGCTCAAGATAAGATAAGATAAGATAAGATAACAGATCGCTGACGTTTATCGGTACAAGTTGCATGACACCCCTGAGAAAAAGAATGTGGACCCGCCTGTGTTAATCTCAGCGACAATTGAGGACAGCTTGGACTGTCGCAAAACCTCATGAACTTTGTCCTTCAGTCCCTCCTTTAATTTTCTCGCATACCGCAGTACCTCTCTACTGCTGCTCTTCTGAGCACTCGTCGCTCTTACCTTTTTCTAGTATTCGCTCGATGGCGGTTCGTTACAATGGACGGTGATCCGGCTGTCGATCCGGGGCTTGACTCTTTCAGCTTGACTTTCCCTTTGCCATACCGCGTTGGCTTTATCGCAACCCTAGGTGAGCACGGAAACCCTATTTCTCGACCGCCCAGTACATAGCTAACTATCAAAAGCCGTTTGGGGGTGGGGATTGAACCTTCACTGCCTCTATTTATTCAACGTCGACGTCCCCCAGCTAATTCGATATCCCGGTCGAGCATCGCCGCAGCACATACCGCACCATGGCTCAACGTACCGCCTTGCGATTGTTCTTTCAGCTTTGTTTGCGTTGTCTATATCTCTGTTCTGGTTATGCACATGGGGTGTAGCTGAACGTGTAATTGCGTTTGGCTGGATGCCGTTAGCATACCTCGCAGTTCTGATCGCAATGTTTGTTGTCCCACTGCGAAATCTACCAAGTGGCGGGAGACGAAGATTCTTGGCTACATTGAGGCGCGTGAGCATAGGAGGTCTTGCTGAGCCTCAAGATGGCAAATTTGGAGACATCCTTCTGGCTGATGTTCTCACATCATACGCCAAGGTCTTTGGGGACCTCTTCATCACTCTGTGCATGTTTTTCACAGCTCAGGGGTCGTCTACACAACGACCTGATCGCAATTGTGGAGGAATAGTCCTCGTGCCTTTCATTATGGGAGTGCCGAGTTTGATACGATTTCGCCAGTGTTTGATCGAGTATTTTCGTGTTCGGCGGGCTCCGTATAAAGAGTCCACAGGATGGGGCGGCCAGCACCTGGCTAACGCACTCAAATATTCAACGGCATTCCCAGTTCTAGTCACCAGTGCTTGGCAAAGATCGGTCGAGGATCCCGAGTCCAAGGCAGCCCTCCACAAGGCTTGGCTTATTGCTGTCGTCATCAATTCGGCCTACTCCTTCTATTGGGACGTGGCCAAGGATTGGGATATGACTCTCTTCTCTTCGAGACAAGACCGCGAATCCCCTACTCATTTCTTTGGGCTGCGAGATCGCTTGGTTTTCAGAACCCCCAATCTTTACTATCTAGTTATTGCCATGGACCTGATGTTGAGATGCACATGGTCAATGAAGCTCAGCAGTCGCTTGGACAAGTTCAGTGATCTGGAGGGAGGCATCTTTCTTATTGAATTTCTCGAGGTTTTCCGTCGATGGGTATGGATATTCCTCCGTGTTGAGACAGAATGGCTAAGAAATAACTCCACTGGCCTCGGAGTTGACGACATCCTGCTTGGAAATTATCAGGGCAAGGACGACGAAGACGATTGATATGTTGACCAATAATTCTGGTGAGGGAACGACAACTAAACGACGGGTTTTTTCAGGCGTCTGGGCAATTTTCATAGAACTACGACTTTGAATGATATCTTCAATAACGACCCCGGCCACATTTTTGTTGAAACAGACTTATTTGCCTTCTTCCCATGCCCTTTTTCGCAACCGCATTCCCTACCGAGGCTTTGTGTCCATGCTAGGTACGCCAGTACTCTTCTTTTTACCGCGAGGCCATCCCCGGTAATCGGAAAACTTTACAGCATCATGGCAACCGACCTGACGATCTTACCGCCATAAGCCAGATGGGCAATCCCGCGCCTCTCGATAACAAGCTTGCCCTTCCCGGACGAATCTTCGGTCTAAACACTAAATGAGCCATGCCAAGTCCAAGTTGGTTCAGCGAATAAGCAATATGCGGAAAAGACGGTGCCTCTGCGAAATCCAGAACATTGCGGTGAACCGTGAAAGAGCTGACCTTGAAGACGCAGCTGATGGCGCTATCTTATTTACTTCCCGCCATCGACCTGCTGATCTTTCCTAACGATTGTTGTACTTGTGCCCGCATGGTTTCCCAACGATGATGACTTATTTGAGTGTGGTGTAGTCCAGCCCGCCACCGTTCGATGTAGAAGATGCTTGGAATCTTTGTTTATTCAATCTGAACTGTTGTTGAAGCATACTTTTTCTTTTTCCTTTGTGAACAATTCGCGAGGCGCGAGCGGTTTGTCTTTGCCGAACAAGACTGGAATGCTGCTCTGGTTTCTGGCCAATGTGTCAACCAGCTCACTGAGCCTAGACTCAAGCCTCCCGCCACAACCCACTAAGTGCCAGGTGACTCTGGATGAAAATGGATTGAAGCTGAGACGCCATAGGCTTGGTCGCAAGGCCGAAATGTGATGGCTTAAACTCACAATTGCCTAGAGACACTCATAAGATGGTGTTGGCGACTCGAGTCCTTGCCGGACGAGGGGGTTTTCCTCTACCCATCTTTCTCTCTTACTTTGAGCATCCGGATTTGACAACTTCTTATCGAAATTACAGAGCTACCTCGACGACGCCGACCCCACGCTTTGACTGAGCAGAAGTAGTTCCCTGTGGCGGGCCTAACCTGAGCGAAGTCTTCGTCATTTAGACCAAGGGAACCGTGCGCTTTTATCTTTTATAAGGTTCGATTGAGGTTCAAACTGTTGGAATCAGCATCGGTGCAGCAGGGTTGCAAGCCAATAAGTCATACATGATACATGCAGGACCCCGACCTCTACCACCCCAGCTTGATCGACTTATAACGGACGCCAAAGCAGAGTTGGTCGAGAATAGTACACTGTCAACCAGTATGACAAGTTATGTACGGCCAATGAGCAGCATAGAACTTGTGCTGCCACCACAAAATGCATATCTGTACTGCAACAAACCTCTGCCTCCGCCTCCAACAACACCATCAAGACACTCTTCAAATGCAAAACCACCTGCAAAGTTCAGCGCCTTTCCAAAGACTTCGGGCCCAGGAAATAATCCCAAGGTGTTGCCTCAACAGCCTCCTGTGGTTGTGCCCAAGGCTTTGACAAGGCAGCGTGCATCACGGATGAGCATATCAGGTACATCTTTGCGCGAACGACGGTCCTCGCAAAAGATTCAACAAATCACTGGCCACGATATTGGTCCTGGTATCGATTGGGCGTCTTCTACAACTCGAGCTCCTTATTCGCCTTCCATCTCACCCAAATCCATTCGAGACGATTCATCTAGTGGATACAGCATCTCACTAAACGAGCCCATATTCGACGATGAACCTGCGCCATCCGTAGACTATCACCCGAGAGCCTCAGACAGCAGCATGCCTCCACTGGAGCCAGACTGCGATAGTGTGTTGAGCAATCAGAGCTGCATGGTCCCAGAATCACCCCAAACCCATAGAGGGTCAATTTCGCTTCATGTCGACAAGACGAGACGTCTGAGCAGCGTCGCGTGTGCATTGGCGGCGTTGGAACCTTTTCCGAACTTGGACGACCCGTTTGATGAAGATGCCAACTGGCAAGCAGGCTCGTCCTATAATTACTTTAGCGATCTCGAGACGGCGGATGAGTACCATCGAATTGCGACCAGATTGGCCAACAACGACAAACGACAGTCCCTGTGTGGAACCTCTCCCCTTGCGCGGTCTCGCAGTTCCCTCAGTCGACGACTGAGTGTGTCGGCGCGGTCGTTATTTACACGAAGAAAAGATTCTGGTCTGTCTGCCAGCTCTAGTCGAGCGTCCCTAACAGCCACCAACCATCCTACAAAGGGACCCTACTCACCTTCAATTCCTCCCTCAGCCGATGATGCAAGCGTGATATCTCCGCTTCGCAGCACGTTCGAAATTGAGGATGAGTATGGTTTTTTTGGAGACGAAAGTAGTGTGAGTGTGAGGGGAGTTACCAGGGACTTCTTTGCCCGCAGGAGTGAGGAACGCACATCGACAGAGCTTGGCACCCCTCGTTCGATGCCACAAATCCCGGAGCAACCACAGGAACACAAGATCTTGTCGATGACAGGGGTACAGGTCAAAACCCTGCTTTCGAATGCGCGTGACGGGGCGAAATCGATCCAGATCTCCAGGGTTGAGAGGAGAAGAACGCAGCTCAGGACGCAGATCAAGATGATTCCAGAGGAGGAAGCTGGTCGGTGAAGGGTGAGTGATGAAAGACGGAGGAGAACGGGCATGCCCTGGACTGAAAGAGGATTGCTTGCTGTTGGGTTTAGCGCGGCGTCATGTTGAAAGAGATTCCCCCAAAACGTTTTGGTCAATATAGTCACTTAGACATAATTCAATCAGATCTTACCTATTGTCGTAGACTATCTGTGGAGTGGAAGTGTTGCGTATGGGCTTTTCTGCCGTGACTGTCCTGTAGGGTTTTGTGTTGGGACTGTTGACTGACTATTGACCAAACAGAGTGTTTATACTTAGGTACCTAGGCACTTACTCTTGGCATTTCTACTGTCTTCAGTCTTGTCAGAGGAATTAATTTAATAGATTCTATATGTTACACTGTGGATCTCTCCCCGGAGTTTTACAAGTATTTCCCCCCGCAAATCAAGATCCATCTACGATCCGGAGCCGGAGCCGCTTCCAAGCCGAGGCATCCACATCAAGGCTCAACTTTTAGACTACCGCAACCTAATGGATTAAAGAGGAAACAACTCAAGGAAAAAAAGAGACAAGAAATCTGACTTGAGGAACAAGGCGGGCGTCGATCTTGTTTTCTCAAGCGATTAGAGTTTCTGCATTGCCGATCACTCACCACCATGATCCACGATACAGGGGCCTCAATCAATAACGAGCCCTCTAAAGATCCAGAACCAGCTGAAAGCCACAGCATCACTGACGTCGAAGTTGTTGAGGCGCTGCAGAAGGGCATCCGCGAAGCTGCTAGTGATAACGTTAGAGAGGAGCTGATCAACGAGGGAGAGGCGTCGCTCTATTATGACTCTTTGACCATGTCGCCCTTGAATGCAATGTCCGCTGTGAGTTTGGTTTTGTATTAATCCTCTTCCTCACATCTCGCTTTTTTTTTTTCGTGATTTACGTTCTGTTCCCATCCCAATGCGTCTACTATATGATTCTTCTCTTATATACTGCAGATTGCTAACAAACATCATATCTCGCAAGGCCGCTATTGCCCGCTTCCGCGCCTACAAACCTCCTTCATTCCCGCTATGGGACCGTCTTCCGGTTCGGAGACGGGCTGCTGTCTTGATACTGCTCTATGCTGACCGCCGCGGTGATTTACGTGTTGTCATCACCATGCGTGCTGCGAGCCTAAGGAATTTCTCGGGGCATGCCGCCTTCCCTGGAGGCAAAGCGGATGATGCTCAAGAGACACCATGTAAGACATTCTCATCAGGTGTTTTCGATATTCGCTGATCCAAATGCACAGTTCAGATCGCCCGCAGAGAAGCCTGGGAGGAGATCGGGCTTCCAATGGATGACTCCAAACTCCCTAAGCCATTCCGCGTAGAGCATCTCTGTTATCTGCCACCTTCTCTAGCCCGGACGCACCTCGTGGTAAGACCTTGCGTTGCGTTTCTACACGCGGATCAGCGAACAGCAGGAGAGCCCGCTCCTACTGTCGAGGAGACCATGATCCCCCGTTTAGACGCGCGCGAAGTCGCTGCTGTCTTCAGCGCTCCTTTCTACAACTTCCTCCAGGCGAACGACCTCCCTCCTGCTCCTGGTGAGACACTCCCCGAAGGACAATGGTACGATGGCTTCTGGCATTCATGGAAAGACCACCAATGGCGGGTGCACAACTTTTACGTGCCCGTGAATAATCAGAGCATATCCAAGCCACGAAAGGACAGCGAGCAAAGTCATCTGGTCGAGAAGTTGGAAAAGGAAGAGGAGCCAGATGGCAGGTTCAAGGTATGGGGGATGACGGCGCGCATCCTAGTAGATGCGGCTAGAATTGCATATGCACAGGAGCCTGGATTTGAACATAACGACAATTTCGGTGACGAGGATATTATTGCGCATGCGGACAGCTTGGGAGAGCTGGGGGAGAAAGTTCAAGAGAAGCCACATGAAAAGAAGATTGAACCTGGTGATGCAGCGAAGATGTAGAGGTGTTTGCATGAATAGAGGGAAGATTAACGACTCATTAGAATAAGGCATTGGAACTAGTTTGCAGTTTAAGAATACATATGTAGGCATTATTGCAATATCTTTAACTTCGTGCTGGTCTGGTCAAAGACATTGAGTCAGGTGCAATATTTTACTTTACGAAGCAGCACATCATACCAAAAGAGATTGATCTTGTTCTGAACTCTTCGTACTTACTCTAGTTATCTTTGACTCGGAGGACTACCCTCCATAGTTACTTTGCTGTCTTTGATAAGAATTTGCCTGGATCCTCAGGTACGTAATTACTTCAAACAGACTTTGAGCTGTTCCAACGGTAACGCCTTGTAACTTGTGACTCTGTCATAGCCGTTGCCATTACAAATTTCGGCCTTTTAATGGCATGCGTTTTCCTTTGTGGCCGAAGTCCTTTGTCCAAAGAACAAATATCCGAGAAATGCGCCAAGCGAAACAGAAACCATAACCCAGCCGTTGTAGGTCATGAAAACAAGCCTGTCTTTGTTAAATCCGCCCATTCTTCAGTCAGTGGCAGAAGACATCAAAGGTACTTACATGAGCATAAAGGCATAAAAGTTCTGCAGGGCGTACAAGACGGCCTTGATGAGGTGGGCGCGCTGGTCGGCTTGTCCCTGGGATTGTCCTGACAGGATGGGAGTCGATTCAGTAACAGGAGCATCAGATAGACCTCACGGTAAGACTTAGCAAGGGTGCGATTTTATATTTTCCCCAAGACTTTAGACAGATAGGGCAAGAGGATACAGCACAGCATTCTGTTTTCTTTCGTACTTGGGGTTCCCCGGATAGGAAATGTGTGCACTGGTCGTGTAAAGACGGGAGAAGGAGATAGAGAGCTTACTGGGGGCGGAGCGGACGCGGTTATCGAGAGATTGCTCATAGCGACGGGAGATGGAGCGAAGGGCTTCGTAGCCGATGGCGAGGATGATGACGGCGATGAGAGAGAAGAGGAGCGAAGTTGTCGAGCGGACGTGCCATTGACGGAAGACAATGCAAAGGTTGTTGGTATCCCAGGTGAAGAGCATCTAAATTGGTGGTGTTAGCATACCTATGTTCTCTCGTTCAAGAAGGAAATAGGGTTTGCATACGTTCATACTGCACATGTCTTTCATGTCTCCTCCGTCATGGCCATGGTCCATATCTCCATGGTCCATACCACTGTGATCCATGTGTGAGTGATCCATTGTGAATATATTAGTAATTGATGTCGAGTGTTGATGTTGCAGAGTGCAGAAACGGTGTTGGCAGGTATATAATGAAAGTCGGTCGAGGGTAGAAACGAGCTCAAACTTGCGCAAGATCAGGCGGGCTCTTATGGCGGTGGTTAGAGGTCAGTCGATAATAAGGGAGTAGATACAGAACAGTAGGTGTCGCAAATGGGTGGGTAGGAGGAATGACGCGACAGTAGGTACATGCCGATGCACCCAAGATATATAGTGATACAAGTACCTGGTGTTTTAGCTTCTAATTTCAGAGGGGAGGGGTCGTCTCAACCCTGTCTTCTACTGCGGGGAGCTACTGTGATGCGAGTAATGCTACCAATATCTACTGTACTGTACCTACTAAGCCAGACTAAGCATGTAAGACTGTTTTTATATTAGAGAATAGTGAATGAGAATTCGAGATAAATTTCGTAGTTTACTATTCTGCTAATATTCTGAGTAATGAAGTTCGTCTCGTGTATCATACGTCGCAGCCTCTCCCGTGACATCCGCAACTGCCACTTACAAATTATCCATACCTAGGTAGTTATCGAACACCCCTCACTCATATTACTCAACCTTGCTCTAGCTTTAACATACCTACCTGTATAGGTATACACAGACAAATCAAGGGCAACTTCAATATGCTCGGTCCTCCTGTGAATTTGCCTAAGTGGTGAGTTGAATATCTACTGACTCGGCTACACATAATCACTGAAACAATCTAACCAACTCATGATGAGCATAATAGGCTTGAAGAAAACTCTCATCTCCTGCAACCACCCATCAACAACTACTGCGTCTACAATGACGATTTCACCGTCATGGTAAGGCAATACCTACAAATTCCCCTTTATCTATATACAATCCAATTACTAAACATCTCCAGATCGTCGGTGGCCCCAATGCTCGCACCGACTACCATATCAACCAAACCCCAGAATGGTTCTACCAATACAAGGGCGCCATGATGCTCAAGGTCGTCGATGAGGGTAAATTTCGCGACATCATCATCCGCGAAGGCGATATGTTTCTCCTGCCCGGCAACACGCCCCATAACCCCGTCCGCTTTGCAGATACCGTTGGAGTGGTTCTCGAGCAGCGCCGTCCCAAAGATTCACTCGATCGAATGCGCTGGTATTGTGCTGAGTGCGGCGAGATTGTTCACGAGGCTGCCTTCTATTGCACCGACCTGGGAACTCAGATCAAGGCGGCTGTGAATGACTTTAAGAATAGCGATGAAAAGAGGACATGTTCAAAGTGTGGGGTTTTGGCAGATGTAGCGCCGAAGCCGGGAAGTATTCAGGATCCCAATTCGGAGTGATAATATTCTATTTTACATGATTTAAAATTTAAACCTTTCACGATATGCCTTATTTCAAGTCCAACCATGTTTCCCTTCAAGTCTCGGAGAAAGTGTAGGAACTAGGCGACTCCTCGACGGGAATCTCAATAGCACCCTCCTCCACCTCCTTTCCATCAATCCTCAGACCAGCACGAACAACGTCACCAGGCGCAGCAGGGCCAACACCAGCAGGTGTGCCTGTGAGGACAATGTCGCCAGGGTGAAGAGTCATGACCTTTGAGATGTCGCTCAGAATGCGAGGGATTTGGTAGATCATCAGGTTGGTCGAGCCCTGCTGCTTGGTCTCGCCGTTGAGCTGGAGGAAGAGCTCCACGTTGTGAGGGTCCTGGATGGCGGTCTTGGGAATGATGTTGCTCATGGGCAGAAAAGTGTCGAAGCCCTTGGCAATTGACCACGGAAGGCCCTTTTTCTTGGCCTCATTCTGAGCGTTACGGGCAGTAAAGTCAATGGCAACAGCATAAGCTATGGTATGTCAGCATTTGATCCTTTCTGTGATGTGTAGGATATCGCGCACCCTTTACAGCATCCATAGCGCCCTGAGCATCAGAGACTTGAAGATCTTTAGTCAGCTTGCCGATAATAAGAGCCAGCTCAACTTCATAGTGCATCTCAATGCCCTTGGGTCTCAGGACAGCACCCTCACCAGGGAGCACGATGGATGAGGTGGGCTTGAGAAAGAAGAAGGGCTGCTTGGGCTTGGCGCTGTTCAGCTCGGCAATATGTTCCCTGAAAGATGAAAATCAGTATGTGCTATCGTGGTTGAATATATGGGAGCATACGCAAAGTTGCGGCCAATACAGATGACCTTGCCTGCTTGCTTGAGGCTTGATGAAGCTTGAGGCGCCAGGTTGGCCATTGTGCGTCTGAGAGCAAACATGGCTGCGTTAAATTGTTGAGACGATCTTCTGATTGATGAATAGTTATAAGAAATTGCCTTCCGTTGAATGTTGGTGAAATACTTAGTGGTTGAGCTTGGATTTGGGTGGCTTCGGACACATCCTCCGATACAAGTTTCGGAGATTGAATCCCGAAAAGTGTCAAGTCTAGGGTAAATGAGTTGCCGGCGACATGATTTGACAATCAAGTTCAATGACAAAAGACCTTTTCTTTGTGATTGATCTCTATATTTATTTGTCAATAACCAAGTCTATTCCATTCTTTCACAAGTGTCTAAATGGTTTATCTCTGATCAATATCTTGCACTTGTTGTTGACTTCTTCAGTTGGCCAACGTCTTGTTCTATCTGTGATGCTATCTGTCCATATTACGCCTTTCTTTTGCATTACAGACTTATAGAATCAAGTAGACGAATAACAGTATTCGGTGGAGTTCTTATCTACAGCCCGGTCCATAAGAAACATCCCATATCTTGTTAATAAACGTGCTACAGTGGTGTCAAGGTTCTCTTTCACGCCACCTAGTCATCTTAATGTTGCTATTTATGAACACACGCACACACACATACATAGAGACTTTGTTTGTCTAGGTTCATTCGAGATGTTCCCGTGCCCCTTGCTATCGAGTGTGGTCGAGTCTCGAGTCAAAGAAAGTTTACCCTGGCGCTCACTAACACACGTCAAAGGACACAAAGATGCCGATTCATTGTCCTGGAATAAGTCAATACATCAATATGAACACGAATTCAACTCCTTCCTATTTTGTTATGTGTATAAGAACAACAATAGCCGCTATCACTGACAACACAGTGATCCTCATCTTTCAATACACCCACCCAACTATCCAACTATCCAACTGAAACTCGTTCATATTCCAACACGTGCAGAAAATTCATTCGTTGGTTCTGTTGCCCCGTTCAAATGGCAGATCCAGATGATCTGCCTCCCATTCCGCAAAGACCACAACCCGCAAACCCTCTTCAAGAATGGGCTCGGTGGAGGCCTGATGATCGAATATCGCCAGAGGAGCTGAGTTACTTGCGACTGGGACATCAAACATACTATTACATACGCCACAAGAAGGAATACTGGATTCGTTGCGCCCGAAGTTATGCTGTCGGCTGTGACGTGCTCCCTCTTGAGACTCGGACTGAGCTTTACAGTATCCCTTGCCCTGACTGCACACGAGACCACGCTTCTGCCATGTCCGCCCGTCCTTTTCAAACACATATCGAAGAGCCAGACGCCGACAAAGATGTTGATAATCTGGAATTAATCTACGCTGGTTATTTGTCGGAAACATTAAACCACACGCGCGCTTTCTTCATGCATGAGCTTGATTTGGAACCCCTCGACGAACTGTCTGCCATGAACTACGTCCACGGTTTGAACTGTACTGAAAACCCATACCATATTAGACGGCAGCATCCCGATCGAAACAACTTCCCCGAAGAGTGCCTGGAAGACTGTGCTTGCACCGCTGACCCTGGAGCTCACAACCTTTCTCGTGCGGCCCGTAATCAGGAAGCTATGCGTGTGAGAGACAAGAGAGCCTATGGATGGTTCGAATTCATTCAAAAAGACAAACATTTGGACAATTATAAAACCCGAAATTTTGTACAAATTCCCAATCAGTTGGCAATCAACTTGGACGAGGAATCATCGGAAAAACATGATCGGATGGTAGAACGCGTTGGCCAGCAGGTCATGTCCCTCTGCCTCCTCGACCACAATCCGGACCTTGAGACCGAATGGACTGCTCGCTATGACGACTTGGAGGAATGGCAAGAGAGGGTGAGGCAGCGCGAAGCTATTTGTCTTATTTCACATGAGTCACCACTAACCCACATACCTAACACTTATTATCTAACGCGATCAATGTAACTTCAGGCTGGCCAGTAAAGTCTTATAATAAAAGATACAGTCTGGCCTTAGATATAACAGGGAAAAATATGCTGCCGCCGATCCTGGCATTACAATGAGCTTCGCAGACGGGCTCATGTCATGCATACTAACTATGCTTGCACCGGGACTTGACGAAACGGATCCTAGTGTCCAGCACTTCTTCTGCAATTTTCCCGGCTACGAAGACTTCGCCAAAATGACCGCTATGTGTGACCAACTCACAACTGGAAATATTATCAGAAGAAACAAGTGGAACTACAGACAGACGTGTATGGATCAACAAGATGAGCTTCTCAACACGATGAGGCGTAACCGCAACATATCTTTCCGGAATATCGTCAACAAGCAAAGGGTCGCAGAGGCAGTCGCCCAAAGGTTCAGGACTCCTGGCTCAACCCTCCTTGACACCGACGAAGTGCGAGACTGTGTCATCTGCAGCGACCCTTTCGACACGTCAGGGGATAAATTGGTTCCTGAGCACCTCGCCATCGTTCAACTTCCTTGCTGCGTCAAGTTCATCCACACGCGATGCTTCAAAGGAGTGACCACTGGCAAGAAACAGGCATGCCCGTTCTGCAACGCCAATCTCGAAACAATAGGCATGAACCCAGGCGACGGGACCGAGTTTTTGTCATTTTCATTACGTCACGCAGAGCTCCCACCTGGGCTACACCGTTTTTCAACAGGCATAGAGAAGACCATTGCATCATTCATTGATCCAAAAGGCATCGCTTTACTGAAAAAGCTGAACAAGGTCATCGAAGACGAGGAGGGTATGCCCAGGGGTACTCTTGGTGCAGTGTACAGGGACTGGCCTATGAATGCGTATTAATGAAGGGCTGAGGAGACCGAAGTTGCTCAATGTCGAATACGAGAGACGGGTCATCTCCTAGTTAGTGAGAATATGGAATATGTTAGGTCAACAAGTGACAAGTGGCATGAATACCCACGGGTGAACAAGTGTCCTTCGTTTCCTTCTGTATAGTAAAACGTTTCTTTTGAATTTTAGTGTTATGGAAAACCGGTAACAACGGGGATATAGTACCTCAAAATCTAAGCTTTTTGCCCTTCTCCTACACGAAATCTCAAACCATCTACATTAAGCAACGTCAACAAACGTCCTCTTCTTGGCACTCCTTGCGTCGTTCTCCTCCTCCCAGTTCTCATCCACGTAGTCCTTGATGCTCTTGTCGCGAATCTGCATACCGACAACCTTGAGGGCAGCAATGTTGACTCCCATCTCGTCCTTCTGGCGCTTGAGCGAAGCGCGGAGGTTAATGCGGATGCCGTCGAGCATGACCTTCATGCTACGGCTAGCAACAATTTGCTTGTGATGTGTCTTGAGCATGAAGAACAGAATACGGCATGTCAGAGGCATGTTCATGGACCGCATGGCAAATATGTTGAGGAAAGTGAAGAGGACGGGGACGGATGAGAAGGGTAGGACCAGGAGGGCATCGTGTAGTGCTGAGGCCTTGATTTTCTGTAGGACGGAGAGGACGTAGGCTTCAGCAGTGATGTTGCCAAGAGCAAGGAATACCATATTGCGCTGGGGGGGTTGAGCATGTGGGTTTGTGAGTTTGGCTTCCTCGTACTCCTTAAGGAGGTTCAAGTCAGCCATGCCCATCTCCAGCGCTTCGGCTATTCGTTCACCAGCCATGAGAGTTTCTGAAGTCTGCTTGCTCGCCGCGCCGACCTCGTTGTTCTCGTCCTGGGCGTCCGCATCACGTTCCAGAGACGTGGTAAGGGTACTCTCATACAGCTCCTCCATCTCCTTCTCACGCTCTTCCTCGAGGAAGATTTGTTCATCAGTCTCATCCCAAATCCGAATACTCTTGTCGTGGCCGGCACTAACCAAAAGGTTGCCGCTGTGGGAAACAGCAATTGCCCATACTTCTCCGTGGTGCCCATCCATCCTTTGGATTTGCTCAAACTTATCGCCATCCCAGTATCGGATCGTGCGATCCTTACTGCTACTGAAGAAGTGGTGGCCATTGCCGTCGTTGTTATGTGGCACAAAGGCGACCTGCAGAATACTGTCCTTGTGGCCATACAGGGCTTTATGACAATCACCAAAATCAAGACCCCATATTCTGATGTTCTTGTCGGCCGAACTTGTGACAATCATCTTGCTATCGTATGATATGTCCATACTCAGCACTGGGAGCTTATGACCGTAGAGGTTGAGGTAAAGCTTGAGGGAATCGACAAAGAAGACCTTGACTGTGCTATCGAATAGGGCAACAGCCAGAAGCTTGGCATCCGGTGAGAACTTGAGGCTGAGAATATCATGAGAAACCTTCAATGTCCTTGATTGCACCAACTTGAGCTTTGGTGTTGTTCTCCTTGTACCCAGAACCTCCTCCTGCACAATCTTGAAGTCCCAGAACTTGGCTGTCTGGTCAGCGCTGCCAGAAACAACAGACTGACCGTTGGGGTGGACGCTCAGCGACCAAATGGCTTTCTCGTGAGCATCGACACTGTCAAGGAGAGCCGCTGAAGCGACGTCGAAGAGCTGCAACTCGCCGCTCTTGGTGCCAACAACCACGACTTTGTCTCCAGGAAGGAAAGCACAACAAAGCGCGTATCCACACTCGAATGTTCGAATGCAAGCAGTGGTTTTCACGTTCCAAATTTTCAAGTTGCCGTTGGAAGCAGACGCCAGCATCTTGTCATCCGAGCTTAGCGAAAGGGCCCGAATGTCCGTTCGGTGACCGGGCAGCTCGACGGACAGAGCCCTTGTGTATTCGGGAGCGTCTTCCTTCTTTGACTTGTCGCTCTTGTCTTTGCGTGAGACGCTGTAGTACTCGAGCAAGTTGTTTGTGGTTCCTACTAGCAATTGAAGATCTTTCTGTCCGCTGGGTACAGCCCAGTCAACAGAGCGAACCTTTCCTCCTGTTCGCACAATGACGTGCTGAACAAACACATCACTGACATCGGCCTTTGAGACGTCCTCGGGCTCTTCGCCGTTGGTTTCCTCCTCGGCGGCCTTGCCGTCCTTGGCCTTCTCGCGACGTCTTCTTCGCTTACGTGCTAGAGCCTTTTTTATCTCGGCCTCGGATCGTAGTCGCCACACGTCGACCGCCTTTTCTGAACCGTGAACAGCAAAGTAATCTTTCTTGGGGTGAAATACAACCTCGGTTGCCCTGTCCTTGCTTTGCCTGTGAAGTGTTCCTTTGTCCTGGAGATATTGGGCTGCGGCGGGTGTGTCCACCTGGCGGGTGCTGAGCGCAAGACCATCGGCATCCAATGACCAAACTTTGATTTCGCCATCGTTTCCAGCTGTGACACATCCGCTGTAGTCTGGAGAAAGACCAAGAGCCCAGCATTCGCCGTTGGTTTGCGAAATGTGAGTCTCTATGCAGTGTCTTGACGAGAGATCCCAGAGTTTGATGAGCGAGTCTTTGCCAGTCGTCAAGAGGAAGCCTTCGTGTGTTCCTTCGCCATCGATAACCATGGCACGCGAGCCGTCCTCGTCCTGCACCTGGGCCTCCGGCTCAACAAACTGAAGGCCGGTGATTTGGTCCTTGTGTCCTCGCAGCTTGAATTGACCAACTTCTGCAACAAGGTCCCACATGATGATGTCCGTATCCCGAGATCCACTGGCAAGTCTGACGCCGGACTTATCGAATACAAGTTTTGTGATTGCCGACTTGTGTCCATTGAAGTTGAGTATAACGGAGGAAATCTTGCTGTCCCAAAGTCGAATGCTGCCGTCCTCGTATCCGACAGCGAATACATCCTTGTCGGCTTTGCTTTGCGCGATCGCAGTCACAGGCACCGTGCATCGCTCATCTCTCCAGCGGCTGATCAGCTCGCCCTTTTTAATATCCCAGCAGAGAACCTCCTCGTTCGCGGCGACGATCGCCTGTCCTGCGCCGGTTCCCGTTCGGTCTTTGGACGACCATACCAGGTTCGAAGTCGACGAGGCGACAACACCGAAGGACTTGCCATGCTCGTATTTTCTGTTTGAGAACAAGTTAGATTGAGTCGCCTACTTGTATTTGCCAACTTACAAGTATGACTTGACCATTTTTGCAGGGTTGCGACCAGAATTGGCCTTTCTTCAAATTTGTCTCTAACAAAAAGATCCCAGAATCTTTCTTTCCATGCAGCGCGGAAAGGTACGAGGTGGGAAATTTTCTTATCGATAAGACTGCACCCACCTGCTCCACTGTGAAGCTCATCGTCACGTGTGATGGCTGGGAGCTCGAGACTCACCACGTAAGCCCCACTACCAGGCGTCACCTACTGTGCCGTACTACCTAAGCTCCATTAACGACGAGAGTAAAGGGGAGCGCATACAACTCAATCAACAAGATGCTTCTTCTGGATTATCAAAACGTGCTGATTCAGTCAGTCCTGACTGAGAGGTTTTCTGGGTAAGATTGCGCATGTCCGAATGTCTCGAAATGAGAGCTAATAGATCGTACGTCAGAGCCCCTCCCGCTTCCATTGACCAGACGGTCAGCGACTTCGACGGCGTTACCTTCCATATCTCAACCCCCGAGACCAAGACTCAGGTCCTCCTTTCTATCCAAATACGATGCTTCCCCGATCTCGTCAAGTACGGAGCTGAAGAGGTCCTCCAGCGGGAGTACGGCGACTATGTGACAGCTGTCGAGCCCGGCTACGACTTCTCTGTTCTGGTTGACCTGGAGAACCTCCCCGAGTCGAAGGGTACAGCTCCCTATGATATTCTTGATTACTCAAAGTCTAGTGCTGACCATTGATTAGAAGAACGTAACGAGCTGGCTCTCAAGTTCGCTCTCCTGAAACGCAATGCCATGGCCGCCCCATTCGAGCAAGCCTACAAGGAGCACTATGCACTGAAGGAGGAGGCTTCCAAGTTCACTTCCGAAGACGCTCCCCAAGGAATCCGAGAGGGAGGTGAGGTTAAGGCGATCCACTACCGAGAGGAGGAGGCCATCTACGTCAAAGCCAGCCACGACCGAGTTACCGTCATCTTCAGCACTGTCTTCCGTGAAGAGACCGACCGTGTATTTGGAAAGGTGTTTATTCAGGAGTTTGTCGATGCTCGAAGGAGAGCCATTCAGAACGCTCCCCAAGTGTTGTTCAGAAACGATGCTCCCCTTGAACTGCAGGGTGTCCCAGGAATCCAGAACACTGGATCTGGAGATATTGGCTACGTGACTTTCGGTAAGCGCAAGAAGCCGTCGCGATTAGAGGCATCAACTAATTGGATTATAGTTCTCTTCCCCAGACATCTGACTCCTCAGCGCATGACCGATGTTATTTCTCATATTCAGACTTTCCGTGATTACTTCCATTACCATATTAAGGCCTCAAAAGCTTATATCCACTCTCGTATGCGAAAGCGAACTGCCGACTTCCTCCAAGGTAAATATCATCCATTGAATCAGTGCAATCGCAGATCTAACAGTGCCCAGTGCTGCGCCGTGCCAGGCCCGAGAACGAAGAGAAGGAGAGAAAGACTGCCAGCGGCAGAACTTTCAAGGTGCAAGGAAACTAGATTTTGGTGCAACAGTTCCTGTGCACCTAACTTTATACAATGGCCGATTTGGCTCAACAATGTTGGACCGTTAGATAAGGCGGTTAGGCGCGGGCAGATGATAGTTGAGCGAATGACACTATAAAACTATGATTTGATAACCCGAGTTGAACATATGAGACCAACAACCGAATACTTAGTAAATAGGAACAATTATGAGCTAAAAACCATCATGGGATCGATCATCTTGGCACGTGGTTGATCTCAACCAAACGTTGAAAGTCTCACAGCAGCTCACACTAGTCTTATGTACCTACCTATGTAAGCATTTCACGTTGAGGAGACTGCAAACCCCAAGTCTTGAGGTTAAAACCTGAGAGTCATCTAGCTTGCGACTTAAATCTGCTTCAAACACCTCTACAAATCTTTCACTGATACAATTCTGTTGTTGACGTGCAGGTACCTGATTATACTCACCTTGGAGAAGCAAGCACTACCCAATTAGCGGTGGGCGTTTCGAACTTCAAGGGTCTTCTAGGTTGAAATATCGTGCCAACACATAGCTACGTGCCACTTTTCTTTGTTACAACATCAGAAATACCGGCATTTTGTCGTAGAAAGAAAAATGGTATGGCCATTCGGATCAAATGACTCCAACAAGGAAGAGGCCAAGCGGCGCTCCGTCTCGTGGACAAATACAATAGCCCGCCTCAGATCAGATCCTTTCGATGCAGCACAGGCATGGGCGCCCATGGTACTGTTTCCACTGGCAGGCATGGCAGCTCTTCAACTGTACGCAAACTATGTTCGTCGGATACCAGGGGCAGCATATGTGCGCCCCAACTTCTTCCGAAACAGAAGCATCTATGGTCGGGTTACCAGCGTCGGTGATGGAGACAACTTCCATCTGTTCCACACTCCGGGTGGTCGTTATTTGGGATGGGGCTGGCTAAGGAAAATTCCCGAAGCTCGCAAGGACCTAAAAGACCGGACGGTATGTGAACTGTCGCAGATTGCCCATGCCCCCATACTAACAAGGCTGAATCAAAGATCCCGATCCGCATCGCTGGTGTCGACGCTCCGGAATGCGCCCACTTCGGGAAGCCAGCACAACCTCATTCAGCTGAGGCCCTCGCATGGCTAAGAAAGTACCTTCTCAAACGCAACGTTAGAGCATACGTCTGGAGGAAGGACCAGTACGACCGAATTGTTGCGACAGTGTACACGCGACGGTGGCTGTTTCGAAGGGACGTAGGTCTTGAGATGATCAAGGCTGGTATAGCGACGACGTACGAAGCTAAGCAAGGGGCGGAGTTTGGGGGAAGACAGAAAATGTACGAAGAGGCTGAAGCTAAAGCTAAGCAGAATCGAAAGGGAATGTGGTCTGGCAAGGCCAAAGATTTCGAGAGCCCAAGAGCTTACAAGACAAGGTGGGCTGGAACTGACAAAACCGGCACTTGAAGATACCGAATATGGTTGAGGACTATGGTAAAACAACGACATGGATAGGGTTGCATTAGAGAGATATCCCAGCATGAATCGAGAACGGATCGAGAATTTTAAAGACCAAGGCTGCTATTGTACTGATATCAAGGTACAGTACATCATGGAGCCTATTATAGCATTCCGCATTGTGATCTATTTTAGGCATTATAAGTTTATCATACCAAGATTGAGGCTTAGTTTGAGTCCTATCAATAAATACGTACACAGACTGCTTGATAGGCCTCGATTGTCTCGGAGATGGAGCTCAGCTGCCCTTGCGTCAACCATGGATGCATCAATTATGACGGGATTGATCTGAGTCAATTAATGTCTGACACGTTGGTGGGCATGGACATGGGTATATACGTTCAGTGCCAGAGGCGGTTACGTTGCAAAATGCTAGAAGGGATTTGCTAACACGATCCATAGTGGTTTCAGAAGACCTTGAGTTTTGTGTTGATGATGTAAAACGCGAGCCAACGCGGCCACAGGCAGGGACGAAGACGGATGGTTTTGTTGTAAGAGATGTTCTCGAAGCCGTGATCTATACAGAGTAGATCCGAGTAGATAGACTTACATTCGCTACCGGCATGATGTCGTTGCTGCAGTGAGTTATGCCTCGTATGTGTATGTTGGTAGCATGCAAGCATATCCATGTGCCTCTGGCCCCTGTGAGCCCAATCATGCAAGGTCTACCTACCTACATAGTACAAAACAATCAAATTTTCATTTATTGGCATATTACTCTGTAAGCACCAGAGGCAAACATTCCATAATTCCAGCTGAACCTGGTTGCCATTCGGTTATCAATGCAAAATACAAACCACCAAAACCCTATTATTCAGAGACAAAGAGTAACAACGCACAACAGGCTGTGATGCTACAACTAAAAACCCCTGCCTTACCCCCCAACCTCCTGAGTTTTTAGCGCAGCATAGTCTAAAAAATGTTTAGGCAGGTGGCAGCACCAAAAATGAGCTTGCGCTGCCGAGTTTTATTGTCTGAGCTGATCGCCTAAAACTTTAGCCTTGGTGGCTTCCAAGCCACGCACGACTTGGACATGGGTATGAAGGGACTAGCAGTCAGACAGGTAAGTAAAAAGAATAGCAGTGATACATATCATGAGAGATATCGTACTCGACAATTCTTGAATGGAAGTTATATACTACAATGATCGCATAAATTAAAGCATCTAAGCAGTGTAATTGTATGGGCTTTGTGGATTTTATGCAGTCGAGTTGGCAATTGCTTCTGTAGCTGTTTCCCAGCAAGCTCATAGAGTCACAGTGGACTGCAGAAGGAAGCTCCACTCTCCCCCTGGAGCCCCCAGTCAAGTCAAGCCAAGCCAAGCCAAAGCATCGGCAGGAAACAACTCTTCCCTCCCGGTCTCTCCTAATTCTCACCTCATTCTCCGTGATAATTCTTAGAGCTGTCGTGAGAGAGGAGGATCCTAACCTTTGCATTATTGCAAACTGTCACTCGTTATACTCGTCTCTTCTCGTCTTTTTTTCTTCTTCTTTTTCTCTACTGTTTGTTTCCCGTCAGCACTACCAGTGTGCTATACATAATTTACACCGCCCACGTCAACTCGACAACACTTGAATACCAACTTCCGCTCAGCCTCAACTGGTTGATACTCGGTATTCGCACTCATTAATACCGCGTTCTTTTCTTATCTCGGTTCTACCGCCCTTTCGTCAATCTGCAGCGACCCGGACCTCCCAGCCATCCTATACAGCCTGACTGCATTCCAGCGGTTGTCGACCTGGAGACACGACATCTGTCCCTCAATCTTTAATCGAATAAGTTACCCAGACGCGTGCCTCGGAGACGAGCAACCCACCCCGCACTTTAAACGCGGCAGAACACGAAAGAAAGATCATCACCCAGCAAATAATCGCATGTTGATCTATTAGAAAGATTGTTGTCGCCAACGAGATTGCTTGATACGAGGACGAAGCTCGCCGATAATCAAACTCTGGGCTGCAACTCTCAAGCTTATTGGGTGTTGGATTGATTAAGGTGGCGCCGTTGCACGACTTCCGTTACTGCACTACGTACCTCCGTCGTACATCTTGAAACCACGGTACGCTTATTTTCTCCTTATTTCTTGACGGCTACAGAAGAGGTTTTTTTTTTATTGTTGCGTTTGCACAACTGAAATCCATCAACGCACTCTGTTTGTTTCTTCCACCCTTCTCATTGCGACGCTGTTATTTCGGTTGCTGCTTGATTATTCGTCGCCATCCTACATCCATGCTCAGGTACCGCATTACAGTAAGATAAGGGGTCTAACCAAGTCGGGCTAGTGGCCAGACGCTGGAAAATCCAATGCACGCCTAGAGAACGGACATCGCCATCGCTAGCAATTTCCCACATACATGCTACGGTAGCACCGCTTGCCGCTCAACTTGCATCCTACAAACCACGATTTCCAATTTCAATTGCGCACGTTCGATGATTTTTTTAACAAGCGATTTTCACAGCGACAAATCTCACGAATTATTCGAATCCAACTCCACGATCTTTTCCTGCGTTTACATCTAGCAGGTTTTCTCTAATACGCCTCAATCCACTTCGCTCCCGCCTCAACCGTTAAGAAACGCGATTGTTCGCCCTTGATATGTCCCATAGTCGATCCTGAGATGCACGCGCGACCTGAATCATTCTCGACGACACTCATCAGATCTGGCTTTCCTGCGCTGCGACACACGTTAGCGACATCGATTACATCGACAGCAAGCGAAAACTCACAGTTATGCGATTATCTCTTCAACGGCGTGGCCCATCGGCGCGCCAACGCCATGGCCTAGGTCCCGTTCTAGGTTCCAGCCTTGTGGCTTTAGCAGCCCTGGCGCCTTTTACACAAGCCATCACCTTCAACTCAGTACCATCACCGAATTTGGACTTCTCAAATTTAGGCAGGATCGGCATAGTCGGAGATTTCGATGGAATTTCACTTTACGAATATGAGGGGCAGAATGAGAGCCCCCGTAACTCTAATGGCAGCGAGTCACTTCTAGCTCAACTGCCCAACGGTGCCTTCACCTCAATATTATCCAGCGACGCCTCGATACGAGCCATGTGCTCATTCCAACTCAGTAACGGAGAAATGCAGGGAGTGGTAATAGGCGGTAATTTCACGAGCTTGGACGGCACACAATCGAAGGCAGTCGCACTATTCAACCCCAACACGACTAAAATCACACCCCTGGACGGAATCGAAGGCGAGGTCAACGCTGTGTATTGCGACCAGGAACGAGACACGGTGTACGTGGGTGGTAATTTTAAGGGCGCCAACTCCACCAACGCGATCGCATGGGTCGGCACAGACGGATGGACAAACCTGCCGTTTGCTGGCTTCAACGGTCCTGTGAAGGCTATCACGAAAGCTTCTAACGGGCACATTATCTTTGGTGGCACTTTTACAGGTTTAGGTAACTCGAGCGCCCCAAACGAATCCATCAGCCAAGTCATCAATCTCTCGACGGCAAACATCACCGATGACAATGGTTCTTCAGGAACTGACCCCCAAGATATTGTCTGTCCTGGATCTTCATCAAGCCCTTGGTTGTTGCAAGACAGTACGCCTGGCTATTGGGAAGCCGCTTTCTCTTTCGGCTTCGAGCCCACCAAACTCAGACTCAAAAACACCCGCCAAGATGGCCGCGGCACCAAGACCTTTCGCTTCGTCGCTTACCCTATCGACGGAATTATGAACCTAACGTATGTCGACCCAGAGAGCGGTAATAACGTTACCTGCACTAGCGAGTGCCCTCTTCTTGACAACGATGAATACCAAGATTTCACGTTCGTGAACCGTGTTGGCATGAATCGATTCCGCCTTGCTGTTTCTGAATGGTACGGCAACGGCGGTGGGTTGGAGGCTATCGAGTTATATCAGAGCGACATATATGCTTACGCTATCTCTGACTTCAACGAGCCGAAATGCGGCGGGGTCAAGAACCCTTCCTCGGCTACTCACACTGGGCCCTGGAAGGTTTCTCCATCTTTGGAGAGCAGTTCTGAGTACCTGGTTGCTGAGCTTGATGGCGATTACGATCCCAAATCTGTCTCCGTCACGTTCTACCCCAATATCATGGAATCTGGCAATTATTCTGTGAACATTTACACCCCAGGTTGTCGAGCCGACGATACCTGCGACTCAAGAGGTCGTGTTAACATCACAGGCATTATGTCAGGCGACGATGGCAAGGATACCAACTTTACTTCACAACTATTCCAAACGAACTACTTCGACAAATACGACCAGATTTATTTCGGATATATTGAGAAGAGTTCTGCATCTTTCAAACCTTCTGTAACCCTTCGCCCGGTTGGTGGTCAAGAAATTGACCCCTTGACCATTGTTGCCCAGAGGGTCGAATTCACTCTTACCAATTCTACTGGTGGTCTCAATGGTCTTTTCGACTTCGACCCTGAACAAGCCGTTGTCAACACGTCGAGCCTTACAAGCTCACCAATCAACAAACTCGGTGCCAGCTTCGACAGAAGCTCCGGTGTATCTGTTCTTGTTACTGATAGCAACACCACTTACGTTGGCGGCAACTTCACCTCAAAGGATCACGACAACATCCTCGCTATTATCGAAAATGACGATGTCAAGGAGCCTGGTGGTGGCCTCAATGGTGAAGTTTTTGCCATGTACCTCAACGACACCCAGCTCTATGTTGGAGGAGACTTCTCCAATACCGACAATGGCCCTGTCACAGGCCTGGACAACGTTGCCGTGTACGACACCGAGGAGGATAAATGGAGCCCACTGGGAGCTGGCGTAGACGGTCCCGTGAAATACGCTGTGCCATTGATGGTCAACATCACCGCGGATACGCCTGAATTAGTGATTGCCTTCACTGGCAGCTTCTCTTCGTGCAACGCTTTCGATGACTATGATTCCATTTCAGTGGACGGCTTCGCCATCTGGGTGGCTTCCAAGGGCAACTGGTTACAGAATCTCGACAGCAACTACCCTGCTTTTGGTGGCTCACTCACGGCTGCTGTTCTTGACATTCCTATGGACGGAGGATCTCTATACGCCGGTGCTCTTTCGTCCGCCCAGCTCGGCGCAGGCGGCGCTGCCACACTCTCAGACGAGGGTCTCGGTCAATTTCCTCTCAAGATTCGCACTTCCACGTCTGACTCTAAGTCTTCTTCGTTAAGTCGTCGGGATGTAACTTCGTTCGACAAGAACACCACTGGCGTGGTAACCGGCATTTTCTATGATGATAACGACTACAACATCACAGTCCTCGCAGGTCATTTCACTACTGAGTCGACAAAGGGCGAGAAAATCCAGAACATCGCCCTTCTCGAGGACGATGCCGTGACTGGACTCGGATCTGATATTTCCAACAGTTCCACTTTCGTCGCTCTTGCTGTTCGCGACGGAATCTTGTTTGCGGGCGGCGATATCAGTGGCACCATTGACGGGACTGATGTTCGCGGTCTTGTCTCATACAATCTTGAATCGAAATCATTCAACTCGCAGCCTGCTTCTGTTTCGGGTGCCAATGGTACCGTTGCAGCTATTGCCGTTCGTCCCGGTGATTCTGGCGATATCTATGTCGGCGGCTCGTTCGAGACTGCTGGTGCTTTGGACTGTCCTGGTCTTTGCACCTACAACGTGAACTCTGGTCAGTGGAACCGCCCAGGCAGTCAACTCGAGGGAACCGTCTTCAGCTTGTTGTGGATGAGCAAGAACCAACTTGTTGTCGGTGGTGATCTCCGTGGCAATGGCTCGAGCCAGCGTTATCTCTCAAGTTGGGATGCCAATGCGGAATCTTGGTCCAACTTTCCCGGTTCTGAAGACATTCCCGGTCCTATTTCAGTTATCTCTCCTGGATCCAGCGATTATCAACAGCTTTGGGTGGCTGGTACTTCTAGTAAGGATGACTCTGTCTTTGTCATGAAGTACGATGGCGAAAAATGGCATACTGTTAAGCCCTCCTTGTCATCGGACACTATCATCCGTGGCCTGCAGGTGTTTTCCGTCACAGAAGATCACGGAGATGCCGACCTGCTGGATAAAGATCAGGTGTTGATGTTAACAGGCTCCATCGACATTCCTGACTTTGGAGTCGCTTCGGCAGTTCTCTTCAACGGCACAGCATATCAACCGTATGCAATGACGATAAAGGCGGGCGATGGTCCAGGTACCATTGCCAGTATCTTTTCTCAAAGGGACAATTTCTTCAAAGAAGGTAAGTTTCCTCCTGTGTTGTATATGTATGACGGATACTAATATCATGTTCAGAGAAGCACATGGCTTTGGGCTTCGTTGTTCTTATCGGCCTTGCCATCGCACTTGGCCTGATGCTTCTTCTTGTCCTCTGTGGTATCATTCTCGACCGTATCCGCAAGAAGCGCGAGGGCTACGTCCCTGCGCCTACTTCCATGTACGACCGAGGCAGCGGAATGCGACACATCCCGCCTCATGAACTACTCGAGTCTCTTGGCCACGGTCGAGGCGGTGCACCACCTCGCGTCTAGAGAAAGAAAAAGATACCTAGTCTTTTAAGATGTCGTCGTTTTTAGCAAGCTACATGCATATCTGGTTTGATACCTTTGGCGTTTTGGAAAGGTGTACGGGATTATTTTCGGATCATAGAGGTCCCCTGCTATTTTCGGAAAGGGGGATCACACACTGAGATCCTTGTTTGAGCATATGGACTCTGGCTTTATGGGCCGAGGATGCATTGTTCAATGGCTTCAGCTTTGACACTATACCCCTACTTCGGCTGGATCCTACATAGGGCATCCCCAATCTTCCGACGCCAGCTTCCCCCATACCTCATTACTTATTTCACTCCCATTTCTCTTTTTTCACTTCATGAGGTCATGACCCAACATCGGTTAATGTCTACCTGCCTTTTCTTTTCTTTTCTTCACCGTCTGTGCATAGATGCCTATGTTTGTGGAGACATGTTTTTCGTTGTCTCCTCTCGCTGTACATTACCTTAGTCAAAGCGGTCTGCGCCTTGAAGACTTCTGAGGACTCGGGGCCTTGTGCCAACGATCCTCCTTGATAGTTCGTTTCCATGAAGGGATTGGGAGGAAGAATCTGAGTCATTTGGAGGGGTTGTAATGATCATATGAGCGGCTCTGGTTGTGGTGATTCAGTCGATAGGGTTGTAGTTAGAAAAGGCTATCTAGCACCGACCGAACTGACAAGATAATCCGTTCACCTACTGGTGGTTTAATCTGAGTGGTGATTGTTTCTCATACATTCGTTGATATGTGACATCGTGCAAGGACCCTTATTACTTCGTGACCCTTTCACCAAGTCCGCCAGGTAGACCCTTATGCTGTTAGCAACGCTCCTTTGGTGGGACTGGATAGACGCGCGATGCTACCATAGCATCTGAGTCCTCGACACTTGTTTTTTATCAGCCCATATTCGAGTTGGGCCTTGACTTTGCGGGTATCGAGAGTCCGAACCCCCTCCGATTGGGATACTGATGTCGTGAGAATGGGGTAACAAACTTGTATTAGTCTGTAGTTTCTCGTCTACGGCCTTGGACGGAGAACACACCCTCCGGAGGGAAAAAGAAGGCAGAGTGGACTCACTAGACATTCGGCAGTTGGATATCGTCGGGCAGGCCTAATGCACGGTTGACAGTGGCTACGAGGTTGCCCTTGCTCAAGCACGTTTCAACTGGTAAACTTCGATGCTGACTTCCATGACCAGAAGTTGGCATCAGCTGAACTCTGAATAATGGACGCTTGTTTCGGAATGTCCTCGGATGCAAGGCTCTTCCTCGTATGTAAACACATTGGAAACTTGACACGATATCCGTGGGTCGTATCGTAACGTCACAGGTTAGTTGCCATCACCGTGAACGTGACATCAATCAATTCGCCCAGCTTACCCTACAACAATCCATCCATCGGGCCATGATCGAAACAGTTTCCACTGTCATAAGACTGTCTCAAAACCAAGAGACAACGGATAAGGAGGCGACCCAATTGCAATGGCATTTACGTCACACGATATCAAACAGCTGTCTTTTTCTATGTATCTCTACTGGCATATGAGACTGGAGCTTTGGTGGTCAAAAGGCTGGGCTGCTATAACATGCTCAACAAAGAGCCTTCCCTTGATAATACTATCCACTGTCACAACTGAGCAGCACGCCCTGGAAACTGTGTGATGAATGCCAAGAAAACTTTATGTCTACTTGCTGAGTGGATCAGATCAGGGTTGTTGCGATACTGCACAATATTGCATCGTCGTTTTGCTGGTCGCTGTGTTCTCTATTGTTTTGGGCAATCATCGCGACGTCGCTGATTGATTACTATTGTGTAAACAATTGCATCACATATGCGGTTCTATGCTTCCGATTATCGCGTAAGAGAATAGAAAACTGCCACAAAGAATAGCCTTGCGCTGTCCTGTTTGCAGGTATTGGTTTGGTCCCTAGGCTAGCAAAGCATGGCAGATCGATGACGCTGCAGGCATACCTTATCACCCCGCCGCAGCCCTCTTTTGCTGGTCTGTCACTGTCAACGAACGTCGACTGGAAGGGTGAAGGAAGAGGTCGGTTCCCTGTAAAGCAGGATTCCAAGGGTCATCAACAAGCCAAACCCATTATGCTCCATGACGCAAAGTTTTCTCCTTTCCTCCCCTCTTCGTTTTCAAGCGCCGACCGGAAGCTGCAAGGACGGATGCAGTCCAGTAAACCAACAGAATCACGGGAGAGGCCCTTACCGGCGCCGCCATTGCATCACAGATAGCGCTCAATGGATACCAGTAACGGCAAAAGCTGATTTCTTGGGTGAGATCTCGGAAGACAAAGATATGAACACAAGGCGGTATAAGGTACCCCAGCCCAGGGAAGTCTTGGTGCCGGCGTCTATCACATAAGCCAGCCGGTTGTATTTAATGCCACATCGTCGATGGGCATAGACAATGGCAAGGGCAAATAGACGCGTGAGTTGCAGGGTCATTGATTGCCTTTGGAACACAGAGAGGTGTGGGGTACGGATACAAGTTAACAGCACTTAAGATGGTGAGTACTGTATGTTTCTCTACCTCTACCACTATCACACGGTAGTTGTACAGCAAAGCTGGCAATCGCTGGCCACTCATATGCCCTGTGCTGGCTTAATACTCTGTATGCGTATTGATTTGACCGAGAACATGGCGTTCCAGGAAAGCTCAAGAGCCGGGGCCAGAGCCAGAGGGAGCGTTCCGTTTGCATGTCTCGGCGACATCGCGGGTGGACTGGCGCCTCGTCTGTCACAAGAACGCCATAATCTGAGCGCTCTTCCAAGAGGACGGCAGAGCAAGCACCCCTGAGGAAGTTTGCAAGAGTCAAGAGAAGGATGCTAGAGCAACACAACATGACAAGGCCGTAGCACTAGCTCGGATTGCGCCTTGGTGAAAGGTGCGACTCAAGCCTCAAGTGCGGTCCGTGTTATCAAAGACCAATGCAAATGATTCAACAGGAAAAAATGACTGGTCCCCTTAGACTGCATTTTAGACTGTCAACATGTACCGGGGTAAACAATGGGGGAGCAGTGGAACCCCGGCACTGAGTCGGTAGCGCGCTTCTGCTTCTGCCTCTGCCTCTCAGGGAAGTGACTGACTTGTTTGAGGCAGACAAGACAAGGCGGGAGGCGCGCAGGGGTTGGTCAAGTACCGCGACCGTGTGCTCAAGAACGAGCTAAGGCAAATTGAATGGAGCTTGGCACAGCAAAAGATCCTTCAGACCCCAGTAGCAACAGGAATCTCCCATCCTGGCACCAGGCCTGGCAAAACCTTGTTGGGACTGGACTGATGACTGGGGACTCTTGAGAGTCTCCCCTCGTACGGATCAGCCTGTCCAATGTCGTGTACAATACGTGATGGCCTCAAGAGTTTGGCCCAGCTAGCCAGCTAGCCAGCCTTGCCCATGCATGCCTTTCATGTCACTGACTACAACAGCTGAGGGTCCCTTATTTTTGCTTCTCCTTCGTTTCTTGGTGACCCTGCTCCGGTGGCGCCAAGTGCTTGCCCATTTGGGTTACGTTTGAGTTGCTGAGCCGCTAAAGAAAACAACGTTGCGTCTGCAGTTGCAGTCTAAATGCACTGCAAGTCTGTATTTGCATCGTCTGAATGGAGCCGTTCATACTAGACGAGCTAGACCGTGAGGCTACCAGGGGCATTGTCTTGGTACGTATGTACAGAGTACGGATACTGCTGGTACGGATGCAGTATGTACACATCCAAACCCCGATGAGACAAGTGATACAATGCGTGATCTCAGTGTCGTTCTGCTTTGACCATGATCAAATCCACCGTCAGCGTTACGAATTTTCATACCGAGTACTTGGGAACCCCTCTACCATGGCCCCGCCTTGGAGTCAAGGTTCATGTTCGACAATTACACAGTACTGGAGCCGGGTGGTCTTGGTCTTGGTACATAGCATGCATACTCCGTAGTTGAGCACCCTTTCTGTTTCTCAGATAGAGAGGACAGCGGGCGTGAGAATGCGCACGGTCGCCAGGGACTTCTTCCCCTCGCCCAGCTGCTTTGTGGAAATAGGAGCCACTCTTGATATCTCTTCTAATTGAGTGGTGGTTTAGAATTGCCGCGTCAGCTGAACCGCAGTGGTTAAATTGAGCCCTGGCTTTTGAGATCCGCGAAGAACCCAACCGGGTCTCTGTTCTTCAGGGACCTGTCTTGTCTTTTTCATGACCCGCTATCGGGATGCCAAAAACGATCATTGTCTCCACGACATGCCTGGCCCGGCTCCTGTTTTGACTCGTGCCTGTGCTATGCTTTTTTCCTTCCGTGGCGCCGGCTTTGCTGTCTCCCGAGCTGCTAATTGCACGCCAAATGCACTGGCTACCGTTCGCCCCGCCGCCATGTCTGTCTAGTCGGTGCAGACACTGTTTTGTGAATCCATTGTCCAATTGCCTGTCTTGTCACTGAGTTACTCCGGACGCACCGGCCGAGACGACTGATGAGCCTGCACAGACACAGAGGGGCTCTGCTCTGTGCCAGCCAGGCGTATAGTGCACTCAACCTCAACCCACTGGCATCACAGGGCTCCTCCTGAGTTGCATGGGACCAGTTGTACTACTCAACTCGTGGTGACAGGGCGGGAGTTGCGGAATTGATCCCTTGTAGCTATCTCCTCAAAAGATTGTACTGATTGCCACCAGGAGTTGGCCTTGGCGGCGCATCAAATGGTCCCCAAATACTGGGGAAGATGGGCATCGTTCCTCAGTCAGGTAACTCATGAGATCCAGTTTACTATAGTATTGCACAGTGTTGTAATTTGTACCCAGCAGATCGGTTCATGGAACATTGGTTCTGAAGATCACCGTCGCACCGGTGCCCTCAACACGTGTCGCGTGGATTGAACATCAGTTCCTCAACCATTGCCGTGGGTTTGTCAAGACCAACAGAGCAAGATCTACGTATGACAATCTGGGGTGATCAAAAGTCGCGAAGTTATTCAAGGTTGCCAATGTTTGGTATGTGCTAGTGCTGTTCCGTTTCAAATGGTGTGTCAATACTGGCTTGATTCTCGTTGCATGCCCTCAATCCAACATGTTGGCTATAATAACTAATTTGTTATTGTATTAGAACCGTAGGGGTAATATTGAAATACTGCGGATTTCGATATTAAAGTCGTAAGATGCGATACAGCAAACCATGATCAAGCCCTAGCGCGGGATCCCATTATCGTACAGGCACGTATGCTGACCACTGGTGCTTGCACGGTCGGGCTGTTTACGTCAGAACGAGTGAAGTTGTATCTGTGCTGAAAGGGGTTCCAACTGAGTCCGGGGAAATAAGCACTCTGGAAACATTGTAACCTTTCAGACCAGCGCCACCGGCTCTTCTTTCGCTGTAATCTCAAGAGAATCCACTTGTTAATCTTGAAGACGAGATGAGGCTTGGTGAGAAGCACTTCATTAGATAGGAAGTCGAACTTGGAAAAGAAGATATTGACAGGCGCGCCGTCTATGTTGCACTCACCGGGACATTTCAGGCGGGTTGGGGAATGCTGGTAGAGTCTGAGACATGCCCCTGCGACAAGGCCGTCCCTGAGTGGTTTTATCGTGTCTTTATTGGAACAACGTACCCACATCGCTCAATTTTTCTGACCCTTTCCAATCTTGAGGAGCAACAAGTGATGGAAGGCACGAACAGTACAGAGTAGCAGTTCGGACATTCCGATCTCTGTAACCCAAGCAAGGAGTTGCTTGCCTGTACGAACAATCTCAGCTTCTAGAAAGTATCGGGATGTGCAACCTTGTGAAACTATGACCCAATTGAGTGTGATCATACGTGGGACGTCTGTATCGGTTGATAGCCCCATGATGATCGACAGGTCGTCAATCTCGGGTATCAGGACGAACTAGTTAGTGGTGAGCAACAAGTGTAATTTGATACCTGTGCAGAGACCTTTGTTTTTGATACGTGAAGCAATTTGGTTTTACGGTCTGTCAATGTTGGTGCTTCTAGCAACGTACAGAGGGAGCGAAGGCGACCTCTTGTAACGCATACTAAAAAGCCAGTTGGTATGTCTAAAAGCCGGATCGACATACGAGCTTGACGCTTGTCTGCAATAGCGTCGGCATCGCTCACAACGTGCAGCTTCAATGCCGGAGAGTAATGATGATCGCAAGATCTGGGAGATAACCACAATCAAAACATTACTAGGGTCCCTTGTGTAAAATATGTTTCAAGCATCCCCATTCGGTCTACCCTTTTTCAATCGGGAATAGCTGACAAGCCTAGCTCGAATCTCTAGGAAAATCAGGCCGGGGCTGTCTTCTTAGTGGCCTGTAGGAGGCTCGGCCGGAATCCGCGTGAGGTATTGACAGGCTGCTACGATCAAAACAACAGCCATCAAGGTACCTGAAGGGGAGCACGCCTCTCTGATAAACCACTCTCGATTGCGCTTCTTAGTGATATGATTCTACAACAGCGAACTCAATTGACGCCGCATTTGATTTTGGCGGATAGTCACTGGCTCGGCAGGTATCAGGCGAACCGTATCCGTAGTCGCATGTGTGGAATTGGTTAAAACTTCCCCTTAAATCCGGCGGCTCTGAGTGGCGTTGAATAGTGTTGGAGTTTCTTTTTGCTTTTCAACGTGGGTGTCAGCTCAACTGCTATTATCATTGTTGAACGCACACCAAGTCGCTCAGAAAGGTATACCTATAGCACACTAGCACAGTATCAGACCGTGAGAGCAAAACGACTAGGCCAAGTGACCAGTGTCAAGTGTTATTGGTAGTGTCATTGGCCAGCCAGTACCTGCAGCCAAGAGGAAATCACAAATAATTAGTTCGTAGCGGTCTGCGACGGCTGATCCGACTGCGTCCTGGCCTTTTGCATTTCCCATGCTTGGTCATATCAGATTCACGGTCCCAGACAGTGAGGTGTTATTTCCGGAGCGGGTCGCCAGAAAGGGAGGGTTGTCTTTGTTGACGACTGGCTGTGCTTCCAAGAACCCATGCCAGTCGGGCGCCACTCCCATCATTGCTACAGCGAACGGGCGGGTCTAGCGTATGCACTTTTGCTTTGGTGCCTTAGCAGTGCAAGAATGAATGAGGGCCGCTGGAGGGAGAGAGGACGTAGAAAAACGTGTACATGTAGAATAGCAGAAGACACCATGCGAGCGAGTAATAAATAGTTTGGCGATGGCCAATACTATGAGGTGAAGAAGACAGCAAAGGGAAGAGAAAAAAACTGTTGTCTGTGTCTAGTAGTGTCTACCAGGTAAGCAGAGATCTTGTGGAAAGATCTATCCCCACACAGTGTCTATTGGTTGCAGTATCGGAGGGGTTCTTCCTGCCTGCCAAAACAGGGGAAAGAACGAACAAGGGCACAGTGCATAGGTTCATCACAACGACTCAGTTGCACTGAATCAACAGGAAGTCGCTCTCAACAATGGATCTAACAAACACACGCACACGCACACAAACCTCTTCCCCCTACAACTCTAATACATGTCACAGCAACCGTGCTTCATGTTGCGATAAGACATTCTTTGCTTCTATCTCAGAAGCCGTTCCCCCATGTGGAGGCTGCAGCGAACCAGCAGAGGGTCCGTTCATGATGGGGCAGTCCAAGCACGGGGCGTGGCTAAACATACCAAAATTTACAGTACTGTACCAATCTCAACCATCAAAATTGAACTGCCATTGGCAAGTCAGAAGGACACAAGAAATCAAACTGCTGACATCAACCTACATGCCAAAGTGACCGATACGGCACCTCTGCACCATCTTCTCAACCTGCTGCTGGGTGTTGGATCTTTGCAGCGAAACCGGCGGCAGGCAAGGGTTTCAACCCTGGACTAGTCGTCTAGGCACAGTTAACAATTATCCGCCCTCATCGGATACTACACCAAGAGCAGAGGCGGGCATCGGGCATATATGTGCAATACTCTGCAGTGTCCTATGAGGGCTCTAAGGACCGCTCTACGCAACTGAACTTGGCAGGTGGGAATGTAGGGGGACAATTTTTTTCTTCTTTAAACTTCATAGTTGGGCAACAACGCCGACTCGCAAATGCGCGCAGTTATGGCATCACTGCAACACCATTTTGGGGGCACAGGGTGACTCTGCGTGCCTTGCTCTAATGACAGTGACGCTGTCCCACCTCTTCTCTGGAGCATGATGACGGCGACGCCAAAAGGTTCCCAGGGTCCTGAGGTTTGTTCTGACCTTGAACGGTCTTGTCAGGTATTAGTAGGTTTTGTGCTATTCCCCTCGCGAAAGCGCCCATATCACCTTTCAAGATGGGACACAACGTCTGTCGGCTGCCATGCTGTCCCAGGCTATCCTGGACGTCTGATGTCAATATTCCTTTATCACCCTCCACTCTCCCTCATGGCATAGGCAATGTCAATATCGATGGGCAATGCAATGCGATGGCATGTATGCCTCTGTTGGCCTGGTCCCCCCTTTAGCGTCGTCTCTAAAGGCTGTTTCAATTCCTTCACCGTCTTGCGTTCCCAGCGTTTCTTGTCTCGTTTCTGAGTTCCACCCACACTTAGTGGTGATGCTTCCTGACGTACCTTACGTCAGGGCTCTCATGGGTAGACACCCATCCGCGACAGGGGCGCCTTGTGGCCGACGCCTCCCGATGAGCCTGGCGACTTTTAGCTTTGGTCGAGGTATCTGGTACGTCTCTGAACTCCTCTTCTCACCCTTGGCATTGCTTGTTGACCTATGATCCCTGCCTGTCCCCCCATGACCAAGCGCACGACTCGACAACACCCACTGCAAGAGTCCACTCAGAGAGAAGCTCGTTGCAATCAATTCCCACAGCACTAAACAAGCCTAGCATCCCTCGATGTGCTGCCGTTGAGTGGCTTGAAGGACCCCTCGATTCCCACCCGCCGCCCGCGTCGCAACAAGTCATCTACAGGCACGCTTCCTTTTGACTTGACCAGACCCTGCATAATCCCGCCCTGTCTGCTGTCCACCTCAATTCCCAGTCCAGGACGTACTCTCCTACCTTGTCTTTCATCTCAGACCCTCCACATCAGTGGCGTTCGTTCGTGGACTAGGCAGCCCTTGAATAGCGGGGGTCCCTTTGCAAACTGCCGTCCGTAGCCTTACCCACCTCCAACTCTGTTCTCTGCTCTGCCTTCAGCTCAGAATACAACCACCCCTCTCCCTACACGTCCTGGCCTGCCTGTCATGGCCAGTGCGTACCCCATAATTCTACCTGTCTGCCATCATCGCACCCCCTTTCAGAGAACGTGTTGGCGTTGTCAAGTGTTATGTACTTTTTAGTAGAGACTGGAGGATCACTGCCGGCCTGGTGTTATTCGGGCTTCCAAAACATGATGACCATTTGAGCTTCAAAATCTACATTCACAGCCCATCATGGACCACGGTGACGCTATCACGCATGTCTTTCTTTCCTTACACTCGCGATGAGGGGCCTTTTCAAGGTTTCTTGACTAGAATCTATCCATAAAGTCGCTGATCTCTTCAGCGCTGGGCACCGCGGACGCTACTATCTGGATGCCGTGGGCTGTCTGTCAAGTCGAGTTGTGGATTGAGAGACTGTCTCCATCATCTTATGCAGCCCACAGCACCCCTGGTTTGCTATTTGGCTGCTTGGTCCTACGACCCTACCTCATCGTACCAACCCTGTCGCCTCAGCCATTGCGAAAAGACGTCGGCCTGCCGATCACCTAGACCAGAGTCGTCACACCTTTTTTCCTTCAGAGAGACGGGGGAACTCCACTCTTCTCCCGCAGCCCAGCCCGTTTCCAGAGGCAGATTGACGCACGTCAATTCGCACCCAGACACTTAAGACTTCGCTGATCCCACCTTGGCCCCGACTCAACTCCCCATATCATCTCCAGTCGTGAAGGGATCTTCTGTCTTTGATCTGTGTCACCGAACTTGGCTTTTATTCTAGTTGGGATCCCGCATCTGATCAACAAACCTTTTTTCCCACATAACCGCCAACCGATCTATGTTTATATTGCACATCAACTTCTCTTCAGATCATCACCAACACCATTACCATATACCAATATGACCATGACACTCGACACTACCCAGCAGCGGTTCGGGCCCTCGTTGAATTTCGACTATTCAGCACCTGCACAGCCGCCTGCCTTCTCCAACCCTTGGTCTTCATCCTCACCACCACAGCCTCCTCCTGCGGGAAGCAGCCTCTTTGTTGGTAGCCAGCCAGCCCTCAACCCAAACATGATGGCCGGCAAGCCACCTCACAGCCGCGCCAGCACTAGCAGCACTTCATCAATGACTTCTTACGGAAGCGCCATGCCTGTGCCTAACACTTCTGCAGGTAAGTTGCCAATACTGGCATATGTTTGATTTTGAAGCTCACACAAGGATAGACCTACTCAGCATCAACCGCATGCAAACAACGTCTGCCGCTTATGGAGACCCCACTTACACCACTTCTGCTTCTCCCGTCAACCATCACTTTGCGCCTACATCAGCCGCCCCTTATGACACACTTGGTTATGCGCCAGCTCCTGTGCGACCACCACCTTTTGGTCTGGCTCCTGCTGACGACCATGCGAGACGGTTTTCTCAACAGTGAGTGAAATTGCAACCAACTGCTTTAAGTCTCAATCACTAACTGTACGGGCAGTAGCATCCAAGATGAACGGAGGAGCTTTGCTGATGCTCTCGATGCTAGCCACGGCATGCTGGCCATGAGCCAGGAGACACCCCGACCTATCTACGGGGCGCGAAGTGATCGATCCTCTGTTGATTCTTACGGATTTCCTTCTACCCACTCTACTAGTTCTTCCATCTCTTCAAGTGGCAACTTCAGCTCGTACTACGGCGACTCTGTCTCTGATTACTCCACCGCTGGCTCTGACATTGAGTCTGTATCTTCAAGGACTCTGCCTCGACCACAGGGCTTGATGAGCTCCCAGATCCCCCCTGCTCCACAGTCCATGATGGGGCAGTTCAGCTCCAAGGTGTCTTCCAGTACTCAAAAGAAGCACAAGTGCAAGGTTTGCGACAAGCGATTCACTCGTCCTAGCTCGCTGCAAACTCACATGTATAGCCACACTGGCGAGAAGCGTACGTACAATGTCCTTGAAACCGATCTGATATTCCATGTACTGACAATTCATAGCTTTTGCCTGCGAGGTTGAAGGCTGTGGTCGACATTTCTCTGTGGTTTCCAACCTCCGCCGACACCGAAAGGTTCACCGCGGGGATGCACGCTCAGAGGCAGGCTCAGAGGACCACCACTCGGACTAAAACGACATCAACTTGCAAGTTGAGCGATTCAACAATTTCAATTTTTGAGCTAAGATTGTCGAAGAATGGCTCTCGACGACCAGGCGATACGACGACAGTCTAATCGACCGACATTATTTACATTTAATCGCCCTGTTTTTATCACCTGCAAACATTATTGCAACACGGCTTAGCGCGGCATAGAGAAATGGGCCAGAAAAGGAAGAGGAATCATGGATTTGGAGCAAAGGCGAGGAGCTGGGGTGTATACGATTCGAGTCTATCGCTTACGGTGCATTGGGTCTTTCGAACCCACCATCTCAGGTTTTTATGATATTGGGTCTTTTGGGATGGGAATAGGCGGAGTGCTGGACCGACCTACCGATACCCTTCCACACGGCGTTTATGGAGTTGACTACGTTTGTGGTCCTATTATTCTGCATGTTCAGGCACGCGCTGCCTTGCGTTCTACTTCGAAGCGATCGCTTATGTCCATATTTCAGGACAATGTTGACATTACCTCGGCGAGGGTACTCTCTGAGTTAGATGAGAGTGTGCCAGAGGCATTACGAATGGATCTGAGGAGGATTGTACTATTAGTTTCACATTTATGGTCACGATATACCCGTTTCGAATCATGCGCGACAGGTCTGTTGATAATGCGCCAGTGCCCGAACGGTGCGGTGCAACAGGCATGGGTGTTGACTAGATCCAGGTACGACAACGAAGATGACGAGAAGGTCCATACAAAGAGGTAGAGAGGTTAAGCAGTCTCTCGCAAGAATTAAACTTGAGATTGAACCACAACATTTTTCTCTCCAACGTTACAATATGTTTGAAGTGATTGACTACTAATTGACTGGTGTCTGAAAACTCAATGAGAAACTTATTTCACACAGCATGATGGGCAATTGACACAATCCCATGTTTCTCAAGTGAATGGCAGGATACTGTTTTGGGAAGTGCCATGACTCGAACTACCTACAATATTGGTAGTGGCCAGCGAAAGCAAAAAAAAAAAGTAAAGCACATAGTAAAGGGGCAAGACAATAAGCGCGGAGGCGGCTGAATGGTCTCCCACTCCCCTCCTTCTTGTTGAATAACTTAGGCACCACCTCGTGCTATGTAAGATAGCCGCACAATGCCTACTACTGTACGACCCTGGCAACTCTGACGCCGTCGAGCCAAGCAGGGCATCACAGGGCAGGGCAGGGCGGATTTACCGAGGAAACCCAATTACAGATTCCAAAATCAACGTCTAACTAATAATACTCTTCTGCACGATAAGGAGATCGGGAGGATGCAGACAGCATTTGAGACACAGACGCGTAATGCAACCCCTATTCCATCCATGCAGGTGGAAAAAGAAGTGTAAAGCTGTCCATGTACGCAAAAGGAGCTTGGGTACTCTGTGTATTGCGATTAATTTTGCAGGGCGGACAGGAGCAATTGGACGGTTCTCTGAAGGCCCCCCTTGCAAGTCGCAAGGTCGTGTGTTATTGCTCGTAGATCATGACCGAGAATAGCAGAAACCGGCGTTTCAAGTTGTGTCCATCCCTGCCCCAAGAGGTATCGCCATCGAGTCGGGCGGCATTGTCAAGACCGGACAAGCTTTGTGGGGGTGGAAAGGAAGGGAATGGTGTTTGTAGATTAACTTTGAGGTACGATTGGGTTAGAGGGTCCTTGGTCGATGTCTGCCTGTGTATCTATCTACCTAGGTATGGTATGTATCCTTTCCATTGGTCTTGCGGCATCGCAGGTGACATGGTACATCATCCGGAGGGTTTGATCCCATGGAGGGCTTTTTTTTTCCCTGAGAGAAGTTTGTCTGGTTGGTATCAGATCCGAGTTGAGCCTCGGCCGGTTTGCAGCCGGGAATGAGATGAAATGAGATTAGAGGCTTGGGGGTTCGAAAGTAGATGGCGTGCTAATATTGAATAAGGACTAGCTTGCGAGTGGAGTGGGCTGTGGTGTTGGGTTTGGGTTTGGTGTTATTACGGCACGTATTGAGAGAAGAAAAAGAACAAGACGACGAAGATTACTAGAAGGTTTTAACTAAAGGATCAACACGAGGTGAATTGGTAGCTGCTTATGGCCGCGGCATCCATACGGCTTTGATTAATTCTTGAACTAGAGAATGAGCTGACTATTGTCTTCCATCTCCAGTCTCGAAAATCTAATATCTCCTAGCTCAGGTAGGTAGGTACAGTACATACATACATGGGCATCGAGATGGGGCTTTCTAGTGGAGTATAATGGGAAATGCCTATCTTCCATTTGCTGGGATCCGAATCTCTGTTTGCGCTTTAATTCCGCATGCTCATTTGAATTCCCTCCGATGTCTATCTAATCCATCCTTGTACTTTTTAGAGGTGTTCTGATTGGTGGTCGCTTACAGAGTACATACATCTGCACTGCAACTGTATGGCCATCCCTGCGACTGTACAGTACTTGCAGTAGGTATCATCTTGTTGTAAAGTAGTATCATCTTTCTGTTGGTTCAAAATCGATCTCTGGGCAAGCCACAATTTTGCAGAACCGATGGATCTCAGTTGAGCTTATGCTGTTACGTACCGTGCTATCAAGGATTGTCGTATTGTGAGAGAAAGATGGAGGTTTCGAAAACCGCACTTGAAAATACCATATCAGAAGGGGCTGTTTCTATCACACTTAGCACCTGTTATGCATATCTTGGCCTGCCGAGTCAAGCGCCATCCAACGGTACCGTTTTTTATCATTTACCTTGGCCGGCACAGTTGGGAGGTTCCCTCCACTTTGCGTCTAAGTTGCTCCATCTGAGCATGTCCACGTTGGGCAACTCAACTCTGTGGCAAAAAGGACGCGTCCTTGCCTGGCGCGAATACATACATACACACATGCGGATAGTACAGCATTCATTGCGACAACGGAGGCTGGGAGCCGAAATAGACGAGAGGAGAAGAAGAAGGGGGGCTGTGGTGCGGTGCAGTGCTTTGCTGTGCCATGCCACGACTCAACTCGACTTGACTCTGTGATATGACGTTTGTCAAGACTGAGATGTCAGTGCCCGGTCACGGAACTCACGAGATCCGGCGCCGTGCTGGTGGATTCACGGTCTGAGACTGGTCAAGTTGTGAGACGGTGCACTTGTAGGAAGATAACAGAGGCTCCGGGGCAGTGCAAAAGGCTCTATTTACAGGCGAATTCAAGTACCTTACTGTACAAGTGTACATGGAGTACATGCCTTTGCTCAGGACCCTTGAGGCGAATTCCCCATGTCATGGTCGAAAACTCAGTATCTGGAGTACATCTGTAAATTTGGGTACGATTATCAAAGTCACACTTCCAATATTGCCCCCTTTTAGTCGCACACAGCCTGAACCACTGACCGCCCAGCTACATAGTTATCTGTCGCCCCTAGCTTTTGCCTCACACAGGCGCGTGGCTACTGTATTTGGTCAGCCGAATGCCAAAAGGAAGCATACGTCGGCATGCAGCATTCGTAAAGATCCTGGGTTAATTAGAGGGATTTAAACGTGACGATAATAATGACAGCGTCAAGGGCGGAAGTATGACGTCGACGGAGAAATTGGTCTCCTCATCCGCGTTTGAGATGCTGTCACGGACGCTCATGTCTTTGGCAAGAAGCGCCGCGATGGGATCTTCAGGGTCCTACTTCTTAGGGGGCTAGTACTATAGCGGCTTGGGGTATTGTGAAGGCTGCCAGGTCAAAAAGAGAAAGAAAAAGAGCAATCAGAAAAGATGGACAGGGGTAGGCTGTCGATTCCGTTGCTAAGTTTCTACGGCGTGGAGACAGGTTATATTGGAGAGATTACAAGATGTCAAATTTCATCAATTGAGCTGAGAGAGACAGAAAGAGAGAAGAAAAAAAAAACAGAGGGTCGAGGTGTCACTGCAGAAATGGAGACGATTTGATGGGGCGTGGAGAAGCGCTGTAGGTAAAAAGACTTGATACCTTAGCACACAAGTTAACAGAAGCGAACTTGTTGGCCCCCTCTTTTGAATGTCGCTCCAGACGCGAAAACAAAGTGACAAAATACTTGGTAATAGATACACTCTTTGTTTGTAAATGATGAAATAAATGGCCAATTGTGTCTTACTTGGGTAGACCGAGTATGAAGCCATACCGCGTTGAAACACCTGATATCATCCTTCTGGGTGGGTACATAATTACTTTTCCCTTGTGCTTGCTTGAGTTGGGTACTGAATCTAACTACCTGCGTACAGCAACATGGGTTTCCTATCTTTACGACTCGTGTAAATCCACAATAGACTGCAATTGGAGTTTACTAGGTACGGCAAGCTTCACAAGGTTGTTTTGTTTCTGTTTCTACAAACTCCCATAGGCTCGCACAGTCCATGTGTCACTCCTTCTCATTTTCAGTTCAGGCCCTGCCAAAGTGAAAAAACCGTTTTTCGAAAACGGGTCCCTGACGTCAGAGGCTATCGGTAGGGTCCCCCGGCTCCGTTGCTGCAAAGACCCGGCCGAGCTCCACTTGGTCGACGTCATCGATGAGCTTGTTGCTCGCTGCCGCAGATGGCCGAACAGGGATAAGCGCTGTACGCTACAACTTTTGCTTTGATGTGGGGGAAGGGAAGGGTGGGGGTGTTTTCTTACACGTGTGGGGCAGGAGTGATCGTAGAGAGCAAGTTCAAGGTACTTGACAGGGGAGGCTGGCGGGTTTAATTTATTTAGTGTCTGATTGATGCCGGGACATGGATAGCTCTGGCTGAACTCGAGCTAGGAGGAAGGTGCTAGGGTACAGTAACCAGCCAGAGTAGAGTAGCATACGGATAGAGCAGAGCAAAAACATTTAGGTCACTTGGGAAGAACAGTTTCCTTAGACTTTACTCCGTACTGTACGTAGGCACATTTGGGCTAATTGCCCATGTATCAGACAGATCTTTTTCTTTTCTTTTCTTCACCTTATTGTCTGTCAATAGGATTTTCTGTAGGGATCAAATAAACCCACAATCTGAGAAGTGAGGCAATCTGTCCAATCCTGAGATCAATGCTACCTCTAAGTTTGATATTGCTTTTTTTCTTCCCTATTTCGTTATGCATGCGTGATTCTGTGATCAAACCACCTACTACTCTTGGTCACCCGTCGGACTGGATCCCGGCAGAACCACAGCGCCAGTGTGTACTCATGTACCGTCAACCATTCAACACCGCGCTCCTGCAGCCTTGTCCTGAGTATTCAGCACAGTGGTCGTATCCCTTGTCTGTATCTCAGATATTGGGCACCACTCTAGAAACGAGACCTGATCTAACCAACAACCATGGCTTTCCTTCCTTCCTTTCAAACCAACCAACCCTTGCGGAGAGAGTTCGTTTCGCCACTCTGAGTGAATGCTACCGAATTGAGCAAGAGTCGGCAACATATTGTTGCCTACGGTGACACTGTGATACTGTATACATCGTCACCCTCAGCCTTGGTTGAGCAAGGCACATACGGCACCTGTTCTGACTATTGGCGGATGTCAACATAGCCGCATTCCTTCCAGGCACTTAAACCAACGCTATGCTTTCGGGGCTGGGCTAGCAAGCCTCGTCAGGAGCCAATGCCAGCGGAAGGAGCAACAAGGTTGAGACAAGAAACAAAACAAAGAAATTCTATCAATTCTCATCGCTCGGACGCTGTTTTTTTAGTCCGTAATTATGTTTAGCCTTAGTGGCTGCCTTCGCCTTCTTTGATAGGTGCTTTTGCGTCCTGTGCTTGCCTGCCGTTTCTACCTTTTGAGTTCATTCCACCACTATTGACAACCTTTACAACTAAGAATTACAGGCTATTCTCAATAGAGTACACCGCAATTGGGCTTTCCTTCCCATTCCTCTCATGGCATTTGCTGAGAATGGCATGACCCACCACTGTATTGCCTTGGCTTGCCTTGGACTTCAATTGCCTTACTCTGCTTGGAGCACCTTCCACCTCCTAATTACCTTGTCCCGTCTTATCACCTGACCGGCTTACTAGACTTGGCCTGCGAGACCCTCTTTCGGTGACTAAACTAATCGCCTGCCATACACTATCATCCTCCTACGGAGCACGGTATTCCCTCATCTCGATTTACTCAACTATCCCGGCCTCTAGCCGCGGTGCTCATTTGCTCTCCCGTCTTTGTTACCTTGTCTACTTGCCCTTGGCAGATATTTCACCTCCACATGCACTTGCTGTTCTTCCTCCAGAACGAGTAATACGGCGGGGTCAACTTGGTTACTCTCCCGTCCCAACATCCAACCGATGTGACGTACATCTTGTATGCACAGCGACAATCACAGGAAGCAGTTACTAAAGCGTAATATCCAGCCAAATCCGACCTTCCTGTGCCTTGGCTTGCTTTAACCTCAGCCTTCTGGGGAGATCTACACGTCGCCCCTTTAGTACGGTGATCAGCCGTTGCGGCCGCACATCACAAGCAACTCAAGTTGAAGGCGTTGATTCAAATGCCGACGCATCACAGACCATATCGCTCCAGAAGCAAGCCTGATGCAAACGGCTTCTAGGCCCAATATTTTTTTGTGACAAGAGACCCTCCAGCATAATTCACCTTGCCCTGTCTACTACATGTCTTACTATACCAGGGGTTAGCAAAAGAACATGAGACCTACGCCTAGGGTATCAGAAGCAGACAGCCTAGGAAACAGTCTGAGCCTTCGCAGAATGACCATGTCATCTCGTCTTTTCTCTGCTTGAGGTCATGTTCTGTCCAGCTAGTGCTGGGGCGATGCAAGGCTCGACCTCAAACTATCATGTCCGGAGCTGTCTTCCGTACAGTAGCTCTGGGCCGTGGCTGAATACGTGATAAAGCTTCACTCATGGATGCTATGAAATCATAGCCAGAAGGGGCACTACTCCTGCATCTCGATGGTCCTCAACGAGTGTCTGAGGTTCATTTGCTGGCTTTCAAGGGCTTTTGCAAATGGCCACTTGACACACCCTTGGCGGATATCAACACCGATATCGTGATGACACGAAGCTATTCAGTGGATGCTAACGATCCGGTATACGAATAGATGGATACTTGATTGTATGTACTATGCTCCAGCAAGGAAACCACCTCATGGAGCGTGAAAACCAAGACTTTGAGACAAAATTCATCCCCTTCTCCGTCGTCCTATCACACCCTGGCAGCATCTGCATCTTATCACCTCCGATGTCTTGCTAACCCTTGCATGTTATTCAGTCCAACTGTACGGTAAAATCAGAACTGGTATAGGAGAACAAGACTTAAACCAAGAACACATTGTTAAAGTCCCCATATTAAGCCGTAAATGTATGTACATGGGTACCGAACTCCAGTGCGTGCCATGACCACTATTGTAGACGATCCAAAAGGCTGCCCACGTGCGACAACAAAGATGAAAAGACCTGCTATGACTTTGAAAGGCAAAAGATAGACATTCTCTTCAACCGGGTTCGTGTTCTCCGCTTTCGGGGACCACTCAAAGGCACGAGACAAAGCTTAGTGAATGTCGATCACTTCTCGCCTCCCCCTCTCTAACGATCTTACGTTTGTCTCAACAGGTATCGACGACTACAGGCCCAACCACCTTTGGCCTATTCTTCTCGAGATTCAAGTCCAGGTACAACACCGCGACGAGGACCCCAGAGCTTGGGCGGCACGGCCCCTTCTTCCTGCCTTTCCATTCACCCATCGTCCCCTGACTCGACACGAAAACAACAGGAAGATGGGGGGACCCCAATGCAGTGAAATATGCATCTGCCGGAACTTGGTTCAAAAGTTCCTCTAACCTCTTGATGAGCCGCGGGTCCGGACGTTGACTACCGAGGAGGTGAGATGGTCCCATCAACGTCTGATGGCCTATCGATTCTACGATGTATCCCTCTTCTCACTGCTCCATTGAAGTAATCACACGTGCGGTGAAGCCCACTTACCCAAGGCTCTGGGGATCGTCCACGGCCCAAGCGGCCGGCTGAGATTGTTGGCGACCTGAAAGGTAACATGCTCAGTCTGCTCATGTTACCCTCGGTTGCTGAGCTATGGGGTCGTTATTTGATGAGATTGCAATCAATCACTCGTCGCGGAGCTAGTATTTGGTTAAACTGCTGCCTTCGGATGATCGTCGCTTTGGCTAATGAAGTGAAACCACCAGCTCGGTTGAAGGCCCCAATCCCTTCCTCTATCCCTGCAGTTGCAACGAACATCCGCAGTCGGCAACTCCGTCATGAGGTGAGTTGACACTCGAGATAAGTGCTACACCAGTCTTGGCAAATCATCCGGCCATTGACCCAGCAAGTGGTTGGCAGTATCGTACCTGTTTTGATAAAGGGGTTGGAGAACAAGTCAACATCATGCGTGCGATCATGGGCATGGGAGATTACCACTCGGTGTAACTAGATATTCCAAACATTGAAACCATTTTTTTATCATCTATCAGAACGCCCTGACGCATGCAGTAATAACCCCCTTTCAACGTACAGCATTCCACATTACAAGCCTCCCCATATCCATAATACTAGAAAAGAAAACGTCCTTGGAATAAACCCTGCCATCACCACTATAACCACGTCCTGAAACTATACTCTCTTCCCTTCGTGTATGTACAAAGTCTTACAGCACGATTGCAAGCTCCGGTCGGTCCATCTTGTCTTCATCCAGGTTGGGGTAGTATGGCACCATGGCGTCTGCCCCCTGAACATACGCGTCGTTGTATAGACGCCAGTATGGAGTTCTGACCTTTCGTGCCGGATGGAATAGACCCGCCCAGACGTAGTTGAGCACCAAGCCTGGTCCAACCGCCATTCGAATAGCCTCGATAGCCTCGACGATACGGTCGATAACGTGTGGGCTGGTTTCGAAAAGGTTGGGGTAGAGGAGGTTGAGCAGATGCACCATAGCATCTTCGCAGCCCAAGCCAACAACGCCAAGAGCAATGTGCTTGACGACGGAGGCTGCTGTTTGACGATGGACTTGGTCACGGTCGATAAGAGCGTCTTCCAATAGGGGAGTTACTGCATAAACGTAGTCCTTTGCCATCTCACCGATGTACTCGAAGAGGAACGAGAGTGACTTGAGCACACCGTTTTGCACGTTGAGCTCAGGGACTCGGTACTCGTTCATCAGAGCCGGCAAGACAGTGAAAGGAGCACAAGTTTCGGCGACAATACCAATGGCAACAGCAGTGTTGACACGAGACTGACGCTCCTGTACCCGAAGATTGTTCAACAAGGTTGCAAGCACATCTTGAGGACCAATGGCCTTGGCGATGAAACCGAATGTGTTATTGGCAGCTCGTCGAATACCCTTCTTGTGAGCCTTGAGCATGTCAAGCAGCTCGAAGCAGATTCGCATCCATTCTCGGGCATTGACACTCTCAGGTCCGCGATCTGCGATACGGCCGACCAGGTCAATGGTATTTTCTTGGACCTTTTCGTGACGGTTTCGCAAGATAGGAGTGAGCCGTGGGAGAAGCTCCTTGATGGGCGGTTGCATCTGCGCAATACCAACGACAGTGACGATGGATCGTAGAGCACCCAGGATAGATCCGAGAACCTCGGGGTACTCCTCGCCGAGGTATTCGTAGAGCACAACACCTAGCTTTCCCATGAGGGCATCCTCTCCACATTGCTTCATAACCATAGCAATTCGAGAGATCAGATCCGCCGCCTGCTGTCGAACAGTAGCCGACTTGTTGTTGAGTCGCCACAGGATGGTACTGACAATTTGGGGGATGTAGGGTTTGCAGCGGGTTCCCAATGCGTTGACAACAGAGCCGAACCCGTTCAGCATAATAATGTCCTCAACGCTCTGCTCCTGGAACGCATGGAGGATACCGTCAACGAGTCGCTCTTCTAAACGCTCGCCGATATCAGCCGCGCCCAGGCTGGCAACAATCTTCTCGACCGTCTCGACTGTCATTTTGCGATAAGCCTCGCTCTCGTCCTTGAGATTGTTGACTATTCTATCCACGATCTCACTAACTCCGACCTTTTGGCCAATATCGACTGTCGTCTCAACCACTTGTCGATAGTTGCGCTTGTCCAACGCCATTCTTCGTACCCAGAAGCTCTTGAAGAATTCGTCCAAGACGTGTTCCTTGAGGTATCCAGCAGTCACACCATCAGTGCCAGCGCACTGAGATACCACTTTGAGAACAACCTTCTTCATTTCCTCATCGGGGGAAGAGAATTCACGAAGAAGAATCTCCATGATCTGACTAGTGTAGTAATTGGCATATTCTTCGTCCATCAGAGGGATGATATACCCGACAGCCTTGAGGAATCCTGCGAGACCCTTGCCTCGTTGTTTGCGGGCACCGGTCCATAGGGGGTTCAGGATGTCGTCGAAACTCTCGATACCGTAGGGGTTGGAGGCTTCGGCTAGGGCAGCAATGGCCAAACTGGTAACTGTTCTGACCTTTGTCTGTTCGTCGTTGAGGTTGGGTCCAATACAGTCAACGAGTCCCTTGAGGTGGGGGAGTACAGCACAGCCCATGAGAATAGGAATTTGTTGGACAATCTTGACACCTGTATGCCGAGCTTGCCATGACTTTTTGCTTCGGCACACAGCTCTGAGGAAGGGCAACAAAGCAGGAATACCCAATGCAGATGCGACGACGGCAAAGGCTCGTGCTGTTGTGTTTCGGACATACTCGTCGACGTGATCAATATCAGGTCGCATTGTGCTGATCATTGTAGCAAGACCAGCAGCCTTGCTCAGGTTTGAGATAATCTCACGACCCTCCACTCTTGCGTAATAGTCTTGATCAATGAGTAGTGGTTCGATAACGACTAGAATCTTGTGGACATAGGGGCGCACAAGGTCATCAAGCTTGTACAGGATACGGTCAATGACCTTGACAAGCAAATGACGCTCTTGGTCCTCTAGTGTCTTCTCCATGAGTAGTGGCAGGATCTGATCGAAGAGAGGGCCGGCTCCGAATTGCCTAGCATTGTCGGTGATCTGTCGAAGGGCAGTCTTTCTCATGGGGGGAGTACCATTCTTGATCTTCAAGAGTAGTCTCATGATCTTCCTCTCCTTGAGCTCCTCGACAGTCAGAGCATTCTCGTCGGAACCATCAGTGAGTTTTCCGAAATAGGCCATATCCTCGGCCTTGAAAAACTGCAGATCACCAACGCCGGGGATTTCAGCAGGCATGGGCTTCCCGGAGAGGCGCACTTGCTCGGGATCCTGCATCATGAAGCCTGTTTGAGGGGCAGGGGTGGCCATAAGCTTGTGTGCGGGAGCCCGGACTGGCTCGTATCCAGGAGGGGGATCGAGAATCTTGTAACCATCGCTCTCACCAGGCAGGAGAATATCGAGTTCTTCGTCGCTTAGAGGCATGTTTCGGCCAGATATGTCGGTACCAAAGGTTGTTGGAATAGCGGAAGAAGACGACGGGTGGGCGGGAGTAGCCAGTCCTGCGTTACCCATGGGTGTCGCAGAAGGAGCTTGGTCCCATCGTGAACGTTTCTTTGCACCTTCGGCGCCTGGGGCAGAGAGGGCGGGTGCTTGATCCCATCGCGAACGCTTGGGCTTGGCCGCATCAGCTGCCTCAGCCTTGTCATCCTCAGCAGGTGTCGATGAGACGTCCCATCTCTGCTTTCGCTTTCGAGTAGTAGCACCATCTGTAGTTTCGGCTTCGGTATTGTCCTTATCCCCATCGATGAGCATAGGCTTGGCGTCGCCATCATCCTCAGACTTGCCCTCCTGTTTCGCTTTTATGGCTTGTAGTACGCGCTGCTCCTCCCTTTCAAGTTCGCGAGCCTCCATAACCTCGCGATAGCTTGTGCCGTTCTCAGAATCACCAGCCTGGCGATTCTCAGCAAATGGGTCGGCGCGCGTGGGAGTAACGGCGCGGTTGAAGCGGCGCTTCTGGTAATCTGTTTCGCGATCGACGATTCGGCCACTCTTCTCTCCCTTTCCGGCAAGGATGTCATCTTCTTCGACACCACTTCCCCGGGCGAATTCATCGATCATTTCTCGCGACGCCGTGTACTGGCCGGTTAACCGTCGCGTATTGTCGCCATCGCCCATCTCGTCATCTTCGCCCATCATCGGCAGAGACGTGTTATATCCAGCAAACTTATTAGGTCCATCTTTATCGTATAAGGAACTGTCAGCGCTGTCGGTCAGCTTCTGCTTTGTATCGTCGGCTCGCTGGTTGGCGACATCAAAGGTTCGCGAACCCTTGTTGCCCGTAGCGGCAGCATTTCGCTCCTGCTGGAGCTTCTTGATAGTCTCGAAATCCGCGTCAGACATTTTGATTTATGTAGTTCGCAGCTTCATCCCGGTTCGAGAGGACAAGGGGCGCTCGGAGCGTTATTGTTGTGCATGGAGAGTTGGATGGTTGATGGGTAGTAGCAAAATTAGTACCCTCCTTGACGAAGCTTTGCTACGCCGGAGGCGATCTTCTCCACCCGAATTTTAGCCGCTTCCTTAGAGCAATACATGTGCCCACTTACTCGAAAGGGAAATTAGTCAACAATGCTTTGTTATGGTGATTTTGGCAGTATAATTGTTACGACAATTCAATTCCTGTATGCTTCATTCATGCCGAAATCCATCAATTGGCTATAGCTCTACTGGGCAAAGCTACTTAGCCGCTTGTATTTCTGGATGTATGATTAAATCGACGCTAATTTATCATTCCTGTATAAGATTGATGGCGTATATTCCAGAGAGCAGAACCGTTGTTTAAGCTGCTCTGCAATCGTAGAAGTTCTTTATCTTGAGACTTGGAGGGTGCTACCAAGACCCGTGCACTACTGCATTTCTTCACGAAGTACGCAGCCTCTTTGATCTCCTCATTTGCTTCACCTCTTCAACTCCTTGCTCATCCTTGGGAATGACAATCGGGCTTTCTTCTTTGACCTCAGTGTTGCTGTCGGTTATAGTAATCGTCTTCTTGGTCCTCTTGAGGGTGTGTTCTTGAGAAGATGCCACCTCTATTTTGATCACGGTGGGCTCACCCTCCTCCTTCGCAGCTTGAGCCGCAAACTCTCTCAAGTCAGCAGTAAAGAGGACTGAATGGGCCCAACCGGCGTAAGATCCCCACAGGTTTCGGAAGTGATCTCCAACAGCATCGTATGTAGCCTTGTTGAGTGTCTTTACTTTTGACTTGCCGAACTTGTAGTCCCTTTGAGCAATTTGCCAAACGTGCGTATCAACCGGGACTGCTTCTCCCCATCCAAGGCCCATAAGACATACGCAGTCGGCAACCTTTGGTCCAACACCTTTTAGTGTCAAAAGCTGCTGGTGTGCTTCTTTGTAAGTTGCATGCTGCTCTCTAGGTACCGGCGTTGTATTGAAGCCTGGGTGTTCAGGATTTCGAAGGCTTTCCAACCAGGTTTCGGGCTTCTCATTGGCAACGATCCTTGCTGTTTCGGCGATGTACTTGGCCCGATAGCCAAATCCTAAAGTTCTGAGATGAGCTTCCACGCTATCGCCAGTCAAAGCTTGGGGGCTTGGAAAGTCATGAAAGGCTTCGTCTCCAACATGGGCAATAAAGGGACCGTAATGTCGGCACAGCTTGTGCACCTGGTACAGTGTCAGTTTCCAAGGGTGCGCGGCCATGCTTATATTATAACTCACCATTTGCGAAATGCGTGAAATGTTGTTGTTGCTGCTACATATGAAACCTATCAAAGTTTCCCAGGCATCTTGGTTTAGGATGCGAACACCTTGGAATTGAAGTGCCCTTTTCCGAAAGTTGGAATCGGCATCTGACCATTGCTTATATAAAGATTCAAGGCCCGTGTCTAGGTTGAAGTAATGGCGTAGAAGGGATTCTGTATCTTTTGGCTCTGGCGTCGTGGGTTTAGGGGCTGAGTATGTGACCCTATAGTGCAGATGGGTAGAATCCTGCTTTAAATGAAGAAGTCTCCCGTGTAGAGTGCAGGTCCTAGAAGAGTAAGAATCTTCTTGCTATCTCGGAAGTTGGGCTATCAACTCACCACTCATGATTGATCTTTTGCCATCTAAATGACTGTCCACATCGCAATGTGGTGTTTATGCAAAGCTCCTTCAAAGTGACGGGCAGCTTTTGCCATTCCGTTTTCCCAACAATAGACATTGAGTTCGACGGGGTGAATTAGGGCTTGAATTGTATATAAAACGAGATAAAAACGAGACCAGATATGAAAAAGATTGGTAGAGCAATTTGAAACAATAGAGGCAACTCTTTGCCTTATGATGTAATTGGTTCTAGGGAAGTTCAGCGACGCCCTGAAAGCTTATTGCCCCTAAAACTTAGCAGTAAACGGGATCGTCCTCAGAAGTCATGCAGCAAGTTGCAACCTGAGGGAGCTGAGTCTAAAAATACCTACAAACGTTACGAAGGGCTCAGGTAGTCGATAGATTTTCTGTTTCTTTCACTTTCTAACTAGCCATATGAATAAGCATAGGTAGGTACCTAGCTACTGTCTAAATCTACCTGATAATTGAGAAGCTCCAAAGAAACCCTGTAGTCCTTGTAGTGTTGAGTTTTTCGCAAAGTCGGGCCCGGTCGAATTCCACGCTAAGCCAAAGACTTACTAACGCTAGCGCCTCCTGGCAAAAAAAGCTCCAGCCTCGCGCGACGTCTACCAGCTCTTAGAAATTGGAATCTTGTTGCAGCTTGAATCAACGACTCCGCCTGCCAACCATTCACACTTAACAATTTCAGAGAGCCTGCATCATCTCTGAAGTCGCTTATCAGTACTGCCAGTATGAACGGTGACAGTTACTCTTCCCGGGGTAAGTTTATTGAGAACCAGTGGCCTCATCGCGTCGCGTCGCTAACCCTTTCATCGCAGACGGGCGTCGGGGAGGACGAGATTATCCCGTAAGTATACAATCTCACCTCTGAAGCATGACTGGATCTAACATTACCTAGCCCAGAGGTGACAGAGATGATCGTCGAGACAGACACCGAGGAGACCGGGACCGCAGGCGTTCTCGCTCGCCAGACCACCGAAGCCATCGACGAGGTGAGGGTGATGCCGATGCCTACTCTTCCAGCCGAAACCACCGTGACCGTGAGCGCGAGGACAGATACTCGGGCCGCGAGAGACGGGGTGGCGACCGCGAATGGGACCGCGACCGAGGATCTTCCCGTCGAGATGCTAGGCGCGACGACGACGAACGACCGAGTAGGCGAGAGCGAGAACCGTATGATGATCGCCGTCGTGGAGGAGGCAGGGAGCGACGTGAAGACCGATTCCCCGCGCCCCAGGAACGTCGAAGCGCAAGCCCACCGCCAAAGAAGCGAGAGCCAACTCCCGACCTGACAAACATCGTGTCTGTCCTCGAGCGCCAGCGTCGCCTGACACAGTGGGATATTAAGCCCCCAGGCTACGACAATGTTACGGCCGAACAGGCTAAGCTTTCGGGCATGTTCCCTCTTCCTGGCGCTCCTCGACAGCAACCTATGGACCCCAGCAAGCTCCAAGCTTTCATGAACCAGCCTGGGGGACAGGTCACAAGTGCTGGCCTCAAGGCGAGCAACTCTCGCCAGTCAAAGCGACTTTTGGTTTCCAGGATCCCTCCTGGTACAAGCGAGGACACGCTCATCGCATTCTTCAACCTGCAACTTAACGGACTGAACGTCATCGACACCACAGATCCCTGCGTTTTGTGTCAATTCTCCAACGACCGGTCATTTGCCGTTATCGAGTTCAAGGACGCCCCAGAGACCACCGTTGCCCTGGCGCTGGACGGTATTTCCATGGAGGCCAACGATGCTTCAAACGGCGCGGATGGAGGACATCGTGGTCTTGAGATTCGCCGACCTCGCGACTACGTGGTGCCCGCAGTGACCGAGGACGTTGCTTACGACCCCGAGGTCGTCTCCAACGTCGTTCCGGATACCGTCAACAAACTCAGCATTACCAACATCCCACCTTTTCTAACAGAGGAGCAAATCATCGAACTGCTTGCAAGCTTCGGCAAGCCTAAGGCCTTTGTCCTGGTTAAGGACAGAGGAACGGAAGAGTCTAGAGTGAGTACATCGGGTTTTTAAGTAAAACGTTGCTGACAATTGTAGGGTATTGCTTTTGCAGAGTACCAAGACCCTGCTGTTTCCAACCCCACCGCTCTTGACACCCTCAATGGCATGGATATTGGAGGTAAGCAGATCAAGGTCAGCAAGGCCAGCATCGGTCCCACACAGGTTGCCAACTTCGATGTTGGTATTACTGCTATCAGTGGTCTGGCTTCTCAGACTGCCAATGAGGTTGAAAGCAGCCGTGTGCTTCAACTTCTTAACATGGTCACTGCCGAGGAGCTTCTCGATAATGACGATTACGAAGGTACGTGATTTCATCTAGGCATCTGATTTTGTTCTAATCGTACGTTTAGAAATCTGCGAGGATGTCCGTGAAGAATGCTCCAAGTATGGCAAGATTCTTGACGTCAAGGTCCCCAGACCTACAGGTGGTAGCAGGCAATCTGCCGGTGTGGGTAAGATCTTTGTTAAATACGAACACACCGAGGATACAACAAAGGCTCTGCAGGCTCTTGCAGGTCGCAAGTTCGCCGACCGAACTGTTGTGACGACATATTTCCCAGAGGTAGGTTTATGGTTTTCAGGTTTCGTTCTGCAGTTACTAACAAGATGCACAGGAGAACTTTGATGTTGGCGCGTGGTAGATTATACTTAATATCGTTCCATTACGACCAGACCCAGCAAGATACACACTGGTCATCTTGGCTACATGGATTGAAGGGGCGGGAGTCTTCCATCGGTGTACGGAATTGTTTCAATTGAAAATGTAAAACAAAGGACATGACAAGCATTAGGCTCATTAAATTTATTACGCCGTGAGATGAAGAGGTTTCCCAGTTTTGCTCCTTGAAAGAACTGCAGCTATGATGATCTTCAATACAGCTAGCTGTAGACTCGCTGTCAACTGTATTAATGTTACAAAGGTACTACGCAGGCACATATCACATGTAATCGGGGGCTTTCTTTCGTCAAAAAAAAGAAAAAGGGAGTTATTGAATGCATGATATAAATTTGTAACATCTATCTAGTTCTGGAAGTACGTGTAATGCTGTAGATAACTGTATTCTGTTAGTGCCAATACATAACAGACGGTGCAAGTAAACAATGCATAAATGACCAGAGATCAGAAGTCCTGTTCATTCATTGAGCCCGAAGGCTCTAACATAAGAGGTACCAGAAATAGTAAAAAAAGTGATTTATCATCATGTCGAGGTCGACAAAGATAGGGTAGCAGAAAATGCAGAGAGCATGACTTACCATGTGATTAGTGACTATTGCGCGAAATCCAAGCAGGAAGCTGCTTTGGTTGATATCAAACAAAGAAGAAAAACTTGAACCGCGACATCAAAGAAAAGATAGATATGAGAAACGCGACAATGGCGCCGAGCTCGGACCATACACGTGACTCGAAATCTCAGCCAATCATGTAGCGCCACTCTGCCCTAACTAATCGGTTCGTGAATTTTCCTCCCACACGAAACGAAAGACATCCTCGAATCTTGGAAAGTTTCGCTCGCAACTCCGTAACTGATCCTTATCCAGTATCACCACGCCAAACCGACAAGATGGGCCGTCTTCACAGCAAGGGAAAGGGCATTTCTGCCTCCGCTCTCCCCTACTCTCGATCTTCCCCTGCGTGGTTGAAGACCACCCCCGAGCAGGTTGTCGAGCAGATCTCCAAGCTCGCCCGTAAGGGCGCCACCCCTTCTCAGATCGGTGTCATTCTCCGTGACTCTCACGGTATTGCCCAGGTCAAGCACGTCACTGGTAAGAATTGAGCGACTCGGCGAATTGGAAAATCGAAATCAGAAGTGCTAACACCCAAGTCAGGTAACCGAATTCTCCGAATTCTCAAGTCCAGCGGTACGATTCCCTAAACGAAAAATGGATGTGGCGGTCGAACAATACATCTATAATGGAGAAACACCATCTCTTTAATGCCTCTGTGCGGTTGAGACTGACAGAGAGATTTTACAGGCCTCGCCCCCGAGCTCCCCGAGGATCTGTACATGCTTATCAAGAAGGTACGCAAGTCATGCGGAATTTTTTTCTTCTGTCGCGACAATCCGCTAACCCATTTACCAGGCTGTTGCCGTCCGAAAGCACCTTGAGCGCAACCGCAAGGACAAGGACTCCAAGTTCCGTCTCATTCTCATTGAGTCCCGAATTCACCGGTAGGCTTAACCAAAGCTCTTCTTCCGTTGCGCGTCAAACTAACATGTAAACAGTCTGGCCCGTTACTACAAGACCGTCGGTGTCCTTCCCCCCACCTGGAAGTACGAGTCCGCTACTGCCAGCACCATCGTCGCTTAAGCGAACATAAATGACGGCTGGCCAAGTTCGGATGGAAGTGATGGTTTCCCGGATCACGGAGTTAGGGACAAATTATGGAAAAAGCTTGCATTTAGAGCCATGATGCTTATGCGCCCTATCTGGGAGGACCGACAGCGAAATCGACGGCTCAAATAGAAAGCTTTTCGACCGCTGCAAAACGCATGTATGCAATGGGGTATACTACACCCAGTGACGATAAAATTCTTAAACCTGAACGCCATCTATGCCTGTCGCTACCAATTGCTTTGCTTCATACAACATGCCATTTGATATTTCGCCATCTAACCAGTTCCTTCCAGCTCCTTGGATTTTTGGATAAGGTATTCACCTAGTACTCGAAGAGGATCGCTTGGCCTGTGACATTATTAGCAGCCATTGTCGGTGCGTTTATGTAGCTGACTTACTGGTCTTTTGCCAATTGCTTCATACCCTCCAGCAGCACTCCAGTGACCTTTGTGTTGAGATATCGTCGTGCCGAATCGCCATGCGGGATAGCTTCGGCGGGTATGGTGAGGCCAGCATCTGGATGAGCAGAAGCAGCTCTAGATCCTTGTGCTGGAGTTCCAGTTCGTGCGGGTGCTGGGCTCGGCGCATGAGCGACTGGGGCGGGAGATGACTATGTGATATCAGCGAGTGTGCTGGTTGAACATGAGAGACGAAGAGCTAGGGTTGTGGTCTAGGGAGCTATGTCTTCTGGCCAACCAAGGAAGGTCTTCCTATGCATGTCCCTAGGGGGAGGTTCTATGAGAGAGCATATAAAAAGAGTAAGGACATACAGCAGGTTGATCGGCAGGCGCATCAGACATCACAACATCTCTTTGTAGAGCTTCCGTTTGCGCTGGGAGCCCGTTCGTGGAAGCGTCGGCTGATGTTGTGATTTGTGGTGTCTCCGCGACTGAATCGTTCTTGGGGGTTCCGTCCGCCATTTTGAACAGTAACGAAATACACAGCTATCGTAATTGAATCGATTGAAGCTGTATAGGAAGAAAGCGGAACGGTATTCGTTGAATCACACCGGTTGATTGTCGGGCAATGGAGCACAAGCAGAGCAAGGTGGTATGCGTGGTCATGTGCTTTCGTGTTGCCTAACGAATTCACCTGCCTTTGTCTGTCGCGTCTCCATTTTGAAAATCTACCTACCTGGTAGTCACGTATGCCTCGACGACCCTTTTAATACCCTGGTGGTATCTCCTTCTTTGTTTTGGCATGTTCAAAGTCAAATCATGGACGCATTTGTGACAAGGCTCCCTAAGCCGCAAAGTCAGCTCCGTGGTCAAATTCGACCTGACTCTTTGGATCTTCCAACCCAGGAGAGACCCTCCAAGCGAGCCAAACGGCAGGGATCATCGGATTCCGATAGCGATCAGTCCCATGATTCTCGCAATGAGGCTTCTCCGAGGAAAAAGTTTGTCAGTAAGAAATCGACCGAAGATGATGATCTAGATAGTGGAAATCCTCGGCCCACAGACATAGAAAGTGCATTACCTCCTACTGCCGATGGCAGGGAGGCGATTGAAGAGTATGAGGCGATGAAGTCATCGCAAGTGACAGCTGGAGAAGATGATGACGATGCGACAGAAAAACCAAAGCCTCGTTGGATCAAAGGCCAGACTTCCATCTACGTGGATGCTTTCAATCTCGCTCTCGATACTGTTTTAGACGAAGAATCTCATCTGTTTGATGAAAAAGAAAATGACGTCTTCAAACAATGGAGGGATCTAGGGTACGAGGCTCAATATCTGTATGTCCTCTTCTTACTCTCGTCACAACCCACCCACTCATCTTGAACCAGCTATGTTCGACTGTTTCTCAGGAAAGCTGCATGGTGGCATCGTCATAACCGTCTTGATTACCACAGCGACGTTTCAAATCTCGAAGCAGCTATAGCTACGCTACAATCACCTCGTGCATTACCACACGATGCCATACCTCCAACACAGAGCCCCGTGCATGGTATCGAACTTGAAGAGTATAGGCTAGGTGGGACATTCACGTTTGCGGATGCATCAAATGAACACATCGATTCAGTCGAAGAGGCTGCATCGCTGCTCAGCCTGGATGAGTTGAAAGATCTGGCAAAGGAAGCCAAGATTCAAGGGCGCAACAAATCAGAACTTACCCGTTCCCTTGTGCGAATGAGCAAGCAACAGGCTGGTTTGATGTCAGTCGGCCTCAGCAGACACAACAGCCGTAACTCGCCTTCTGAGGACCAAGAAAATAAAGACGTGAAAGTAATAGCCAAGGCAAAACTCCGACGAGAAGACTCGAACAGGGAACAACACTTCTTAACCAAAATACTTGCTATTCTCGGCCCTTGCATTCGATTATCACCGCTGGCCTTCAAGCTTTTTGAGCGCGTGCATCTGGTGTTCTACAGATCAACCGAATGGACAGAGAAGTCCCTCACAACAATTATTCTCGCCAAAATTGCGCGGCGCCATTTTCCTGAGTACATTGTCTGTCGAACTTCAACGATATTTGCATCACGGTTGCACTTGTTAGAATATGAAACCGCTATTCGCATGGAAACAGAAGTCGACAATTTGGAGTTCAACAGCCCACCTGGACAGGAAGGTCTCAGAATGATGATTGACGTATTTGACAGAGTTTATCCCCGATGGCAGACGTTAGTCAAGGAAGAGCAGAAAAAGGAACATACTGTATATGAGATGGGCGAAGGCACATACCTGAGACGATTCACACCGGGTCACTCTTATACAAGGATCGTTCACAAAGCAGCCCCGATATTTGGAAAGCTCAAAGAGCATCTCAAGGAACATAGTCTTCTCACTGAGCTTCTCGGTCAGCGATTATTCCACCCAGCCAGGCGAGGTGGTTGGTATCAGCGAAAAGCTCTCCTAGAAGAGCATTACATGCCCACTTTGGACCCAAATCCAAAATTTACAGACCCCGAACAGCAGAAGAAGCATTGGAAAAAGAAAGCAGTCGCAACTTGTGAGGCTGGCTTGCAAGATCCAGACTGCCATCTCATTTTCCATTACGACCTGCAGAAACGTTTGGTCAAGCTTGAGAAGAAACTGCGCATTCCACGCCGCTTGCAGCACGACTTTGGCCATGTGAACCTAGAAAAGCCCACTGTGCACACAATCGAAGGGATCCAGATCAAGAAGGACATTATTGCCAAGCCCGGTCGCCAAGTGTCAACAAAGACAATATGGTTTGATGAGCTGGGCTCAAAAGAAGAGTGCAGCGTCGAAGAGATGTGTCTCAGCCAGTATCGATCAGAAGGATGGAAAGGGTATCACGCCGAGGGTGGGATTATCCGCACTTTGTTTGCATACCTCTTCTACGATATCCTGTTCATCTACATCCCGAACGTTTTCCAGACTGCCTATCAAACATGCCCGTTGGATCTACACACTGATGCTTTTTACCCGTCCAGAGCATCGGAAATTAACCACAGACTTGTTGAAATTGCCAACGGAGAGGCGGCAAGGTTATTGCGCGAGGTCTGGGATAAAGAACACGAGAAAAGGACCAGTGTGGTAGGCTTGAACTGGGACTTTGAGATTGATGATCTCGTGGAGCTTGTCGAATGCTTCGAGGGCAGCGCTCTTGCAGCTGTATGCAAGGTGATGGCTCAAGAATACAGACAGCGGGGTGGAGGCATCCCGGACCTCATCTTGTGGCGTATTGCAGATACGCCAAAAGAACAGACCAAAGAACCTGGAAAGGCAAAGGGAGAGGTCATGTTCTCTGAAGTTAAGAGTGCGAACGATCGGCTCAGTGATACTCAACGGCTCTGGATCCATGTTCTTACAGGAGCAGGGGTCAAGGTTGCGCTCTGCAACGCTGTAGCAAAGGAAGTGAGGGAGGATTAGTTCCGTGATCAGGATTTTTGCACGCCGGCTCAATTTCTCGAAGGATCTTCGGTGATATTGAATCACATACAGCTTGAACAGGGCACCAAGGTTTCCAATAAACCGACATATGCATCTCGAGCATCCCGCTGCCCTGTAATCTTACCAAACGCTTCTAGCCTAGCCAAGCCACGGCAATTTGCTAGTTCTGGAAACACCATATTCGGACGTGAGCAAGGAAGAGTCACGAACCACGCTGTTATTGGATGCGCTTTGGTGTTGGAGCCAAAATTAGCAATCGCCAAAGCAGCTTGGAAACACGATCAGGGGGGCTTGTTCCACCCAGCAGCCCGGTCACAACGGTCTCAAACTCGTTTCTAATCTCAGACTTAGAGCTGAGGATCCCCTTCTGGTTTCAGATAGGCGGGAGGCGTCGATTAGGTGTGTCGCCGACATGGTAGCCAATGGAAAGGCGGCAACGGTGACGGTGTGATGCGCAGGTTTGTCACATCACCACATGCGTATCTCGTCACTGGCGCTCTCGGCGGGTTGGACGGGTTACTGGCGATGTGGGCTACTGTTCTAGGGCCTATAGCCTCTGCTCCGCTGGTAGCTGGACACGATGCCACGAGGAAGCAGGCTTGGGAAGAACGGAAGAGTACGCGGGGTAGCCCGGACGCTTTTCACCACTCGGACTTGTGCCATGGGCAATGATTATAGCGTTCCAAAGCCTTGGTCTTGGTCACCTGCTGGATGACGAAAAGTGATGAGGCTAGTTTAGGCGCGAAGAACACAGGCTTATGTTCTTGCGCGTGGGAATCTCACGCGTCTGGTCGGTCACAAGTGGATTGGGTGTTTCCAGTATAGTATGTACAGCACGAGTTTCTTGGTGTCAAGACAGAAATTCCTAGTGGACAAGACAAACAGAAACATTCAGAAGCACGCCTACTATGTACAGCTAGCGCGCTGTATCCCTCGCAGTAGCTGGGTAGCATGCGCCAAACGCATCGACAAGAGTAGAAACGAGAGCGAGAGGGGAGACAGGCGCAGATGCAGATGCAGATGCAGACAGGCGCACCTGAAGGCCAGACGACACGACACGACATATAGTGCAAGCATTAACCATTACAGCAGATGAAGAAAGGGCGCTGCTGCATGCCGCCAGGCTCTCAGTTCCCTTCAACTCAAAGAAAAGCCCAAGTCCTCACCAAACGCAAATCGCAATCGTCGACCCACAGTCCTGGGCGCTTAGCACAAATCCAATCATATCAACCAACGCTTGATGGTGGGTGATGGGCTCGCCCGCCCCGGCCAATAGCACACTTGATTCCCCATGGCTCGGCGCTTACAAGCCCAGTTCATGGGGCTCCCAGGTCCCGCTTGGACCAGGGTGCTGGGTCGCCAGAGGATTGAGAGCATTCACGCCGCTTTTAAGTCTAAGTCTTTCTAGTGGTTCCAGGGGTGATGAGATATTAGGCCCCCGAGCCCAGCAGGGGGGTGTGCCAGCAACCATTCTTCGAATTCCAAGCCCAGTTTCTCACTGCAATTACAGCAAGCAATACCGAGACTATGATGGATGGAATACAGGACTACGGAGGCTGAAGACGCACAACAGTGGGGAGAAATACCACATGTCACGAGCAATTGTATGCCCTTTTCTGCCTTGTCTCTATTTGTGCTGGGCTGCATACGTCCCGCGCCTGCGACCCCAAAACCGACCCAGTGGAGTACTCGATTCACGTCTTTGCAGCCCATCACAACAAAGACCACGAAACACGAAAACAAAAACAAACAAAAAAACTATGCTGTCCTCGCGTCTCTCTTCGTCCGTTGCCGACTTAAATGAACATGAACAAAGCAAATCTCCCCAACGGGGCTTGTCGAGATGATCTCTTATTAGTTATGGTTGGCGCCTGCCTACCTACTTCATCCTCCCATGCAAAACCACTTTACAGGGAACAAGGGTTTACTGGTATGACTAGAATAAAGGACGACAATAAGGCAGGCAAGTGCGGGGCAGGGTTCTATGAGAGAAGCTTCGAGCTGGCGGCCTGCGAAACGGCCGTCCATGCGGCCCAGATAGACATCGAGGGTATACCCGCCCTGCGGCCTGTTCGACCTTCACAGATCCATATAAACAAACAAACAAATAAACGTTTTGAAGCCAGAAACAAACAAACCAGTTTTTCCAAAAAGAGATCGTGTCTGTAACCAAGCCGTTCACGATCAAGGCCGCTTGGTTCACGATTATGTACGTACTAGTCAGCCGGTTTCTATCGCCAACAAAGCACAAATCACCACAGCACGCGACAAAATTGATGTTAAACAGCCCATGGCTTTGTGAATTCTTGGCTAAAGGCGCTACAACGAGGTGACTCTGTGCCCGGTACACGGGTCCACAACGCTCGAGGCGTTCCCTAATTCTCCTTCTCTTTCACACAACCCCTGCTGGGGGTTCTGCATCGTTGAGTAGCTCTGGCTGTCGACTACTTCCTAGTCGCTGATCCCCATCCCCTCTCCGCCCCCAGCCCCTTCCACATGTGTTGGTATCGTGGTTCTTGGTCGATGCTAAGCCCCCAGGGAACAGCAACTCCAAACTGATAATGAAACTGTTAAAACGCCATCAAACTCCTCCAGTTGTACCACCCAAGTAGCTCCGTGTCCTCTCGTTTCCAGTTCAACTCCTTTCAAGGCGTATCAAATAAGTGTCAACAAGAGAATGTTTGAATGATAAGGGCGACGACGGTTTTCGCCGCCAAGTGTCGAAGGCCTGCTCCAAGATTTGCCTTGTGTGTGTGTTCCGCTCCCTCGTCGTTTTTCGGTATATTCTTGATTCCAATGCATGTCTAAACAAAAGAAAAAGTCGTTATGTATTCGAAGGATCGTTAATGGTTGTGGGTCGGTTGAATATGTGATTGTTGTGAGTGTTCGGATGATGAGCAGAGGCAAAATAATTGCTGGCTCGGCAGGTCTATTCAACCTTACGTCTCTTGCCCTTTGGTGCAGGTGCCATCCTAGGAGTGTATGTGACTGTTCTCGTCACCACCTCTCGGATGTGTCGTACGCTGGTCCGTGAAGACTTCTGCTTCTTTTCTAGTAGACGGGCCTTGAGAGCCGCATCCCAGTCAAACACTGATGAGTGGACTGGCCTTGCGCTAAAAGGTGATCGAACAGTGCTTGCACTCATTGGAGAGTCGATATTCGATACACTGGGACTCGGTGGCACCTTGAGACTGGGGAAGCAGGCAGCGCCGGCGGGAGGTGCAGACATGGGTGTAGCGCAGGTGAAGGGACTGGGAGGTGCCATGGGGGCCGTTGCTGGAGGAGTTGGGCGGCCTGATGCCTTGGAGGTGATGCTTGAAGCCGATGATGAAGGGGGGGATGCTTCACGCTTTAAGGACCTGTCGGTTTCCTCACTGGCCGCCGAATCCGGAAGAGAGTCTGGGGTTGTTAAGCCAGAGCTCGTAGCAGGAGAATTGAGAGCCATGGCTTTCGTGAGGAAATCGGTATAGGCCATAGGTGGGCTGATGGGAGTCTTGAGAAAATCCGGATCAGGCTTGAAGTTGAACGAAACTGCTGAGATAGGAGTTGCCGAAGTGATCTCGGAGGGAAAGGTAGCTGTGACGGGAGTAGTAAGCTTTCCCAGCTTTGGCTTGGTGTGAGGCATAGTGGTGGTTTGAGTTGACCGTAGATATCGAAATTTAGGCTTATTATGGGCGAGTTGAATAAGTATGAGCTTGGTTGAATATGTAGATATAAACCAGCAGCCAATCCCAAGTACTGGGAATTAAGAGTACAGGCAGATGGAAGCAGCGAGCGAGCGAACAGACGACTGACTGACTGACTGGAGGAAAAACGAAGGTCACTGAATTGGAGAGGGCAGCACCAGATGATTATAAGGAAAGGCCTGCGTCAAGTGTTTGGCGCCGGAGGATGAAATTGGAAGAGGTGGGCGCTTGAAGAAAGGAAGGGGTGTGAAGCAGTTGGAACAATGTGGATCTATGACGGATTGCAAGGGTGAAGGGGTAGATTTGGGAGGTGTGTATTGAAGGAAACGACCCTGGCTGGATGTGTGGATATACGGGAAACAACCAGACGGGGCCGGGCGGAACAATCACCAAAGCAGCAGCAACTTGAGAAAGAGCAGCACACGACAGACAATAAGAGCAGCGACCGTGAAGGTGCAACACAGCAGCATGGAACAGGCGCGTACAGAGGTGCAGAACAGGCTGAGAAAGGGCAGCAACTGCACGAGAGAGAAGCGGCGCGAATAAGCTAGGGAGGGGTGCAGAGCTGTAATTGTGTATCAGTTTGCTTTACTTTGCTTTGCTTTCCTCGATTTGAGGCGAGTTGTTCTGTGCATCCGGCCTCTCTCGTTGCCTATATTGTATTGTGCGGTCTGCAAAAGTGCTATGCGAGGATGTGACTGTGTGATCGTCTTAGTGGGCAACGGCGGTTGATGCAGTATGCTTAGCCATGTCACTCTATCTTTGCCAGTCTCTTTCCTGCCTGGAAACTACCAATAGACGGGCGGATGGCGCGCTCTACTGGTGACAGCGACAAGTCAGGTTGGCTTGTGTCAGGCTCTAGGAACCAACTGGATAACGGTCATGACCAACTGGTGGTGTCCTGACAGGATGGCTGCGAGCCAACGGCTAGTTGCAAGTTGTGATGGAGATCTCGTGAACTCGCATCTCTTGTAGCTCAACAACACGGGTATTGAAGCGTGGGCAATAACGGACTTGTTAGTCGGCGGCTCAACAACTGGGATTCCATGGATGGTGTTTAGGAGGGAGGCGCTGTAATAATGGCTGTACTCTGTTCTGTAAGTTGTTTGGACCCAAAGGTTGATGGGGATTGGCTAGTTTTGGCGGTGATAGTCGCGTTAAAAGCAGCGGCAAAGGGCTACGCCTACTCGAGCGTAGAGGGCAGGGGAGCGGGAGGCAACTTGATTCGACGAAGCCAGGGTCTGCGAGTTTAGTGTCTTGCTTTTTTTATTCTCGGATAACCCCTAGTCGCCTGTCATCCTGGCCCAGAAATCTCCTGTCAGAGACCTGTTTGGTCGCTGAAGCCGTTGCTGGCGCCGGGGATGGCTTCCACTGGCCCAGATGGCTGGTGAGGAATGTGATTCGACCAAGGGCAAAAGGTCTGGGGAGGCTTTTGCGCAGCTCCTCGGGCTTTACGCAAACTGATCAATGGTTTGGCTCACGGCGACTCAAAGTACCGAGCGAATAGGATCTCACCCATGGCTAATTCCACGATTATGACAGCGATGAGGAAGGTTTGAAGCTGACGAGTAACGGTCAATGCTTTGCAGTTTGCTTTTCCAATTTTTGTCAGGATGGTGTTGGTTCTTCTCCTCTTCTTGCCAGTGTCATCACAATCAATTAGATGGAGGGAAGAAGAGGGGTTTTGGAGGGGAAATGTATCTCATTGTTGAGATGGCAACCCATCATTGGTTCAGGTCGCAACTGCCTCCATCCTTGATCTCGATCAGAATCTGAGTGCTCAAAACTGGAAACTGCGTCAGTCGTTACTTCCATTGGGCAGACTGTCAGGCGAATGGTTGATATGGTCGGCCAACTCCAATCAGAGACCACGTTTGAAGCCGGCAACTACATACAACATGAGAATGCTAAATTGAGATACGAAGTGAATCGCCCGACCATGGAGCTTCGCAATTCAGTGAATCGCCACCAATCAACGGCAACCCATTGACGACTTGCAATACAGCATCGGAGAGGGTATTGGTCCGTTCAAAATCACACACTTTCTCTCTCAGTTTGTGCGCCATGTTTTGCAACACGACGCGCGCGCACAATATAACTACTATATTTCGAACCATGCATGGAGTAACTTGCAAAACTCCAGCGTTTATGAGAATTCTTGTTAAAGTTGGCTTCAACCTTACGGCGTGTTCTGGCGATACGCGAGACAACGATATAGTCTACGAAAGTTCTGCTGCAAGAAGCGCGCGTCAATGCGAGGCATACTTGTTGCAGCTGCCCTCTCTTTCTTGTTGGATGGGTTGGCCTAACTACCAAACGGCCACTAGGCCACCCAATGTTCAGACAACACAGTACGGGGAACACACCATTGGCTCGCAGGTCCTCCTATGAATAGGCGCCACCGATATTGGTTGCTCAACTACTTGCACAGAGGAACATCGTGAACCCGCTTTGCGGACCTTTCTAAGGGATATAACTTCCAAGAGTGGGTTGAGTACTTGCTTCTGGATGAATCCAGGCCTGGTCCGCTCAGCGCATCATCAAACGTAAAGATCATGCAGAGTTGTCCAGTGGTTGCAAGAGCCCACGATGCATCCGCATTATTGCTGTCGTTTCCTATGCCGCGCGCTCAATGTTTCTAATAATCTAAATAAGTCTATTGGTAAGGGCTGTTGAGAGATGTTGATGTCTGTTACATACCCAAAATAGATTCGAACATGAGATAGGTAGGTGTCTATTCCGTCAGATTGGTGGAAATATGGAGGAATAGCTGCTGCTATGTGAGTCACGTATGTATCGAGGATAGATAGAGTTCAGTTGGTGTTTGCTACTCATTAACTTGGCCTACATGAAATTTTAATTATCCCAGGGGAGGTCAATCTTACATTTGTACAGAGCGACAGAGATAACCAGGTGTCTGTTGCAAATAATTGCAACACAATTTATGGTGTAAAGCTCAATTGTTCGATACTCGCCAGTCATATTGTTCAACCCGGTAAGAAAAGACCAAATAGTCTCTTCAAATAGTCTTGAAATGGCTGTAACCGTGGTATCATGACGTCCTAAGAGCTTGGTAGGGTGTCGATCTAGGGTAGTGATCGAACAACGTATTACATGAAATAATCGCCAGCTCAATTCCTATATATACCTAATCACAGTCACAATCTAACATGAAGCATAAATGATTGCCTCGTGTCAATGTTTCATATATAGCAAAGGTTACTGCGTTGCATACTGATGATTGGTGGGTAACTGTCTTTCTTTCAAAGTTGATGCTGGCATGCCCAAAGTCTTGCACAATAAGAAAGAAGTTCATCATCTCGGTTACAGGAAATCTCGCAACTTCCTCCCAAGGAAGCCAGATACATACTAAATTATATTATTCAGCACATCGAGACGTAAATGAGATATACTTTCGGTGTTATGATTTTCAAAGCCTAGGTGCCTACTGGGTAGTCCTGATGCCATCACTTACACTGTAGTAGGAGGAGTACCAAGCTAATTTTTACATACCTAGGTAGGTAGGTAGTACCTGAACTTACATACAGCCAGGAATATTTACAGTGGTTCAGCAACAAGCGCCTCAAATAGCCCGTAACCTACAGATATACACTGCTAAAGACAATTTGAGAGAGCGCATTCGATTGAACGAAATTGTATTTATAGAATGATAAGGATGCATGAAGGAAAGATTAATAATTATTCTGGCATCACTACAGCTCAAATAAAAATGATGACCGAGACACAGCGCCACAATGGAATCCGAAGCCACAGAGTGCCTGACCCCACTTGGCAACCACGCCTTTCCTTGTTTGTTTTGGTAGGTAGTTGGTCCTTCTTATGCAAGTCCAACAAGCTCATATCTCAGCATTCAAACTATCCCTATCGGCCTAAACCTGCCCAACATAAGCCCTGTCACAGTTGCCTCTCTCAGCTGGAGCCTGGGGCATGATCGTTGCCTGCCTTCCTGCCCACATTGATCATCAGTCGCGACTACGGCGTAATCGCGCCTTCCGGTCCATCTCCCCCACCGTACCGTCCCGTCTACCCGCGCTACCTAAGGTTGATGCCCGGTCGGACAGTCCGGTTAACTGATGACTGAGGTAACTTTTGATCGCATAATCTTAAACTTGTTTTAACTAAACTTGCTTTCAGCCTTTTCCTCTAAATCCGAAACAACATCGACCCTCTCTCTTTACGCTTTGTCGCTATCCAGCAATAAATAGTACAGACAGGTGCACACTCTGTACTCTACATTGCAGTACGCGACCTCAAAGACAGGAGATCAACTAGCGTTTCCCTGCCTATCCCCGATTTAACGACCCTGGCTCCGTCATAGGCACCCCTCTTGGCCTCACTTGACTCTCTGACCCGACCCTCCGTTACAACTCATTACATACCAGACTCACAGTTACAGCAGCACTTTCACTGGAGCCAGGCTACGTACTGTTTGCCTAGGTAACTACTGTACAAGGCTACCACCACCTGCTGCTGTTAGTCACCCGCCATCAAACGCCAACGCCACCCTTTGATTTCTGCTCCTTATCCTCAGACATTCTTTCCATCCTTGGTCTTCTTCCCTCAATATCTCCCTTCAACCGCCACGATTCCCCCCACCACGAGGAAGCGAAAGGCTGCTGAGGCGACGATTACCTCTGCCAACAGAGACGAAGTACCCAGCAAGAGAGTCATCGCCTCAGCTGCCCTCTCAGACAAACACGCGCTGCCTCCAACTCCAATAACCACCGTTAGCAACCCCATGGATTCCGACGAAGAATACATGTCGGCTCTCTCGACCGACGACGAGATAATGCAAGACGACAGCGGCGACGAGATTTCAGCAGGAGATGGTACGATTTTTGATACTCCAGACAGTCCCTCATATCCCATCATGACAGTTACTAATCACCGTGACATCACAGACTTTGACGATGAAGAGTTCGACGAGCCTGATCCCGATTTTGGCCTTGCCAAAGATGTCGAAAAGAAGAAGAGAGCCGCCCACGTGGTGTCATACAAAGTTTACGAACCGAGCGATATCCAGAGCCAACAGGATGAAATGATTGGCGAAGTCAACATGATTCTAGACATGCAGAAGGAGGATGCTGCCATTCTGCTCCGCCATTTCCGATGGAATAAGGAACGTTTGCTAGAAGATTACATGGACAGACCAGAAAAGGTTATGGAAGCTGCTGGATTGAGCAGCACCACGTCCAGCTCACCAAAGCTGGAAGTCATCCCTGGCTTCGTATGTGACATATGCTGTGAGGATGATGATGGCCTCGAGTCATTTGCCATGAAGTGTGGCCATCGCTACTGCGTCGACTGCTATCGTCACTACTTAACACAGAAGATCCGCGAGGAAGGTGAGGCTGCTAGGATCCAGTGTCCCTCTGATGGATGTGGCCGCATTCTCGACTCGGCCTCGCTCGATGTTCTCGTTACTCCAGCGCTGGCGGGCCGATATCAAGAGCTTCTCAACAGAACCTATGTCGAAGACAAGGACAACTTTAAGTGGTGTCCTGCCCCAGACTGCCCCAACGCCCTAGAATGTGGCGTAAAGAAGAAGGATTTGGGTAGGATTGTTCCTACTGTCGAATGTCGATGCGGTTTCAGATTCTGCTTTGGCTGCCCGAACCCAGATCACCAACCGGCCCCTTGTGATTTGGTCAAGAAATGGTTGAAAAAGTGTGCCGATGACTCGGAAACCGCCAACTGGATCTCAGCAAACACCAAGGAATGCCCAAAGTGCAATTCGACCATCGAAAAAAACGGAGGCTGCAACCACATGACATGCCGAAAGTGCAAATACGAATTCTGCTGGATGTGTATGGGACTCTGGTCCGAGCATGGAACCAGCTGGTACAACTGTAACAGATATGAGGAGAAAAGCGGTTCCGAGGCTCGCGATGCTCAGGCAAAATCTCGAACGTCCCTTGAGCGCTATCTACATTACTACAATCGCTACGCCAACCACGAACAATCAGCCAAACTTGACAAGGATATTGCCCAGAAAACCGAAAAGAAGATGGTCCAGCTTCAGAGTGCTTCAGGAATGTCCTGGATTGAGGTCCAGTACCTCAACTCTGCATCCCAAGCTCTTCAAACCTGCCGGCAAACTCTTAAATGGACATATGCCTTTGCATTTTATCTTGCTCGAAACAACCTGACAGAGATTTTCGAGGATAACCAAAAGGATCTTGAGATGGCTGTGGAGAACTTGTCTGAAATGTTTGAGAAGCCCATTACAGAATTATCTGACCCCAAACTCAAAGTTGACATTATGGATAAAACGTCATACTGCAACAAGCGTCGTGTTATCCTCCTTGAGGATACGGCCGAGAACCTGGCAAATGGTATCGTACTCCCCTGAATCCCACCATACACCTTCCACCCTTTCCTTATTTTTCCATGTTTACTAACTTTCTTATGTGCGTCCAGGTGAATGGAACTTTAACGCAGATCTTTTGGCCGCCACTACCTCTGCGCCTGTTCATCGTCGCTGAAGTGTGGATGCAATATAATACGATTTTCATCGGAATTTTGTATTCTTGCCAAACAAAGACAGCATTCATTGTCGTGCTAAACGCAGGGATGCCATGAGTTGAACTACCAGTCCTTGCCATATCGCCCGCGTGTGGCCAAGATGATTGGCCTATCAACGATCTACTTGTCCTATGGGCAAGTATACGCTCAGGCAACCCTGGTATGCAGCATTTAGTCAGGATATGGAGGTTTAATCTCTGCCTACAAGGTGTCGTCCTGCTATATGACTTCCCATGCATTTGTCCCATTGCCCCGATTCGGCACCACTTGTCTCGACTTACTGTTTCCTACATTTTCCTTATGGTCAGTCCTTATCTTCCCTTGCTTCAGAAGATAGGGCAAGCATGGAATCTTGGCGTTGGCCCGTTGTTGGAGGTATTGATTGGCGTGGAGCAGGGGGGTTGGTATCTTGATTGAGCTGCTGGAACTAGGAAGAACTCGGTTTATAGACTTGTTATGGCATGTTATTTCCAGCGGTTCAGGATATGGGTTATGATATTCAATAAGCGGGCACGTAAATGAGAACTGCAATCACATACAGGCTCTTCTTTTAGATGTTGAGATTGACTACAGTGTTGCACAAGCAAGCCCTGAATAATCTGTTTCTTATGAATGTATGAATGTCAGTCAAGATCACCAGCTATGGCACCACCGTACTTGAGAGTCCAAGTTGGGTATTATTCTAACTAGAACCTCGGAGGCAAGATATTTTGCCAAAAACGCCTATTTGATATTCTACCTAATGTCTTCCGGGGCTTCTTCCATAGTTCAATACACACTAGTTCCACAAGACTCCAGTTCCATCCATATTCTGTTCTCTTCGCACAGCTCAGCAAATCGCGCCGCAGCCAAATGATAAAAAGGGGGGCTAAAAGCAAAAAGAAACGGAGGGATAAAAACGCCCGGTCAATGCTATCATTAAGACAATTCTCGACTCAAGCAGCTGACAAGCTGCAAGGTTAAAAAGATCAAAGCGAATCCTAGGTTCTATGCGAATGCAAAGCGTGAAAGGTTAAGCTTCTTAGGCGGAAGGTCAATTTCGTCGTCCTCATCTTCCTCATCACTATCGGGGATGATTTGGTCTTCACTCCCACATTTATTGAGGTCTGCAACCTCGTCCAGATTGACCTTGGGCAAGGGCACAAATGCCGGATTGACGGGCACACCCGAGAGGAATTGCCTATCGAGGCTATTACGTGGTTTAGGCAGCTTGGGTGACATTGGTGCGTTCATGGCACGAGCACCCAGACGTTGCAAAGGCGTCATGCGAGAAGCAGCTGTCGATGGTGCTGTGGAAGGAGTGGAGGCTGCACTAAAAACGGAAGAGCGTTGTGATGTACTGGAAGCAGGCGTTTCTGTTGGCTTGGAATAAGAGAACTTGCGAATATCCGGCCGAGCAGGGGTGGAAGAGGTTCTTGGCAGAGACACGGTAGACGAAGGCGGAGGCATAGAGTCATCGAACGATGACAAGGGACTCTCGTCATCCTTCATGAACGAGAGCTGGCTCTCACTTTCTATAGTCGTTGTTGAAGTCTCTTGACTGTCCTTTTCCACAAATACCGAAACACCGTGCTTGATCTTATCAGAGGGCTTCCAACCGTCAAAGTCAGGCAACGCCATAAGCGCCTCATCGAGCGAATCATCGGACAGGAGATAAGCGTCGCTCTTCGTTCGTCTTGGGCTCCTCCTTGGCTTGGACGCTGGGAAGAACTTGCTCTTCTGTGGTGGTAAAGATTCATCAGGTCCCGTCTCATTATCCTCGCATAAGCGCGCCTTCTTGGGCGGTCGATTAGCAGGATCACTTGACGGGACAGCAGGCGAGTTTGACTTGATGCCCACAGAAGACGTACGCCTTGTGGCAGTGGCAGTGTCAGTGAAACTGTTGAGCAGTTTGGAGACGGGCTCAGTACGACGCCGATGGAGTCTTGGTGATGTACGTGTAGAGTTGGTCTCTGGCCTTCGCGAGTTGCTTGGTACGTGCCTAGTTGTTTCGTCCATGTATGGCCTAGGAAGCGGGAAAACACGAGGTACCAGGCCTCCTCCAGTGATTTGCAAAACCCTCTGGGGGTCGACTTCGAAGCAATTGGGGTCCATCTCGCCCATAGGTATACGGCTGTGCCCCCTGAAGTAGGAACTGATGGGTTTCATAGCAGGCGGGGGTTGGTCCACGGCACCAGTCGCCAGCTGCGAATGCCTTCTCTTTGAGGGTGTCGTTGTTGTGGCGCTAATGATCATGCTCTTTGTGATAGGGTTCATATCGCCTCTGGCGATGGCACGAGCCGTCTCAGGCTCTACAAATGCACCGATAAAGGGCATCTCCTCCGCAGTCCGTGTTCCGTCCAGGTCTGTCAAGTGAACCAGCTCGCGTTTGGTAGGACAGAACACCCACTGATGCAAGAATGTCAATTCGGCCTGATAGAATTGCGTCAGGTAATTTTCCGACACCCGCTTGCCTTGAAACTGGACCATGCGCACTATTCGCTCCGGGACTTTGGTTTTGCGAAGCATACGATATGCCGTCTTCAACCCAACGCCTGGTAGTCCATCAAGGTAATCGCACCCACTGAAAATGGCCATTCGTCGAAATTCTGTATCAGACCAGCCAGTTAATGAGACTTCTCGGCAGGCGCAAAAGTCCTTGCGGTTGATCTCCAAGCAGTTGCCATACTGGTCTAGCTTGGTTAGAAGCTTCTTGGCTCCAAAAACGAGCAGATCCGAGTCGTCGGAGATGATGCCGTTGATAAGACCCTGTCGTTCGAGATACACAAGCTGTGCATCGGCTTCGTAAGGGGCGACAACGTAAGGGATATCGAGCTTCTTGAGCAGTTGAATGAGAGCCGATGCCATTTCGGGGGTAATGTCGATGCATTTTTGAAACTCTTGCGTAGCCTGCGCAGGCTTTCCAGCCCGCAACAATTCCATCGCCGCCTTCTTTTTCTCATCTCTTTTCTTTGCTCGGGAATCTTCGGTGGCGGCTTTGCTGGGAAGAAAGTCACCGTCGAATACCATATACGGTGTTATACCAAAATGACGAAGCATACGAACACGAGTCATGGCAGCATTCAGGTACCTTTTCATGTGTCAATACAATATGTTAGTATGCATGGGATGCGTGTAAACTTACTTCTGGGTTGGCTTATCTTGACCAAGCTCCAGGGCACAGCAGTAGGCGGCACGATGGAGCCAGCCGTACGCGTCGACACCGAACGTCTGGCCATGATACTTTTTAAGCTCAGTAGGCTTCTGAATTGACTTGAGAAGGGGGAGAAGCCCTTGTCAAAATGTTAGTATCATGGTGAGGGAGAGCTCAAGTTGTATAGTAAGTCATACCAGATACACCCATATTGAACAATGAGCCGCGTGAATGATGGTGGCGATAACAGACGGTTGAGCTTTGCATTCGCTGCCCCAGAAGGGACTTGGGCAGCTTCAAGCCAACAAGGATTTTAGTTGCATATGTCAACAATCGAACATGGGGACAGGTTGTTATAAGATCTGCTGTGTTGTAGTGTACAGACGCGTCGAAAGGTTGATATGCACGCGGTGCAGGATTGTGCAGCAGGGGTTGAGTATCGATGGCGATACTATTTAGACTGACAGACAAAGGGCGAAATACTCAAAGGAGCCAGTGTCAAATGGTTCAGCAAGAAAATATACAGCTTAATCGATAATCTTATCGGAAGGCACGAGGTGAGGTCCAAGGCCAAAATTGTGGTTTGAAGTCGAGGCGTCCTAAAACGGGAGAAATATTTTGGCTAATCCCATATGATGGTCAGCACCGAGGTAGGTACCTGCCTACCTACGTAGGAGGCGAGGCACCTAATTTAGAGTGCTTCCCCTCCAGTCCATTCGTTAGAACGCGACCCCCTGGAAATTGCAACACTACCTGGACCTGGGCGCGTTAATAGGCCCGCCGGCGCGATGCTTTATTCAATGAACCACTGTAGACCCCTGGAAAGTTAGTTCCCGCCTGCTTCCCTAGCAACTCGAGATCCACCAAGACTTTATCTTGAGGAACTTGACATTATCAGATCAAATTTTACGTCGTGTATGTGACTGAGAGTGTGCTGCAAGAGAGACAGAAATCGAGCACCTATATATTCCAGTAATATGCTCATAAAAACATGATGATTGATAAGATAAATTTTTTACTGTGAAGAGCATTTCATGGTATGATGTCCGCTCTGATAGGTTTACTTATTCGTCGCTAACATCCCGATGAATTTGTCGATTGAAAGAAGTACCTACCAATGGCACGGAGACACGAAGGTAGACTCTACAACTTTGCCGTAAATTAAATTCGCAGTCTGCTTGCTCGGTTGACTTGATAGAGTTGATCAGTTGTAAAAATAAGGGTCCTTCTTTAACCGACATATATCCGCCACCTTATTGGTTCTTCGTATTGGCAGTGGTGGAGCACCAAGGCTTCCCTTCCAGGCCAGAAGAAAAAATCCTTGCTAGTCACAGTAACGACAGTTCTTCAGAAAAAAAGCCTGCAGCTCTTCATCTTTGTCTCTAAGGAATAAATTCATAAATCTTCAAGATGCCTACCACGCTTGACAAGACACGCAAACAAATCTCAAAAAAGAGAAATGGTGTCGTCAACGCCCTTCATGAAAAGTCTAGAGACTCCATGCGTCTTCACAAGGCCGGTGTAAGAGATCAGCGTATTGAGAAGTTGGCTGCGGCAAGGGGCAAGAAGGAACAACCACTTGGTAAGTTACACCCGGTTAACCCATCTGATTTCTGAAGAACCTATCTAACACAGCAACAGTTAGTCGTGTTGCTTTCTTCCAGCAAGCCCTGAGTGTTAAAGACAGAGAGAGCAATGGTGCCCCGGAGATTGAAGAAGTTCAACGCATGATTCACAAGTGAGCATCGAAATGAATGTTTCAATGAGGAAATACTGACTGAGGTGACAGTTTCGTTCATCAACACGATGAAGAGTACGACGCAGTTAAGAAGACCCGCCGTTCCGGTCGACCTGCGAGTGTCAAGGAGGACCTTCTCAAAGCCAAGATCAACCTCCTCGAGGAAGAGTACAAGGGTGGATTCAGTAAGTTTCTGCGGTCTCACGATGCATGTCGAGTTACTGACCTTGTCACTAGTTATTCCCGATCTCTTGGACAGTCACAATGTCAATGTTCTTCTCCTTTGGGAGGGCTCTTGGTCATATCTCACTCAACTAAAATGGATCAAGGTCAACAGTGAAGGTCAAGTGCGATCTACAGCCTTCCCCTCGGGTGGCACAAACTGAGCATTCTGCACTGACAAAAAAAAAATGCCTTGTTGAAAGAGAACGAGCACCATTTGGCAGGTTTACGTGTGCTTCAATAAACTCGGCCAAACTTACTACCTCAGGACCATCTGAGCAACAATGGGCTGAGAGTAGTAAGGTCTTCGGCTGTCCATTTTTAGGTACCCAGATCGAGGTTCCAGTGACCATGCGGCGAAATTTCATATTTTTGGCTATGGTGTACCACTCTGGGATTATCAACCACATGGCGAGTTTTCAGAATAGCTGTCGCGAGTCACGAAAGCAAAACTTGCCATGACAAATCGTCAGTTATACTGAGTAGAAGCAGTGCTATAGAATGGCCAATTTCAAAGGGCTAGGAAGGGCAAATATGTAACACTTCGATAGCTGTTCCAACCACTGAGCGGTTCGAATTACACGTTACTGGGATCTTGTCTGATAGTTCAAGAGCTCTAGCTCAACACCACCCATATATACCACATAATGAGATACGAATTCGAAATATTGCACACTCATGTTATTAAACATTCCATTCCAACGAATGTTTCTTTATAAGCGAATCCTTGCCTGAAGCTTTTCTCTTCGCCACGTGATAGTGATGCCCCGCTTTGGCCGAAAAGATCGTCCAGTCTGGGTTCAGTAAATTGTTAGCTGAGCCCGCTGAGAACTCGTCGTCCCCAAAAATTTCGAGACGAAGCTTTACTTTGGAAGCTTCTATCACTGTCTGTAACAACATCACTTGATTCCAATTCCCACAACAACACCTCATTTCTTTGTTTCTTCATATAAAACTTCCCTCCTATTATAACCTCCATCCTATAATCTAATCATCACAATGTTCTCTGCCCGCAACGTTGCCCGATCGGCGCCCCGCGTCGTCTCCCGCCTCTCCGGCGCCACTCTGCGACAGGCTGCCCGTCCCAGCGCCTTTATCAAGGCTTCTTCAGCCCTGCGACCTGCCCAGGCCGCTTTCTCCACTACTGGTTTCCGAAAGGCCGCCGAGAACGATGGCGAGCTTCTGGCCAAGCTCGAGAGCGAGATCAAGATCGAGGAGGACATGAAGGCCGATGAGCAGGACCCTGCCAGCATCAAGGACTTCCTCAACAACAGCGCCTTTGAGCTTATCGACACTCCCGGACAGGAGGTTGTCAAGCTTGTCCGCAACTATGGCGAGGAGAAGTGAGTTTCTGCAATCGCAATTGGCCTTGGTGGGGACCGTGACTAACACCAATTCTAGGATCACCATCAGCTTCTCTATTGCTGATATCACTAGCTACGACCCTTACGCTGAGGAGAACGGCCTTGAGGAGGAAGGTTTCGAAGATGAGGGTGCCCAGGGCAGCCAGCGCAACGCCCGCGCCAACGAGGAGCTCGAGGAGGAGCTTGACGAGGAGGCTGACGAGGAGAACGCCGCCCCCATCAACCTGTCCATCGTCGTTGAGAAGCCCGGCAAGGCCTCTGGCGCCCTCAACATCGATGCCACTGCCCAGGACGGCCACATTGTCGTCGAGAACCTCTTCTACTACGACGACGCCAAGGTCGCCAAGGTCGAGTCCCCTGAGGCCGCTCAGAAGCGCGCCGACGTCTACCCCGGACCTCCCTTCGGTAGCCTCGATGACGACCTCCAGGTCCTCATGGAGCGCTTCCTCGAGGAGCGTGGCATCACTCAGGCTCTTGCTATCTTTGTCCCCGACTACGTCGACGTCAAGGAGCAGCGTGAGTACACTCGATGGTTGAACAACGTCAAGACTTTCATCGACGCCTAAGTGGTCGATTGTGTTGGAATAATGAAAAGTTTTTCACAAGAGGGAAGAGCGGAGGAGTCTTCGGTTCAGAAATGATGTGTAAAAAATAGGAATTGCCACTCTTGTTGTACGATAGTATAGGATCCACCGAGATCAAAATGCATGTTAAGATATGTGTAACGATATCATGTTGACTCTACTTTGCGTGCCCTTCTACCGTGTGAAGATGCGAATGAATGCCAGTGCTTAGTTTACAACACGTTCATGTGAATCGGTAGCGTGGCTGACGAATGTGAATTGTGACGAGAATCTTGCTATCTAGCTCAGCAATAATCCCAAGCCTCAAAAACTCCCACAACTCCAAGTAACGAGTGCGCAAGCCCGCCATGCATCCACTATCGGGGTCTATCAACCTCTGACACAAAGGCCACCCCCGTGCAACTCTCTGGCGCAATAAAACTCTATCCCAGTAGTGTCATTCTGACACGGAGAAAGTCCAAAAGAAACCAACTTCGTATAAAAATTCAAACGATTGAACCTTTCGAATTCTCTTTCGGTCGTTCATGTTTGCAGACCAAGTCCGCCTCTAAACCACAATACAATTCAAACCTAGAAAAATACCTGGGGCAAAGGACTGTTTTACATAACGCCCTCGAGCGACCACTCACCCTTCTGGGCTCTGTCGAGGACCTCCCGACCTTTGTCAGTCAGGTCGGGCTTGCCGTCGTTACCCGTGACATGCTTGAAGAACACAGGTTGCCATGTCTCCTTGTTGGCCTCACGTTGGCGAGCCTTCTCGCGTTGAGCTTCTTCCAGCTCGACCTTTACCTGCGTGGCCTTGCCGAATTGTTTGGCGTGGATAGCATCTGTGACGCCACCCCAAAGGGTCAAGGACTCGTTGGGTAGCTGCTTCTCTTTGGGAGGAACGATCTTTGGTGCAACGTTAAGGGGTGCAATATCAATAATGACAAACTGCTCCTCGACAGGGACGGATTTCTGCTATCTGTTAGATTTGTTGAATTCTCAGAGATGCCTCCACTTACAACAGGTCTGGGGCCGAGAGTGAAAACGACCCTTTCTTTCCATGGCCCACTCAGGCGAGCGAGAACATCCTCTTCGGGAACATCCTGTACTCGTGACTTGTCATCGTTCTCGGGGTCGTACTTGAAGATGACGCCGTCGATCTTGTTGGTTGTGCGTCCCAGCCAACCTTCCTCCACATAGTGCAGAATAGCCTTGATCTTGGTCTTGGGGCAAGTGATGTAAGCGAACTCGCTGACTGAGACGCTCAAAGCCCCACGGAGCAGGCCACCCAAATGCGCCGCAGGGTGGGTAAGCTGGTAGGTCTCACCATCGCGCTTCTCGAGGGTGATAAAGATACCCATGTTGTGTTCACCAGGGAGGACCTTGACAGAGGTACCTGTGAACTTGGCGGTGATCTGGTCAAAGCCTCGGGCAGTGATGCCCTTCTCGGGGCAGGTGACGTTGAAAGCGCTCACAGGAGGGTGATGCGATGTCTGTTCGGTGAGATACGAAACACGGACGAGCTTCTCCTCCGTCGTGGTGCCATGTTGAGGCACAGAAAGCGAGAGGTTTGAGTTGTTCTTGCTGCTCTTAGCTGATGCCTTCAAGGCAGAAAGTCCGCCCTTGGTGTTGCCTTTCTCTTGTTTGAGGTTGGATGTGTCGATTTTCGGGGCGTTGTCTTCAGTTTCCCAATTGCACTACACCCTGGTTAGTATCTACGCCATTACAACATTCGCTTGCTTCCTCCTTCATGCAAGGTCACGCACCCTAAAGAATTCACCAAGACATGAGTTGTAAGGCTTGCATGGCCTTCCCTTGGCGTACTTCAGATCCTTGGTCAACCAGAAACGCACGACCTCGAGCATGCGATCAAGAGGCTCGTCGGAGGTGCCCATGGCAACGAAGGCATTAGGGGCATCGATGTAGGTCCAGTATTCCAGGTTCGGGGTGGGCTCGAGCAACTGCGACGGCAGCGAGAATCTAACTGCTGCAAGGTCCGAAACGCCGATGAATCTATCATTTTAATGAGCGGTCAGCATTGGAATTCAAGGAATAGTATCTCGCATCATCAATATCGCAAGGTCGATAGTCGATCTGGCGGTGCTTCCATCGCTTACTCCGTTGTGTACGGAGCGGAGCCGGTATCCGATCTCGCTCGCTAGGGCGGTCCCTGGTTCCCAACAAAGCGGTGGAAGCCATCGCAGAACGGCACTGTCGCCGACAAAAGGTGGTGAGTCTCTTACTTCTTCAAGATACCCAGAAACGTTCGCAACTTGGAGGTATCGCTCTGCTGCTCGTCAGGCGCATCGACCGTGGGTGGCGGTGTCGATGACGACATGGTTGTTGATAAGCTGGACTTGGAGATAGAAAATACTGAGTGCAGTGGTGGACGATGTTATGGATAGTGCTTCAGTCGTGAAGCTCGACGACAGGTAGCGGGTGATTGATGCGACCGAAGTTGCAAAAGCCTGCAAACAAAGGAAAATAGAGGGAAGAAATAGTCCTTGAGGATGTAGGTAGTAGGTTTCGGAAATGGGATGGAGGGAAGAAAAAATAGAGCGAGCCTTAAGGTTGCAGACTGAGTCGCAAAAGTCAAGAAAGGAAGCGGGCGGTGGTGACGTTGGTTTGGCGGGGTGGGTTTCTGGGTTCTGGACTCTGGGCTCTGGACTGCAACCTGGAGGGACAAAATGTTAGGAACTGCTAAGGTTGGACGACTCGAGGTACCTAGCTCGACAGCCTATCCATGCGCATACAGCAAGTACCGTGCGTCCTGTCGTGCTAAGGTGTTTGGTAGGTCTCGATCCAGACGGCTAGAACATTGGAACGTGCGTCGACGACTCGGGATTGGTGGGCCCGTTTAGAGACAGTGGCAGTGTCCATATTGTTAAGATCCAATTACAGTTCCTGCGCGAGACTATTATCTAGAGTATGTAATGAATTAACTGCATGTCTATCATCATGCACCTAATTATATCCTTAAATCTGTCGTAGACTATTGCATGTTTCCTGCGTAGATTTGTGCTACTTCAAAGCGAAGCTACGGCATATGATCGACACATGGATTAGTATTGCTCAACCACCACTTGGTGCGGTCCGTATGTAGCACCCTTTCATCGTGCCTAGATAGGCTGCTTCATTTCCATAGTAGCTCCAAGTCTTATTAAACCAATCATCAGCGCACATGGTCATTTCAAACAATCCGTTGGTCCAGTCATGGTCTAGTTGGTTTGGACGAGACTCTGAGTTTCTTTCCTCAATGCAACTGCAAACTCAAACAGTCGCCAAACAAGGTAAGCACGAGGGGTTGCCGGGCCAGATCAATGGTGTCAGCTTACCCTGCGAAAGAGGATGCCGTAGTTCTTGTGACTCGAGTGCCCATGATAGAGTATAATCACATGGATACAAATGTGTGTTGAGTTTGAGATGGTGTCAAGTTGGAAGTACAGCAACAGCCCGTTCTTTCCTCACACCACATTGTCACCAATTTAAAAGATCATAGTAATTATATCCAAGATTTTTATTAGATTTTAAAACAGTCTCGAGACTTTTTAGTCCCTTTTTGCACTTCTTTTGTATACAAGAAGTGTGCCCAACTAGGATATCTCAATTGCAAATCGAAATCTCAACCCATCCAAAGATGAGGAGACCAATCAACTGATTGGAAACACAAAATAAACAACCTCGTCAACACCGCGAAGGAGAAAAAAGTTCTTTCGGCTCCGTTTGAGCGGTATCGTGAATATTATCGTCCTAACCTCCAACTAATAAATACAGTTATGCGCCTCCAAACACCTGGCGGAAGCCTCTTTGTGATTCTAAGAAATGCGGTAAAAGTGCCACCAAGTCCTGTTTTTTCTTGGGTGTGTCCAAGCATGTCAAATCGCCCAAACGCCTTAAACATCGAGTCGCCTTGCTCTAACGAATTGAGCAGGAGCAGCAGTGTTGTTGTAATAATTGTTAAACACTGTACATAATCGCAGAAAAGAGTATCATCAAATCATTAGGAAAAAGCGGGAAATATGCCGAGCAATGTCTTATTGCTGTTGCTCAGTGACCCATGCTGTGTCGTTGATATACGAGTCCCAAGAAGGCTCCTGCTCGTCGGTAGCATACTTGGTTGGCGTTGCGAAGTTGGCGTCGTCCCAGTTCATTGTGTCGGGATCGGGATACTTTCCGTAACCAGTATCAAGCTCACTATCCTCTTCCTTAAAGTACTTGGTATCGTCGCCATAGTGGAATGACTGTTGGCCACCCCAGTTCTGGTGCTCGCCATACAGCGTGGGGTTGAAATCGTTCATGCCAACACCACCCAAGAGCATCTTAGCCTCAGCAGGTAACTCTGTGGTGAATGCAGAACCGTCATGGCTGAAATCCATCATAGGTGGTGGCTGAACGTTTCCAAAGCTAGAAGCGCAGCGAGACTGAGGCGTCTCAGGGTGAGTACCTGAACCAGGAGTAAGGGCTGGTGGCGATACCGGACCGTCGTTTCTTGATTCGGTGGGAGATAGACCCGACATTGAATGATTGCGCTCGTCGTGTCTAGTTGGTTGATGTGGTGCATAGTTGACAGTCTGAAAGTTTGGGTCAAAATGCTGTTCCATGGGGCTCGACACATGGTTATTCTGCGACTGAGGTACTGAGTAGCCTGGCGTTGACCAACGGTGTGACATTGACTGGGCTTGACGCTGGGCTTGCGGGAAGAATTGAGCGAAAGTCTGGTTAATCTCGTTATTACGCCAATCAGCCTCAGTAGCAGATAGAAGCTGTGACATGGCGACGCGGTTGGTAAGGTAAGCGTCCACTCTCGCATTAAACTCGGCGTTGGGAGTTTGCATGTTGGACTTGAGAAGCCGGTAAGATCGGGGAAAGTCGTCATCTTCCTCTTCGTACATCTCCTCCTTCATAACTATTTCTTCTGTTATACGGAAAGCCTTCCCGGTTCGCTTCTTATGAATTTCGCTGGCCATCTTGGCAGATTGGACGCGGGCTTCAATGCTTCGGTCCGCTCTCCTTGAGGCAGCGATATATGCTCGCTCTTGGTTCTCCTCATGGGATCGCTCAGTCTGGAAAAAGAGTGTTAGCTGGTTTATTCAAGCATAAGTATATGCATAGAAGGGAGTAAGTGCCTTTACCTTTCGCGCAGGCGCAGGCTTGGCGTTGGGGCCACCCATGTTGGCGACGTCAAGAGATCTCTTAGGCATTTTAGGTTATGTGTTGCGGCAACGTGGTTGACAAGCCGGTAAGTAAACTGGAAACTTTGAGGAAAATGTATTTGCAAGTGCGTTGGTCTGAGCTCGGATACAGGTTACAGTTTGATTCGAGTAATGATGTGTATTTGACTGGACGAATTGTGTAAAGCGATCGATTGATACGTGTCGTTAATTCGTTTGTCCTATTTTTAAAAAGGCGAAGCCATAGATCGTATAGAGATGGAGTGGTGCCAGAAAATGAGAGGGGAAAACACTGGTTGTTATACAACACGGCAGGTCGTTTGTTTCCCTGGAGCAAAAGTACTTTTAATGCGGAGGGAAAAGGTTTTGTGGTGAAAGGTAAAGCTCAACAAAGATACTAGGTATCACCGAAGAGAGGGCTGGGTTATGGTTTGCATTATATACGGACAGGGCAAAAAAGCAAAACCTAGGAAAGCGACATTCTTCGGCAGGTAACAGACACGGGAAAGGCATGTAGCTCGATCCGAAGACGATCAAAGCCATTGGATCGAGCACAATTATGACGATCGATCTCGATCAAGAGCTCACTGTTAGCGCTAGGCTCAAGGCACAAGTACCGCCCCGTATCGACGGGAACCTAGCCTGGCAGTAGCAGTAGCAGTACAGTAGGTATGTAGCAGAAGGAGGGGGGCCCATATCGAATTCAGGTAGGTACTGACCAGGTTCCGCATTTCAGGAGTCTAGGAATCTGGTCACTTACAAGCAAAGCAGTCCATGCTACCTTGGTATCTCCACGACCTACTGGCACCGGCCCTCCTCCGGACCTCTCTTCTCGTGTGGCTGCACGCACGAATTCTTGTCTACCTTAGTAGGCTGATACATATGTACCTACCTTAGGTACATGTGTACTAACCTAGATATTGGATTTGTGATCCATGTGGATGAGCCCTTCCCCGCTCCCTCCGGCGGCCAACCACAGTTGCCGGAGTTGAGGGAATGCACCACTGTAGCAACGTCTCTTGGGTTAGAGGCATACAGTACCACCTCAGGTTTGTTGGTTGAAGGGAGTCTAACGAATGGGCTCGGGCCCGAGTCCGAGCATGTACAGTAGCTTGGATTGAGTTGTGTCGAGTTGGTTGCAGTTTTAGATATCTCAGCTGGGATGGACTCATTGCAGTCAAGTTGACTCCATTATTTCAAAAGATTTGCGTCAACCCTTCGAAAGACTGACAGCATCCAGGAACACCAGGTTCATCTATTGAGATTGACGAATGAGGACTCAACACTGTGGGGATTGCATAGCCTCAGTATTTTGATCCTGTGCCGCACTTGAAGGATCTTGAACTTTAGCCTGGCTGCATGCACAGCAAGCAAGATAACGCCTCTTGTTAACTCCCATGGTAGTTAACAAGCAGCGCCGAGTTTTGAGGGGAAAAGGTGGCCTGCATTTGTTAGCAATCGGGTACTCGACATTTTGCCAGTCCTGGTGAGATTCTCCCACGTTCGTGATCGCCGGCGGCAGCCAGCATGTCCCTGCCTACCATGCCCTGAAAGGCTAACCATTCGATCCATTGTAATCTTGTCTGGATCGCGGCCATGGGCTTCTATTCATCCGACGGTCAATATTGTCCGAACAACCATGTTGTTGATCCCATAATTCTACCCAAGAAGAACCCTTGATCTTGCGCAAGTATTGTACCCTGCCAGTTTTATCATGCTATTCTGATCCTACCTGCTGCAAGCCCTGCTTGTCTTACTCAAAATATTGGTCTCGCCTGACACTCATGCATCTCCTCTGCATAACGAGGGTCCCATTATCTTTTGACCGACACAGCAACCAAGCTAGGTAGATGAGATGATACTCTGTGTGTTGCCGTTGTGTAGCAACTAAAACGACAATACCAGCCGTGCCAACTCGGTTGCTTGAGACTTTTGCCTGGCGAGGGTGAGACTGGTGGAGTTTGTTTCGATTCGATGGATAAGAGTGCTGTCCTCTGCAACCCATCGATAGCGTGACGCGTGGGCTAGGTAGGTCGCTCTTTTTTAGACTAGACACTCCGTTGTCAAGACATTTTCCTCTTTCAACCCATGCTTCGACCTTCTCAGACTCAGAGATCGCGATCTCTGATAATAAACCCCAATGAGAACTAACAAAACGAAAGAGAAAAAAATCGTTTCAGTTAAAACTTTTCGGGGTTCACTTTCTTGTCCTGTCAACCGTTGAAGCATGCGGACCTTTCGTTCCGTTGAATCGGGCATATATTGTCAAATGTCGATCTGGATGCAATGGGATGTTAGGTTGGGCACCGCATTTGTCCATGTGTATCTGCACTGTGCTGTGCTGTGCTGTGCTGCTTCCGTTTCCTTGTTTCCTTGTTTCCTTGTTTCCGTTCTCCTTCTCCTCTTGTTTCCCCATTGGACCCTGCCGGATGGTTACTTTCTGTGCTCGCCAAACCCCAGCTTCCAGTCCCATGCTGGGCCGCCTGCATGCCTGTCTGCGTGGGAGCCCTCAGTCTCTCAAGGTTGCGTGGCATGGTATGATTCCCTACCACCACAGTGCTACGGCATCGTGCGGTAAACAGAGGGAAGGGAAGACATACCATGGCTAGCCGTTGGTGGAACTCAATAAGTGAGTGCCAATTGAGGACAGCAACGTACCTGAGCATCGGCCAGGAAGCTGGGGAAGGGGAACAAGATCGGACTCAGATTGATTAATTGATTACCCGATTGATTGATTGACCGACCGTGCTTTGTACTGTACTTGCATCCAATTCTACGATCCCCTGACGCTGCAATCATATCAGGGCATCGCCAGGCGCTCGTTAGCTGCGATGGACAGCATCTTATGGCTGAACAACTGCCAGGGGTGACCATCGCAATAATCGGAATCGTACCAACAAAGGCCAAATTGGTGATCCAGACAGGCGGAACCCTTGACAGGGAATCGAGCTGCCCCCGCCAAAAACACATGGAAAAGAAGGGGACGGGACCTACGGGGGGAGGAGGGTAGCCAAGAGCCAAGCTCCTGAGACAAAGAACGGTGGGGATCGGATCCAAGCGACCAAGTCTTTTTTTAATCAAGTCCAGCTCTGACCAGGGCGCCAGGACAGCATTGTGCAACGACTGACACACACTCATATAGAGGAAGAGTGAGCTTGGAGCAATGTTCGATGCCCGTCGCCCATGACGCTGTTTCCCAGTTCCCAAGATTAGCCACCCTCAGATCTTGGTTTCTTCTAGTGCCCGAGAAGTCTCGGAAGCCCAGGCACAGTCCAGTCCAGGCGTTGACAGTTGACGTCGCAGAGGAGAACTGTGCAAGACTTGGACTCAAAGTTACACGCTAGTAAAAGTGAGAGAGACCCTTGGCCTGGGTCGATTACAGTCACCTCCAGGCCCCAGTAGAAAGACTGAAGTCAACCGAGCCGACTGGCGAAAGCGAGCTGTCGTACAGCTATCGAATCGCCAAATCTTCCAAGAACCACGATGAACCGAGCTAGGATCTCAGGGGTGGGGAATGAGATGGAAGTAGTGGATGTGCAGAGCAAGCTTTGTAGCAAGCGCAGGGCGGGTTTCCTAGGCTTCAGTGGCTTCCTCTACCCGAGAGAGTTTCCTTGTTATAGTTAACTGAATCACAAACTAAACAACCCTTAGGTCTCAGACTTTTGCTGAAGTGACCAACCACAGCGAGTTGCACAGCCCGCTCATCCCTTCTTTCTGTCCAAAGGCCTTCAACTCATCCGATCCAGCTTTTCTTCGATCTTGGAATTGTTGAATCACGATGATGAATGAACAACATGCTCTCTTGTACTTGTCTCCCATCTTTACTTTGCTTGTGTTTTTGGCCAAAGCCGGCTTGTGATGGAGGAAGAGAGTAAAGCAAAGCGAAACATGGCGGCTAGATCGTTTGCTATTGCGCAATACCTGCCGACAAATACATACTACACAAGTCACTGGTTGGTTCATCACAGAGGTGCGTTTGATTGTGAAACTTGATCATATGTGATATCTACGGTATCCATACCGATATGTTTACAGAGACCAAAATTAGTTCACGGTCTGTGAACAGCTGCATGTCTCTGCCAGCGTAGGCCTGTTTTGGACCACAAGACCTCTGGTTGCATGCTTCTTGGCTCTGTTGATTGTGTGCCTGCAATGCCGGACCTTTTGATCCGGACCATTGTCTCCGGTGCACATTCCCCATCCGTGGTCCACTGAACGTGGATACTAGAAGGTACACAGAACTACAAAGATGCCCTAACAATTCCCCCTGGTGCATGCACGACCCGGCGATTTTCAACGCTATCCTGTGTCGAGTTTGGCGCTATCGCAACTCTGCCTCTGCCACGTTTATACGCCACGCCATTCCCCCAGTCACCTTCACTTCAACTCGGCATAAGCCACAGCTAGCTATTAGCTGATGGGAATTAGATGCATCTGAGTGTCGATCCAAAAACATTCCCATTCTTGCTTAACAATCGCAATGCACTTTTTGTCCTGAGAGACGCCTCAGTATGACGTTTCCCGCACGGCAATATTGATACCCACGTCTATGGTCCTCTAGGAGCTAACCCTAGTGCTACTAACCTGTTGTCAGATCTAGCAGAACCCGCACAGCCGCCCTACACCCTGATGGTCTGCTACAGTACCAAGACGTGTGAGATATCACCGTGAAGATTGGTGAGAGGCGACTTGCCTCTCATCCTTATTCGTTGCTGACATGGTAGATCTACCCCAGATTTCACACAGACACTCTTCCCAAAGTGCCAAGCTTGGATGTAAGCCTGAGGTTTATTCTTCTTCTCGCAACGAAACCGAGATAAATTGTTCATCAAAGGATTTCCCAGCAATTCGGAGTCCCTCCGGCTCGAGGTGTGGGAGCCAACGCAAACTTCCGGCTGTTGTGGCGATTTCGACAGCGGGCCTGACTATATTCTGCTCCAGCAAATGTTACCTCGTCGCAAGCAGATTCTTCAACCGAGTGGACGGGAGCTGATTTGTAATGCCGGGCATTGCGCAAATTGAAATCACAATGGCAGTTTAAAATGCTTTCATACGACCCTGACTCGACAACGGCGACGCATAGCATGGCATGACTCGCCGCCAGTCGCAACCCTTTCGAGGTGCGGAGGCAAATCTGCCATGGGTATCCGTAGATTGGCGAGATCTGTCGTCTCAATCGAGACTGTGAATTTTTGACGATCCAATTCAACTGCATGGACCCCTAACACGACTCGTCATTCTGTCGAAACCTCTGCCATTTGGAGACCACTACTCACTCCGTGATGCGCCATAAGAAATTCTTCAGATTGCCACCTGCATAGCACCTCCAAGGACAAGCGCCACTCACATGCTCGGAAAAGGAAAGGAAATAAGCACCCCAAAGGCAGAACATCCCGCGAGCGAATGTCTCGGAACAAAACCAGCCTGTGGCTTGTTGTAAGCTGCATGATAGTCGTGCCATCCCACGCGGCCCTCTCATCGCCTGGTGGACGCGAAATCATGTGATTGATTTGGCCAAGGACATACCTCGAATGCATGCCCCTTGGCATTTTCATCCGCCACCACTTGCAGCTTTCGGAGCTGTTATTCACAACAAACTTGACGCGCGTTTTCTTATTTTCCGAGTGAGATTTCATGTACATAGCTGGAAACTTTCAGCATCGCGCAGATATGCTAGCTGACGTGTCGCACAACTTACTCAATGGCTTGCGTCCAATGCAGATGGCTCTCCTATCAGTGGCATGGGAAGTTTGTGTGGTAGGAGTCGCAGGATACACCAATTGTCAATACCCAGTACCTAGGGTGAGAATCCTCACGGCTTGATCATGCCGGCCGGATCTTTTCTCTTGTCGAAGAGGTTGCGTATCTGGGGCCAAGGTTAACATTCTAGTTTCGTATCAATGCAACCATCAGGATGCGATCAGAAAAGAAGGTGTCGGCATACCTGGCTACTAAGCAACGGTCTGCATCAGAGGTTCAAGACGAACCCCTCAGCTTCAATTTAGCCTGGGATTTGGTCAGATCTCCTACGATTTAAGAGCAGTTACATACCCTGCCGTACCTTCAACCCCTCTTCGCCAAAGGGAGACCAGGACTAAGGATAGTTTGACTAGCCAGCACACCCAGCAACTATTCTTCGGGCTCTGCGATTGGGGCAGTGACGTCCCTTCTCAAATACACGCCAGTAACACATGCAGGCGTTAGTGGATTGTGAGGACTGGTATTTATTTACAAAGTTATAGTTAATGCATGGCCGTTCGATGAGGAGCAAGCAGGGCTTTGCCAGCCCTATCATAATAAGTCTGGCATCGACATGTCCAGTTTTACTTCCGCGTCGGCCGTGAGAACTGAGAACAGAGCCGAATGCCCACTCTAATTCTGGCTGCCTCAACTCTACTTGCTTCGTATACAGACTCGACAGACGATACGAGTTCAGCAAAAGAGACCCCGAGCTTTGTTTTGCACAATCCCGATCTCAACTGCACATGGCGTTGGGTAAAGTTTATGTTGTGGTCAGAGCAAAGTCTAAGACCATAAGGTTATCGGCAAAGAACGATATGGTAGGATGAAGCAAGACATCCATTATGCAAGCAAAAGCATTGAAACTGGTAAAGGGGTTTAGTTGCTTCCCAGCAGTTTCGGAATAGCCATGCTTCCTAGTCCATTACTGGTTTCTTCTGTGACGCGATCATGAGGAATGGTGAACTGTTTCCTGTCCTCGTGAAATTTTGAACCACAAATCAACAGAAGGTCTTGTTCGAAATCGAACTTGATATGCACATATGAAGTTCACCTAAGAGATGCTTCCAAGCCCGAATTAGATACACATGCTTAAGTTGACAACTTGTTCGGCAACCCCAGGCAAAGATACACAAGGGTTTGCTGACTGGGACGTTATATAGTCGATTAGGGTAAGGAGACACAACCGCACGGCACATGACGGAGGCATGGCATGGAGTGTGGTAACAAAGACAAGTCTTTCAGCATAACACACACCAAGTAAGAAGCATGTGAGATATATACGAATTGAATAATAGAAATAATGCAACTATTTTGACTCAAATTTGGGTATCTGTGACCACTATCTTTAACAACGCTTTTTTTACTCCTCCATCTCATCGTCTGCCTTGGCATCTTCAGATTTACTCGTCTTCTTCTTTTCCTTCTTGTCTTTCTTCTTCTCCTTTTTGTCTTTCTTTTCCTTCTTCGCCTTTTTGCTCTTCTTCTTCTCCTTCTTGGCATCGTCGTCGTTATCAGCCTGCTCAACCGGCTCATCCACGTCCATCTTGTCCTCAGAAACAGGCTCTTCCACGACAGGCTCTTCGACAACAGGCTCCTCCACAATCTCCTCAGTAGGTTTGGATCTTGGCTTCTCCTTCTCTGCAGTCTTGGGTCCACGCTGAGGCAGGGTTGAGGGAATGTCGGCATCGACCTCTTTCATCCAGATCTTCCAATCTCCGCGGCGCGTCTTCCACATATCACCCTTCCAGTTGCGCCAAACACTTCTACCCATCCAGCTGTCTCGGAGTTCTGCTTCGTGCTCACCGAGTCGTGTCATAAAGGCTTCCTTCATGTGGAATGGAATGCTTCGCTCTCTGCCTTTACTGGGGACCTCAACGATGGCGTTGATTAGGTTGTGGCCAAATTGCGAAACTGCAAGCTCGTGTGTGTGAGGCAAGATGGCGCTAGCGATGGACTTGTGGAAAGCTGGATTGGCAGATGAGATGGACAGGGCGGTTGTGAGGACGGTGACGGTAGGCATGGAGGTGGTGGCGAGGCGGACGATAGTAGCCGGCTCAAGGGCAAGAAGAGATTCTTGAACACCCTTGGTAGGACCGGGGATCTTTAGGAGTGTGGTGAGGAGTTGGGCTCCGTGGGACTGAATAGCGTACTCGTTCTTAGACAGCTGCTGGACATCCTTCTTCTTCTGTTCCTCATCTTTCAGACCACAAAGGAAGATGACCAGGTCGGCTGGAGTCGTGCCGCATCCCTCCTTTAGCCCCTTGTTGAGTTTCTTGATCTCATCGTTGGCTCCACGAGCATTGCATCTCTCGAAAAGTGTCTTGAGGACGTTGAGCCTGGACTTGACAACTAGTTGAGGCACGCTGGGTGCAATCTTCTCCACAGCCTGCACAAGATCGTCCTTGCTCAAGCGGTTGAGCACGCGGATGGCGGCATAGGAAGAGATGTCGTTTCGGACATAACCCTCGATTCTGGGCAGGAAAATGTTTTGGTTGAGAGCCTTGAAGATCTTGCCAGGGCTATGTGTGATGAGGGTCTCGATAAGTCGTGATCCGATTAAATCATAGATCATGCCGTTGACAAACTCTGAGGCTTCTGATGAACTGTCGTATAGCGACTTGGGAGCACCGGGCAAGAGCTGGAGGAGCAGGGTTGGTTGTTCAGACTCGGCTTTTTGCTCGCCCTTGTTGAGGGTAAGGTCGAGCTCGAGAAGAAGCTGGAGTGTAGGGTTTCCGATGGGGTGTCTAGCGAGCACTCGCAAAGCAGTAGCATCCATTCCTGCGGTCGAGTCCTGGATAATCTTCTTGGCTGCCAGTGCGAACGAGGTAGGCACTGCTCTCAAGCCCTGGTTCGCCTCATCTGTAGCAGCAGACCCAGCAACGGAAATTTTCTCCTTCTTCTTGCTCTTGACGAGACTTCGCACTGAGGCGTCTTCTAAAGGCCGGCCGGCGAGGACAAGCAAGAGCACGCGCAGGGTGTGGGATGCGAATCGGTCGGTGACAAGATAGGACAGAGCTCCCTCTAGCTCGTCTAGTGTCGCAAGGAAATGGTCCTCCATTGACGTCTCGGGCTTTTGCATATCCGTATCGGTGCCCTTGGTGTCAACGACGAATCCAGCAAGCTCCTGCGACACTACACCCGCAGACCTCAAGAAGAGAGCCTCGCAGCAGTGGCTAGCGAATCGGTGCTGAACGAGGGAGAGAAAGTGGCCGCCGAACGCTTCGAAGAGATGCTTCTTCTGAGCGGTATTGGAGAGTTGGATGATTCGCTCCATCAATCTTGAGCAAGACTGACTGCTGGCGAGCTTGAGCTCTTTGCCCTGGGCCTCCTTGTAAACGTTTTCGAGAAAGATGTCGCGGTCTTCGGCCGAGGGGAATTGGTTTAGCTCCAGCAGTTCGTCGGCGCGTCGGAAGTATTCTTGCTCCTCTTCGGCGAGCATACCAAAGAACTCGGTCTCGCCAATCCCGTTTTGTTGAGCATCTTGGCCATCTGGGTACTCGTAGCCATTGTTGTTTTCATCTTCGACGGTGCGCTGGCGCTTGGAGTCGTTCTCGTATGATTCTTGCTGCTGTTCAGCCTCTTCGAGTCTCTTTCGCTTCTTCTCCTCGCGACCGACGCCACGTCTTGTTCTAGGCTTGGGCATATTGAATTGTAGATATGAATTGACTGAATGTCGATTTGCGCAAGTCAAGAGAAGTTTTGGCGGGGCGTATTATTTGGTTGCAGATGAACTTTTTTTTTACATGGGTAGTATCAATGCACTGGTTATCGATAAGAGACACCGGCCCCACATGAAATCAACAATATCCCTGTTCAGATGTAGAGTACTGTATTGTCGTACCCCAATTCTTGTAAGCACAAGTAAAAGGTTATGCTGGAATCTTCATTTCATAAACATATGATATTTATGAAAGGCTGAAACAAGACATGCATGCTTGAGCTCAATGCCTTGCCGTACAGTACTTTCCTCCCCTGTCGACATCCTGGGTCCAGGTTCTCGGTAAGATGCAGAGCAGCAGCCACATGGACTGATACAGAAGAATGCATATTGCGCGCACCAAGTTAAAATTAGACAGATCTTTGCTCCTTTGTGAGTCATAAGAGCAAGTTAAAACTCACTAGAAGTTTACTATTGGCCTCTGGGTGCTCTTGTATGCAGCCTCACCTTTGTCTCTAAATGACATGTCGACTATATGTAGACCGTATTCGCCTTTTTGGGCATTAATACATCTAGAACATGTTTGCAAGTTGCTCGCACAGACATATTCAAGACTTCATTGCGCCATAAATTACTACTATACAGGCTATAAGAGAGACTAAGAAGGAAACGCCCGATCATAGCGTATAGATTAGTAAGTAGGCTGGCTGGCTGGCTGGCTGGCTGGCAGGCAGGCAGACCTAGCAGCATACGGAATGCTTGATAAGGAAGAAGGAAGAAAACCCAACATTATCATCCTAGGAAATAGCTGGCTTTCGATGTTGCATTCTTTGCAAGCTAGTACTGGGAGATGCTAACCGGTAATAAAACTCAGGTTTCTTTAGCTTTGAAGGAACTCATTGCTGCGCTTTAGTATGAAACCCGGAATGCAAGTAAAAGGAGAGTTAATACCGAACGTCAAGTGAATAACTCACGTATCCGTTGGTAGTTTTCCATCACATACCCAACGAGTTAGAGGATCGACAAACTGTTGCCAATCAACTAGCATAGATAAAGGATCTTAGTGGGACATGTCATGTACTGTACCTTGCATCTCTAAGCCGCAGTCCCCGTCACCAGGCAAGCCAAGAACAGGCGGAGATGACAAACCGGCAGTGATTTTTAATTAACAAAAAAAAAAAAAAAAAAGGTAAGAACTAATGTGTGAGTTTGAAACATGCAGATCCGGGGCAAAAAACTTTGCATGGCGTTCACGGTTCTGATGAATACGAGATTCTACTCACACAATGGCCGCCTAGCCATGAACCAAACTGGAGTACTTTAGCTTACCTTAGCTTATCTGACCGTGTTATTGAAATGGACAGATAGCTGAGGAATTAGTTGTAAACTACAGAAGCAAGCCATCAAGCGCCAGGTTGAATGGGTTGAACTGATGGGACTTCTTATGCGTAGTTAGTAGTTAGATACTGCACTGGGAACCGGCGGCCTGTACAAGCAACGGTGACAGCTGAAATGGTTGCCCAGAATTACAGTGGTAACTTGACTATGATTCCGGATCGCCCCCGGCTGCTGTGGGGCATTGTTTACATTTATTCCCCCGTCAATCTTACCAGGTATCGTTACATCGGCGGGCCTTCGATGTTGGCCTTCATCCAGTGTTTAGGCAGGTATCTTGAGCAGTCTCTGTCTATATTGCTGAACAAGAACAGCCCTTCTCAAGTCAGCACTCCCTACAAGAAGATATCTCGTCAAATCAGTTGAGAAACATAGTTCAGTTCATAACATGCCCTAAACACCACAGAAAGTGACATCGGTCTTCGAAGTTCCGGCTGTGCGAAGAGTGTTCACGGACTGAGCCGCTAATGTTACGCCCAGGATACCAGCCGCTGATCTATCAGTTTTTGAAACGCACCAGAGCAAGAAAAGCTCTTCAAGCCATCATAATCCATGCCCAATCCGTCTTTCAGAGCATACGGTGAAGGATAGTCTCATAGATCCATTCGATAGCTGGCTCGCTTACGCTTCCCCGTCGCTGCCATGTCATCTAACATACTGGTTACTTGCTTTTTCCCTTCTAATGAAGAGGTTGAAAAGGAAGTTTAGCAAAGCGACAAGGGCAAGCTAGGTCGCTACGTGCTTCTCCTGGAAACTTATAAGAGCATGAGAGCCGAAGCCACTGTATCAATATGAGTAACTACTATCCATACACTTGCCAATTCAAACACCAAACCCCGATCCTCTATCATTACATAAACTCAAAATGTCTAGAAAGGAGGTTTCTCCCCCCAAAGACATGTTGTCTGTGCCGATAGCCTCCAAGTCTAAAGGCAACCCTAAACCCTCCGACCATCCCAGTGTGCTCATACCAGTATCGGCTCCTCACCAAGATACCAGGACCACCAGAGAAAACAGCCCAGACTCCTCCACGAGCAAGTGAACAGAGCACGCTCTGTCAGTATGTTTGGGATATAGTCCATCAACGCATTCGTGCGATCGTGAAGGAATGTCCAAGCAATGCGGTGGATGAGAAGAGCTTGGGAAGTGGAAACTTGGCACGGTATGTACTCGACATGTATCAAACCTGAATTTATGCAGTAGATCTAATTGTTGAACCACAGATCACAATAAATCTACTAGATAGGTTGGGCGATGGCGTAATTGGTGTATTGGAGAATTATTTCAAATGAAGTGCCTGTCCTTCTAGGAAGACAAGACAAAGCTTTTGGGGGATTTTAATGGGGTTAATAGTGTTTATGCAGCCAGTTCTGGAATTTACAATAAGCACAAAACAATAATTCTTCTGTTTCAAAGTTCGAGAAGTCTAAAATTGATTACATGTTGACTTACAAGATCACAGAACCCAACGTGATATGTCGCTCAATTGTTTCCCTGCTATTTTTTGAGATAGACGCGCCACTCCCCCTGATTCGCCAATTGAACAACCTCGCGGCTATCAGGCGCAAAATGTGTTGGTTTTGGTTGTGGTTGGCGCTGGATTGAGGGAGCGGCCAGGGGCTGCGGTACAAAGCTGATACCGTCGGGGTACAGCTAGGGGCATGGATGTGACGTGTCGGCTGGCCTCGATTTACTGCAGGCTGCAGATGCATCGATGTCAGACAGAAGAGAGCGCCAGTCATGTACGTCACGTTTTGTTTTGCTTTTGTCTCGGCATAGCCTGTCTGCTCTACATGCAATTTGTAGTAATTGTATGTTGAAGCTTTGGCCGACCAAGATACATCGACAAAAAAACGAGGCACCCGCAGGTTGCGGTGTATGCAGACCGTAGGTGTGGTGTTGGTGATGGTGGTGGCAGAAACGAGCCTCGTTGTATGCCAATAAAGGTGTGCGTGCCATGTCGGTGATGGGCAACGATCCGAAAAGACTGTGGTCTGCGTTCGAAGATAAATAGGCGCCGGAGCCTTCGTCAAATACTTTCAACAAGCTCAATTTCAGAACATCTTTAGTCAGTCAGCAAGCACGAAACTCCTTGAACGCTTGATAGCCTTCAATTAACATGTCTCAATCCAAGCAGCCTCGACCTGTCAATGACGACGTTGTGCAGCCCCAATGCTTCGAACTTCCCATGAGAAATGAAACGCTGAACGTACCAGGTAATGTCCATTGAGCATTGCAATCTTGCTGAAGTATGCTGATGACTATGTGGCATTCAAAATAGACCTAGAGGGTCAGCTCAAGTATATAGGTATGTTGCTCTGTATCTGCATTCCGGTCAATAAGTGCTCAAGTGCATGGCAGACGAACCAAGCGGGTGGTTTCGCATATCTAGACAACAGAGACGGGATACGAGGCTCATGGTACTACCTCGTTTCACTGAAATATACTCATGTTGCCTCTTTGGTCTTGCAAACCGTATGCAGTCTCTCCATGCAGCGGTAAGGAAAACAGACAAAGCGGGCGAAGATATCCCCGAACTTCTTGACAAGCTTCGGCAAACAACCACGACATATGGTGAGACCAGCGGCCATGCAGGTTAGAAGGACTTCGCTTTATACAAACTGATTGGACTGTAGGTGAACTGCTGCTTCAAGCAAACCAAATCCAAGCCCTTGACCAACCAAACAGAGGATTTTTGAGGAACCTCTTGTCTGTGAATAGGGGTATTTTGAAGGATGTCGATACCAGCTTCCTTGACGAACCAAACGATGACTGGGTCTCGATCACGAAGCAAGACAGACTGGATCGGCTCATCAGTCTGATCTTGGCCACCAAGATTGGCAGGGCACTGGCCGTAAGTTATTCTCTGTAACGCTCAGCAACTTATTCATAGTAACCAGTGTCAGAAACCGCTCCGATCAAAGACAGAAATGATCGGGGAAGACAAATTAGATGACTACCACGAAGGAGTAATGAAGTTTGCGATATTTACTGTTTTCAGTCTCATCCTGGGAGTTTTTACCTGTGCCCCGGCCGGGATCCAGTCTTTGAATGTGGTATCGACTGTTGGGGAAGTAGCGGTATATGTGGCATTTGTAATAGTGTTTGGCTGGTTAAGCCTGGGCTTTTTGGGGGGCTTCGAGAGATCGCTCTTGACTTCCCTGGCTTTTGCAGGACTGATGGCAAATCTTTTGCGCGGCAACAACTGAGCTGCGACGACGGTTCCTCAGTGGAGAGGTGTTGGAGATGGAACAACCGAGTCAACGTATTGAGATGTCTCGCTCACATGTATCGGCAATCACAGGAATAATAGGATTCTGTTTCGAAGCGGCGCGTGCCCCGTGTATGGTTTGTGATGGTGTCGCTATCGAAAGGAAGTGAGCGTGATGTCGTGTATTGAGTCAACAGGCATAGAGCAGATATCCTGTGAGAAAATGATACTGATACAAATAGCATCAGTGCTAGAATAGTTGAAGGTCATAGAGTGACAAAGACCAATACCACATGTGCGATATTCCTGACATGACAGTGCAGGAGGGTAAGGGGAATGTCGAGAAAGGGAGAAAAACTGAGTGTGCAGTCCATGGAAGAGGCTCTAATGCACCCTGGCAGGTTGGCCGGGTACCACTTCCTAACTCCTCTAGGTATGTCACTTTCCAAGCGACCACAGTCACCAAAGGTCACAAAACATGCCTTTCAACGTCGAATACGAAACAAACTGAGTTCATGGCTGCAACGGATAACCGAATGTATTTCGAGAACAGGTCTGATGTTGACACATGTTCAGCAAGTTGCTAACTAGATGCAATGTCTGGACCATGTCCGACCCATCCTGCTTCAGTTGCTGACCTCAAGATTGGCTTCTAACGCTGGGCTTGGCTTTCAGCTAATTCAAGTTAAATGCCAGGTCCGAGTCGAATGGGAAATTAGATCCCACTGACATACAGGAGCTTGAAGCCGCGACAAAAACGATAGGGGCTGCCCTTTCAGCAACTCGGTCAATGCAATTGTGCAGCCAAGTGTCAACACTGACGGCCTGCCAAAGCAAATCATAATCGAAGCGATTGTGTAAAAACTATTCTGGGTTAGTTAGCCCTTGTATCGGGGGTTAATACTGAGCGGGTTCTCGATGTTTTTTGTACACCGGGCGGCGCGTCTCTCGTCGCTGTAGAAACTCCCCGCCTCTGCATAGCGATCGCGTGTGCTGGTATACCGATTCGTTATGAATTGTTTATGTCAATCCAGGTACCCTCGGTAATGATTGTGTACTGGTACATCGCACCGTTGGGGTCGAGATTGCCTCTGAAAGGTTGTGACCCATCCCAAGCCTTTGCTCCCCATTGCGAACCAGAAACAATGAGAAATAAACAGGGAGGGAGAGACAAGCCCGTTGCCTCGTCTCGAAATTAAGCGTTGGGCCACCATCGGTTTGGTATTAGCTTAGCTAAGTAGGTACCAGCAGAATCTACATCATGCTGTACATTCACCTCGTGCATGATGGCAATTCGCTTTGCATTCGTCAGCATCATATCAAAAGAGCCAACAAAAAAGCGTTAGCAGGTCTGGACTACCAGCAATTTGTAAAACGGCAACAAACCCTTAATTCCAGACTGTTTGTCAATCGTCTTCCAGCCCTGCCTAGGTTTTCGACGCCCAGTCCTACATTTGACCCTGGACTGACCTGACCGCCTTTCACTGCAATCCAACTTGGACCGGGATTCACAGCAACGATAACCTGCATCTTATTCATCCATTCGATATCTCCAGAGCGATGGGGGGGTAGAGAAAAGTCATCGTTGATTTCGAAGGCAGAATTGCCTATTTTCCATTCATTTCTCTGTACAGTCCGGTATACCGCGTCCACGATACGGCGGACGTCTGAATGCGAAAATGAACAACAAATGAAGCCAAATCAGTCTGAAGACAGCCGCCCATAAGCTCGGGTCGCCAGCCAGCCAGCTCGGGATTAAATCCATCCATCGCACTTGCGATAGCCATGGCGGTCGGCCATGTTGTTTTCGTTTGTTTTCATTTGACACTGGCGTCCCAATGGAAATGGAATGTTGAAAGACTAGCAGAAAGAATACTGCAAAACGATCGCTCGTAACGGTTCAAGTGGACGAAAGCGTGCCGGGGCGATTCGTTCAGACGATGCTTGTGGTGTTTAGCGTCGATAGCAAAGATCCAGTTGCTGTCCGATATTCCTCAACGACGACGACGACGACGACGACGACTCTAGTGAGTTTAAGTCGCGCACAGTTCTAGTATCGAGACAGAAGTTTATCTGTCCTTGATGCTGGTCATTCTTCGATACCTACCTACCTACCAAATAGGGGTCGAAAATCGGGTCGCGGCTCCCGTCTGTCGTGACTGCCCGATATTGGTGCAACTAACGATGCCCGCTGAGCTTCTCGTCCCGCTGAGTGGGGGTCAAAGTAACCCAACCAATAATGAATGGTAGGAGAGATTCAACCTGTCATCCCCCATTTCGTGTTCAGACGGGAAGCAGCAGGCATGAGATGGTCAGGCCATTGGGTAGTTCCTACCTTAGTACTCTGTACTTTCAGGATAAAGGTTTCTCTAAGGAAGGCCAGCTCTGGCGACAGAAGGAACAGTAAAGCTGAAACGAAATGGCTCGGACCCATAAAGGAAACTAATTTATCCCTCAGTAAGTTTACTGTGGATAGGGATACAGCATGGATGACTGCTACTCTCCAATCTCTACCCCAAATTCATGTTGGAGCAAAAGATATGTGCACATTCAAATTGGCTCTTTCTTACGATATGCTACTTGGAGGCATTCGAGACCAACTATAGTACCATGCAAATATGCTCGGGTACATGTGCGTTCCTCGATACTCAGCACGAAGAATCACCGTTGCCTCTTATCTCCCAGTAGCTGTCTCATGATCTCCGATTCGGTTAGCAGTCGGGAATCTGACTGTGTCTTCACAGAGGTAATACAGCAAAATACGGGATTGTATTTCACGCTGTTGCTTCACGTGGGACAGATCTTCAGATGCTACCCTCATGCAGTTTTCAAAGGGTAGCTTTCTAGCCTGGTCTTCGCATTGCCACAACGGGCATCACTAAAGACGGCATATTGGTGGCACCCCGGCATTCTGTTGAAGCTATTGTGTCAACCAACACCGAGTGCCAATCCGCCATGGCAGAGCACCTGGAACTCCCCTGACAGGGGCACCCTTAAACGGGCCCTGAATGAACAAGCCTTGGTCCGGTTATTCAATTCTGTACTATCTCCTATACACAGCCTTTCTTGGACGATTGAACGCTTGGGCAGCGTCATGAATTTGAGTCGAGGGTTTGGAGGCAACAACAGTTGTTGGTAAGATTGACTGCCATCTATATGTCTATTATCCACCCACCCACCCATCCATCACGACTTCAGCCCCGCTGAGGCCTTCCTGTGGATGCCTTTTCATACTCAGCTTCAGCAAGCAATCAACATCTGAAGACGAGGTAGTCTTTAGCATTACAAAGAGCGGTGAATATCAGCATTTGTTGGTTTTGCACATCGAAAGGCTCAGCCTCTTTCTCGTGGGAGGATGGTGTCTTCAGGAAGCCATATTCTTGCGAATCTTGGATCGGTGAAGCCAAAGGGGGAGGCATCGCCATCTTTTGTTACCCAACCAACACCCTCGTGATGTTCAATGTGTTTATCACCCAATCACAGGAACAACGGCGTCTGCATGTTGAAAAGTGTCATCTCTGCATACACAAGTCTCCAGCAAGTACTCTGCTTGTCACACGATTGTTGGAGCGGCACGGCCCGCCATCGACAACTTATTGGTCCCTGGGGGCAGGAAGAGGATCTTTCTGAGGTCACGCGAAGGTTAATACATCCATGATTCGTCTGTCAGCAACATTCGTGATGTGCAACGTGGTGTCACGGCTCTGTATTTCACTCGCCAGCCCATTTGAGCCTCATTGAGAGAAGGGGCAAGATGGCGTCACAGCCTGATTTTACGACAACTCTTATCTGCCCAATAGGGTTCTCTTCGAACACACAGAGTGGTGTTGGTCTTTGTGGTTACATCCATAATATGCGCGCGGTTCTTAAGCGCGAGCTGCATGAAACTGAGAGTGCATATCTGTACAGAAGCCAAAGGTACGTCGCATTAACAACCACAGTTTACCTTGTTCTATTCGGCTCCTACAACTATATCGTGCTCGGTGCCAATTAATTGACTGGGACGATACTGCATTGTTTTGAGCATCTCTCCCCGAGAACAGAAAATTGGATATTGTGGCAATGGTTGAAAGAAAAGCGCAGGCTCCTTTCGCGTATAAGTGAGCTACAGTTATAAACGGGCACATTCCACCAACGGCATTATGGCCACTGTAACATCGGAAAGATGCTAGTAAGAGGACAGTTTTAAGACCTCTGTTACCTTATGGACATTCAGAGTCTTCAAGTCAAGGGGTTGCAGGCAGTCTTCTGGGAAGTCGATAACGATGCTTTGTCACCCAACTATGAATCAACCCGAGCTTGCTTGATCATAGACCAAGAACCCGAGACCATATGTGGACCTGGCTAGTTACCAACCGTACGACGGTGGAGGAGACATCTGTGAAACATAGAACGCCACTTATCTAAAACAGCTTCTAGCGCTTGTTATACATTCATCCTTTCAGGCTGTAATCGAGACGCAATACACTAAGGACCAACAACGGCCACGCCGAGAGGCTGGGCTGACAGAGCTGAAGGTAACGCTAGAATCGCAGCTAGCTTAGATTGATATGCCTATATCCAGTTAGTTAGAGCGTTGCAGGTGTAGGGCTGATGTGTTGGCTGCATATCTGGCTAGTGATATCTCGGGTCCGAACCAACCCAGGTAGGAAACAAACCCGACACAAAATCTCGTCCTTCCCATCAACCAAAACATCCATACACCGACAATTATCTACTACAATGGAAGATGTTGGTGGTTGATTCCTATGCAAATAAATTTGAAATTCTAACCCGGCCTATCTGATGATATAATGAAGAAAGTCCAACCCAACCAACTATAAATATCTGATCTAGTATGTCCTTCGTTCGCAATCTGTACATTGTTGTCATCAATAGCTTCGCCTAGCTGCGTGACAGCGTCATCGATAAGGCAGAAAAGTGGCTGCTACTCGAAGATGGGATGGCTAATGAGGCTCAATGGACAATAACCCTGGGAACGCAAACAATGCCACCCAAGCAGTTATTAAATCACTAGTGTTAGTCTGTCTGATAACGAACGGCTAATGTGAAGTGGAGATGTCCGAAACTATCGAATCCTCCTCGATTAAGGAAAAAGGAATGAGGCTTTCCGAAGAGAGTAACTTGTGGCCCGCTCCCACGAAGCAAAAGGACAAAGCTAGAGTTTCTTACTGAAACAGAACACGAATGTTTATTGTCCTTGCAGGTCTAGTTACGAGCTATGAGTTACTGCGGCTGGCTGATGGGCATGGTGAGCCCGAGGGAGCCAGCGTTGGATATCCAATGCTCGGTTCTGGAACAGTATTCAAGATGATGTATTTCCTACATGGTTTACTCACTCATAAGATAAGAGATGGGATTGTCCTGCTATTGCATATTTAAAATATCGAGAAAGAACCTTGAGGAATCAACCCAGTCTACCATTCATCATGATCACCCCAGAATTCGGCCACTCTTCACCTCAGTTTGTCGTCGATGACAACACAACAAGTCGTCCTCAACCAAAAACGCTTTTACCAGAAAAGAAAAATCTCACATCAGCCGTTACTCTTTCAGGTGCCCCTGGTACAACAAACCCACTCGTTTCAATAAATGAGAGTGACTCCCCGGACCCTCCCTCTTCTCTAGGAGCTTCCTCTATATAAATTAAGGGAACCGAGGACATGTCTTCAACTACAACTCGAGGATGGCGCTTTTATGGCGCTTTTGGCACGTTGTGTCTGGTCACATTCATCATTGCTCTTGACTCTACCATCATCTGCGTTGCGTTGCCAGTAGGTTCAACTTCTCGATTGATGGCATTAGTCTATACTAACACAAATCAAAGACCATAGCAGAAGACATCGGGGTTTCAGCAATTGGGGCCTTCTGGTGCGGTACCAGTTTCCTCCTCGCCTCGACCGCCGTCCAACCCCCTATTGCATCTCTATCCCATATCTTTGGTCGAAGACCCGCTCTCCTCGCCTCGGTGACCATCTTCGCGGGTGGCAGCATAATGGCCGCTCTTGCAAAGAACATCTCTGTGTTGCTCGGAGGTCGAACACTTCAAGGCCTAGGCTCTGGTGGCATTCTCGCCCTGACATATGTCATCGCCACGGATCTGGTGAGTCTTAGAGAGTGAGGGGAATGGTTCGGCCTCATCTCTCTCAACTGGGCTATCGGTAGTATCCTTGGTCCCTTGATCGGCGGTGCTCTTGTAGAAGTGTCTTGGCCTTTGCTGTTTTGGATCAACTTGCCGTTCTGTGGTGTCGCTTACATCATGATCTCTATCACTATGCGCATCAAGCGAAAGGAGGATGCATCGGTCAACACCAAAATCAAGGAGTTTGACTGGATTGGAACAATCATCTTTGTTGCGTCTTTGACGAGCTTCTTGATCCCTCTCAGCTGGGGTAAGTTAAATATTTGTCCATTGATCAATCTTCGTGTCCCTTGTTGCTGACTGATATTTATAGTTGGTATCATGTATGACTGGAGTAGTCCTAGAACTGTTGTTCCTCTCGTCTTCGGTATTCTGGGTCTCATCGCTTTCGGTGTCCATATCAAGTTCTGCCGAAGATACTCTCGATGCGATCCTCTTATACGGCCTAGTCTCTTCACCTCCCTCACGGCCCTCTCTGCCTACTTTGCCACCATTATCCATGGTATCATCGTGTGGTGTCTTGTTTACTATGTTCCCCTATACCACGAAATCCGAGGCTCGTCACCCATTACTGCAGGTGTCGCTGTCTTGCCCTTCACTGGTACGGTAGCGCTGGCTGCTGTCGTGGTCGGGCTCCTGATTGCCAAGACCGGTACATACAGGCCCTTTATCTGGGCCGGATGGACTCTGGTGCCCCTTGGAATGGGCCTGATGATGCTTCTTGAGAAAGACACAGAAACCTACAAATGGGTGCTCATTTACCTTACAGGGGGACTCGGTCTGGGCATTCTCTACTCAGCCCAGGCCTTTGCTGCTCAGGCCTCTGCTTCTAATTCCGATCTTCCATTTGCTGCCAGTATGTACGCTTTCTGTCGCTCTCTCGGTTAGGGGATTGGTGTTGCTGTTGGTGGTGTTACTTTCCAGAAGGAGTTCCGCAAGCAGATTGAGAAAAGCACCGAATTTGTCCTCAAAGCCGATGAATGGGCTAAAGATGCATCCGCGCTGGTCCAGATCGTCAAGAAATCTGCTGCTAGCATGCAGCTTATGAGAGATACTATTATCGATGGCTATATCAAGGCCTGAGAACAGTTTGGATGGTATTGACGCTCGTGGCTTGCGTTGCACTTGTCGTGTCGCTTATAGGTGTCAAAGCTAAGAGTTTGGATCGTAAGTTTGAGACTGAGCATGAATTGGATCAAGGCGCAGGAGAGAAGAGCGACAAGTTAACGCCAGATATAGATGTCTGATGTTGAGGATGTAAGCCCCTGGTTTGTCTTTGGGAATAATGATATTTAGCAACAGCAATTTAAGATATGAAAGAGTGTTTGAACTGCTACAGAAAGCGTTTAGTAGAACAGATGTTATGAGTGAAAACTTGACCATTGCACCCTGTGCTTCTATTGTTTCTGGTGTGGAAGTTAGCAAGTATGTTCGTCCGTCCAAGTCTGTCTCGAACATAGATTTGGCTTGACGAGTCAAGATCAACAAGCAACGAAGGTAAGATGGCCGAGCGGTCTAAGGCGCTGTGTTCAGGTTCGATTCGAACTAGGACGATTCGCAGTCTCGAAAGGGGCCTGGGTTCGAATCCCAGTCTTATCAGCTTTCTTTTTCCTTATTGTGACTCTCGATAGGATCAATTGGGTTCACTTTTTGCTTTTGATGGATGGTCGGTGTTGTTTATGTCTCGGACAATATAAACTCATTTAAAATGGTGGGGTACATTTTTTCACAGTGTGTTTATTAGATACAAGCGATGGCGTCACTGATTCAGCCCAGTGCGACAAAGCGACAAAGGATTTGAGTTTAGGCCTTTTAGTGGGTGGCTGTCATAGCTCAGGTACCGCCCCTCCCGTGTTGGATGTCAATTTGATAGTGGACGCGGCTACGCGCGCTTCGCGATCTGGACCGCGTAAATTGCCGGGGTAGGAACAAAGGTTCGATACCTAGATTCCTTTTCTGACGCCAACCCGTCTTGACCCTCACTCAGCTAACATCTTATCACTCACGAATGTCTTGTACTCCGCACCTGCAATGGCAACGGCCTCATCCTCTTCCAGCCTGTCGTCACCGGCTTCTTTTGTAACCGCGCATGATGTCACTCTCGACAAGTCTACAGCTGCCAGCAGCCCCGTGCAAGATAACCCTTGTCCCTATCGCGATGGGCGACAATTGCCCCGCGACTTGAAGTTGCATTGCCAGATTCTCCTTGAAGAACAACTATGTATGTTACGTGCGTACCATTTCTGCGACTGAGTAATTTCTAACTTCCCAATAGATACCTCCGCGATTAATCTCCTCAACAGCATTGCCGCATCAGGCGCATCGAGACGCAAATCCACAAAGAAGCCCGTTCCTATACCTCCTCCAACCCACCTCGCCCTCCTAAACACACTTACCGTCCACCCTCTTCTTACTACGCGCGCAGAGAAGAAGAACCAGCTTGATGTCTCCTCATATGCCTTGGATTATTTACGTAACATCCTCAACCTTGTCGGTCCCATCAACGCCGACTTCAGAACAGCCTTTCAATTCAGTTCCGCGCCGCGCTGGGGTCGCGACAGCGACATGTCTGATGCAGACTCGAACGACGACGACGAACGACTCAAAGGCAAGCTTGCAAACGACAGCAGTGTGTGGAATCGCGGGCAAGACTTTTGGTCAACCATTGGTTGGGCGTTTAACTGCAGCACATTGTATCCAGCAAGATGGCGATACTGGAGAGCTTGGCTAGAATTCATGTTGGAAGTCTTGGAGGCCGACTGGAACGAACGCGAGCGACGCGATAAGGAAGAACAGCAAGCAAACGGCCCAGAGAGTGGAATGCCACGGACGTCACGCGAAGATTCCATCATTGTTACGTACATGAACCAACAGAATGGGCGTCAAAACGGAGCCAGAGGATTTATCAAAGCCTTGTTTGCAGACGGAAGCGAGATATCGTCATCGGCATATCGGGAGGTATTCGACAAAGAGCCCAAAGGCCCACGCAAGGAGTCTAAGAAACGAAAGCGGGAGCAAGTGCTTGACTTGGAGAACGGTAAATTTGGCGACTATTGCGACGATGAGTCCATGTCTTCGGGTGTTTCTGAACCACCAACCCCTCAGAAACCCAAGGATTCACGAAAGCTGGGGACTGCTGGAGTGCATGCGCCAGGTTTCGTCGAGTCGGTCAACATACGTCTTCGCCTTTTCAGTTTACTTTCGGCAGTAACATGGTCACTACAGAAATCAGCCGACCTCAATCGCTTATACGAAGAGTATTGTGCGGCCCTGAAACGGTTACCCCTTCCCATGTTTTCTCTTTTTGCTTGCCAACGACCAAACATCCTCGTCTCCGAAGCACGCATCACCATTACCAAGGAGTTGTTTGACTTGTTACTACCGTCATCCTACAAACTCCCTTCCAAAGTTGACAAGGAGGGTGAGTCAAAAGGGGCATTGACCCTACCTATGTTAGAGCACTGTTATGTCGGCCACCCAGCCAACACTGTGGCGCTGGATGATAACGCAAAACTATCTCTGGTTGTAGAAGACGCCATACAGCTGTTATGGGCCTGCGACTTGATGGAGTATTCAGAAGATTTTGCAGAAGCTGTCGAGAAGGGCATCAAGGCTCGGGAAACAAAGGCAAAGAAGCGGCGCACGGGGAAAATGAAGGGCGACGAGACTGATGTCCTTGCGGAAGACATTCTTATCAATTCTGGCGAAAGAATTCGGATCCTACTTGAAGCTTTGAAGCTTGACCAGGAAGAGGCGTCATGAGAACGGTAATACTTGGAGGCTCTTGCGGATTTTTTTGATTTTTTTTTGGTATTGTACAAATTTATAGACTACCCGTGTATATAGACATAATGTCGTAATGAATGATGATACCCCATAATTATCTCCACGAGCTTGCTTCGTGTCTGTTCTCAGTTATCGCTCTTGTACAGTATAGTTACAATTAATGCGGTGTCTATAACGCTGCAAAGCAACTTGCAGGGATCAACCACGCGATTAATGCCTGCTTCAACGCCTCTTGGTTGCCGGAGGAGTCCAAGCAGAAGGCTGCCATGTCTCGCCTGGTGCACTCGCCTTGGCCTTTGCCCAAGGGTCATCCTTCTTTTCGACCTCATCTTTGATATTTTTCGCGCCCGCATCGGCCTGGACAGTTTTGCCATCCTGTCCCAAGGGGCTGGCATTGGCTGGTTGCAGCAAAGGTGCCGGAGCAGCCTGTGGTGCTTCCATAACCCGCGGTTTGGCCTCCCATCGAGCATCTGCCTGAGCAGCAAGTGTCTTCATTCTCGCCTGGCGGACGACGTCGTCCTGCTGTTCTTCAATTGTCGGAGGTTCCTCTCGTGTGTGTCGTAACCATTGATGCCACATCGGGCTAACCTTTACAAAAGAAAGATGTGTCGATCCTGGATATTGAACAATTCGCCGCCAGCGCTCACGACTCTCGGCGCCGCGCACAAGTCGAAACTCCCAGTATGTGTTCCCTTGGAGATCAAAACCTGGTGGTGTGTAAGTGAGATAGTCATGGGGGCTGGAGAGGAAGGTCGTCAACGAACCCATGAGGAAACGTTTCCGCCATGGTAGGCGGAGAGCTTTCCACTTGTACCAGGCCCTGGTAACAGGACCAATCTGTTTCGAAGACATCGCACCTGTACGTTTTCGTCTTGAGTCTCAGTGAATGTGACCAAAGAATATGGAGGGGCGCAAAGGACATAGTGAAGTCTTGAATCCATGACAAATTCTCAGCCACGCCATGATACTCCAGCCACCGTAACCGTCATCCCAGCCACCCTATATCCGGTCCACGTCATTTCTTGGTGGGTTGTATCGGCGTTGGGTGCATGCCGCCGCCCAATCTTGCCTACTGGCTTCGATCCAAGGTACTAATTCCTTGAATACCTCTCGCCTCGGATCCCCGGTTATAATCCTGCCCTTTCTTTCCTTTTTCCTATTCTTCTTGTCCGCATCTTGCACCTGAAAGCTGATCTTCCGCAAAATTGTTGGAGACAGTTCCATTTCTTTTACTGCGACTTGATACCCCTCATCACCCAATCTTGAAGCTGTGCAACCATTGCGACAGCGACCGGACTACGCGGTGCATACAAATTCACCACCATTCAGTGCCAACTCTTACCAGCCGAAATATAATCCTACTTATTCCGTCTCTCTCGAAGTGATTGAACTCCCACCGCTCAATAATCTAACCGCGAATTCGTCGTCATCATGGCGTCCGTGTCGTCACTTGATAAAGACTTGCGCAAAATGCGCCTAGAGAAATACACACCTGCAGCAGCGAACGAAGCACGCTCATGGATTGAGGACATGCTAGGGGAGACCCTCCCTTCGCCAGATCTGTTAGAGGGCCTCAAAGACGGAGTCGCTCTGTGCAAGTAAGTCAACCCCGGTCTTGACCATCATGAATGCGGGACTTATACAACTCTCAGGCTCGCCAACCGCGCCCTACCGCCTCCAGGACTCCGATTCAAGAAATCCGCCATGCCTTTTGTGCAAATGGAAAACATCTCACTCTTTCTACGCGCATGCCAATCTCCGCCGTTGAACCTTCAGCAACACGATACATTCCTAACCGTCGATTTGTTCGAGCAGAAAGATCCGGCGCAAGTCTTACAGTGCATCGGCGCATTCAGCAGAGCGGCCCATTCTGCATATCCTCAAAACTTTCCTGTATCGATTGGGCCCAAGAACCGACCAGATACTGTGACACCACAAGGAACGGGCTCCCGAACCCCCACTGGAACTCGCGACCGAGGCGCATCTGTCACTAGCAATAAGTCGCCCGCCTTTGGACGCTCTGCCATGATGCCTCATCGAACAGGTGACTCCGGCTCTGGTAGATGGAGCCCTACCAAGAGCCCTAGGAACCGACCTGAATCTCCTAGCGCCGTTAGCAGCTGGAGCAAGAAGGAGCACGAAGGCACTACGTCACCTGCTTGGAACATTGCCCAATACGGCTATCTAGGGGGAGCCAGTCAAGGTAACCTGGGCATATCGTTTGGCGGAAGAAGGCAAATCACAAATGCTAGTCCCCGCGTGCCGAATCTTGCCGACAAGGAGCGCCGTCGAAAGGAGGAGGAAGAACGTGCCCGTCTCGAAGCCGAGGAAGATGAAAAACGACGATTTGGGGAAGAGGAGCGTGCCAGGCTGGAAGAAGAACATAGATGGGAGGAGGAGACAGAGCAATTGCGACAGAAAGAGCGAGAAGCAGCTGAAGAGGAGAAACGGCGATGGGAGGAGGAAGAAAGGCAATGGCAGTTGACAGAAGAACAGAGGCGCAAGGAGGAGGAAGAGGCCGAAGCTCGACTGGAGGCAGAGCGCAAGTCCTTGAAGTCTCGCAACGACTCCAAACTGACAGGACAGTTCTTGAGTCAGTATCGCACTGAGCAAGGAGCCTCGCAGCAGGATGGCGCTTCGGAAGATGACTACAAGAACCGGGTGAAGCAACTGGAGCAGGAGTTAGAGCTCGCTCGACAGCGCGAGGCCGAGTATGAGCGAGAGCGTCAAGAGCGAGGTCCTCGTCAGGGAAGCGTTGAGGTTAAGCCTACTCCTAAGCCCAAGCCCAAGCTGATCTCCAGCCCCCCAAGCCGCTCTGATTCGTGGTCCAAGGATGAACGAGAGGTCCTGCGCACCCGCTCTCCTTTCAACCGAGAGCCAATGCAAGCAAGCACACCTCCTATGTTGCCATCCAGGTCTCCTCGTCCTCTTCCTGACCCGACTGCGCTGCCGCAGGCAAAATCACCCAAACCTAGCAGCCGCCCTCTTCCTGATCCTGCGGCATACGCATCCAAGCCTGCCCCTTCGCCTGCCCCTTCAACTCGCACCGATCGCTTCTTGCCCAGAAAACCAGCTCCCTCGCAGCCAGCGGCCCAGACCACATACTCTCGCGAGCTCGGCGCCACAGCTGAACAAGACGCTGAGGACCTACGCCGTGCCGAGAGTCAAAACAAGACCAAAGCTGGTGGATGGGCGTCAAAGTCGCTCCTGGAGCGCGAAATGGAAATGGAACGACAACGGCAGCGAGAGTGGGAAGAGTCACAAAAAGAAACCGCTGCCGCAGTGCGTTCCAACGACGGCGTAGAGGGTATTGGTGGCGGAATTGGTGGTCGCTGGGATGTTGGACAATGGGCCGGTTTCACTGGCGGTGATAGCCAAAACAAGGGATCAATAGGTATTGGGGCGGGACGAAGACAAATCGTGGGTCCTCGACCGCTACCTGACCAACCGAGGTAAGATGATGATGATATACGAATAGAATCAAGTTATTGCTATAGTCTAATAGTCGAATGCTGCAAATTCAAAAAGCCAACTGCGTTTCGGTCAGTCATCACAAGATGTGTGTCCGCGTGACAAAAGTAAAATATGGTTCATGATCAGAGAGTTTTCCAACGATGATGTGACTTTAAAGTCTTTGTTCAATACAAACATACATTGTCTCGTGTGCTGAAGCCTCGCTTGTACATGGCTTCGGTATATACCATCAAATTGCCCCTTTCGTCCCTGTCCTTGTTACATGATCAACATGAATATGTCGAATCGTTACGGGGAAAATTCACCCATTTTATCTAAACCCAACCCTAAGAGGGGGAACACCACCAGCTCCTTGCTTGTTTAATGCCAATTGTCATCATCATCATAAAGCACTCAAGCCTGTTTCTCTTCTCCTGCAGCAGCTGCCTCGTCGCGACATCGCTTGCACATACACCACCCTCCCAAGCTGCCCTTTGCCCACTCCCTTCGTTGTTGAACGGGTAGGTTGACGTCGCAGTAGTGGTTGAGAATTTCTTCGCCCTTCTTGATACCCCCTGGACGGCCACCAACCACGCGCTCCTTTCTGGCTTCGAGGACCATGCGACCGCCCCATTCCCAGGTGACGTTGGGATCGCAGTCGTGGTTCGCGAGACACCAGTACGGGTGCACAGCGGCGACATCGGGCCGACCGTCTCTGGGATTTTTGCGAGCAGAAGCGGTACCGCGGAATTTGGCATATAGTGTATTCATCACCCAGAGATCGTACTCGTCGAGATTTTCGTAGATATCGATATCCATCTTCTCGAGAACGTGCAGAGGCGTCTCGATGTTATATTTGAAAGAAAAGGGAAGAGTCCATTCGGGTGGCGGGCCAGCATTTGGTGAGACGTTGATGTCGTTAGTTCGAGTCGGGACAAAGTCACCCCAGATGTACTTGACCTCTCGGACATCTAGGGGGTTAACCTCCTCGTGAGCTGCGATCGCCAGGACCCTGGAAAGGAGCAAAAGGTATAGTGTGTGGTCCGCTTCGAATGCATCGGGGTCTTTGGCGATCGCATCGACGTCCTTTTCGCAAACGGCGGGGTGGTATCGCTCCATGGCCTGGTCAAAACAGTATTGTGTGCAGAAGACGGTATCGTAGCATTCAGGACAGCTAACAGGCTCGTTCTCACTACCTAAAGGAGGCAGGTCAGAACTGCAAGCGTCACAGACAGAGTCCTTCAGCCGATTGTTGGCAGTAAGGAGTGAGTACTCCTTTAGTACAGCCTCACCGGGAGCTATGTCTTCCTTGGCAAAAACGCCGAGCTGTTTGCATGTCGGAATGATTTCGTAATCGTCGGTGCTACTGGCTCCTTCTAATAGTACAGGCAGAGTAGCGACCTCAACTGCACACTTGGGGGCCATGTCGCTCAGGTGCTCATTGAGTTCGGCCAGTGATTCCGGGGCAAAGCGATCAGGCTCATGGTCGTTCCAGGGGTAGACCTCACGGCGGACGAGGCCTTGATCGGGGAGATTGGGATAATCAATGTCAATGTCATCACGGCGGAGTCTTCGTCGGGCGACAGTGACAATGTTGTTCTTTGTGTCGAGCAGTTCCTGATTCGACGGTGATAGTCGGAGACCCCGCTGGCAAAAGCTGGCAGCACTCTGTAGTGAACCGCAAAGCAAAAGGCCGAGCGAAAGAATCTGATATGCACGAACTTGTGCCAAAATGGCTAAACGTTTAAGCGCTTCGTCCTCTATCTCGGAGCCTGCTTCAGTGGCCTGGATGTCGTCCTGCGGCAAGTTGCCGTGGGCTAGAACGTCTGGAAGTGGGACTGCGGTATGCATCTGCAGAGACTCGAAAGCCTGCTCATGGTACTCGAACCCTTCGTTGAGGACCTCATCTGCAAGGGTGAGTGCGCGATATGCATCACCAGCTGCGAGGTCTGGATATCCTAGATCTGAGTGGACGGTTGCCCTGTCGAGATAGAGTATCAAGTCGTAAGGTAGGCTAGAAAGCCCCTCGGTGAGCTGGGATCGCCTATCCAAAAGCTTCTCGTTCAGAGCTGTCGGGTCCATATTGAGAAACCGGGGTTGCTTGCGAATTGCACAATAAGAGGTTGAGGAAAGATGATGAGTAGAGGAGTGAAAGGAAAAGTTGGACTAATGAATTTAGGCCAAGACCCGGCTGCGGACCCTTTAAATCACAATTCGGGGCCGGCAGAAATCGGCAATTTGAAGGCAGTTTTCTATTAGATAGGTAGAAGAAGAAATGTGGCAGAGAGATAGAGAGGCCTGGAAATGACGACAGTCCAAAAAGATGGAAGAATAGGACAAGAATTCGGGGGCACGGGTATCCTTCCAAGACAAGACAAGAAAGAGGCTTGATATTGGTGTTAGACCTGCTGTGCAACGAAGGGGTTTATTCCCTGGCAGCCAGGCATTGCCGTCGAGACCCTGAAATCTTGATATTATTGCCGAAGAAAAAAACAGGGCATTTGGGGATGCAATTGGTTCTAGGGTGAGAAGGAATGGTAATAAAAACAGGCTTGGCGAGGACAATCATCAAACAAATATTGTGTTTGGCCGTTGCTGTTGGCTGGTGGTGAAAGGATGCGGAGAGAAGGTTCCGGGTACCGGATGCCAAAGCCAAGCGTGTGTGTGGTCAAATGAAGCCTGAATTGTTGATCTGATCGTCAGGGTCCATCCTTTTTACAGTACGATTTGCAAAGACAGGGAAAAAAAGAGAGAAAAAAAAGGAAATACGACGTCCCACAGGTGGAAACTAAAACTTCATTCAAGCCATAATTCGACGTGCTAAATATATCTGCCGAATTTGCACATAAAACGCAGAGGCCGAGTTAACATGTTTGCCAGCTATTCTAGGTGCTCTTTTCTATCATTGATTCATTGTCATCTCATCGCCTACTAGCTACTAATGTACCAAGGTATTATGGACTTTGTAGCCTGAATCACAGTAGTATTTCGGCACGGCATCGTGTGGCCGGGCCGGCAAGTAACTACATATTTATTAGTGATGGTCTAGGGGAAGCAACCTATCACGGTATTCATTAAGAAAGCCAACGGTAATAGTAGAAGCAATCTCTGACTTTCTCAAGCAAACTCAACGTTAAGAGACCTGCTGCACTTACAGAGGAGTTTCAGTTTCAGCATCACTCTCATCAATCTTGATATCAGTTGATAAAACTCATCACAACTTAAATACCAACTTGGCAGAGGCTGTGGCTTTGCTCACCGTCTCTTGCAACATGTAAAAGTGCGTTTACCCCTCTCCAAAGTGTCAAATGGTAACGAGCGGCTTATGCCGTAATCTTTCATCAGGTGACAAGACAGACATGCTAGGCGAATGGGTCTTTGGACGAACGAGAACCATCAAGAACGTTGGAGGGTACGTATGATCTGCCCGATGAAGGACGGGAGGGGTCAAAAATTTCAGGGTATCTACTAATGGAGGGGTCGTAGTTGATGGTGAGGGGCAGAAAGTAAAGAGGGAACATGCATCCATTGACTGACATACCAAGGATTGAACTGCTGGTTCGAGGCACAGCTGATGTGTAGGAGTACAGCATATTGAGCTCCAACGATAATTTCAGAGTTTCTATCTTTCTCCAACGTCTACAGCAAAAGTCTAGATTTTTTAGTCCTATACTGCTTAGTATCCATGACAGGATTGAGCTTGACAAGCTTCAGCGAAACCACTAGCGGCGCGCTTAAACGTCTACTATACGTAAACTAAATTAACGGTACTACCTCTCGATACTACAACTACGTCATAACCGTCGCCCGTCTCTAGCTTTTTGCCAAGCCGAACAAGACAGGCTCATGCTTGTCGTCGGTCGATAGTTCTTGTCATGTTTTTTTTTCCCTGTCAATCTCCTCAATGAAGATTGAGGCTTCAATTCCACTATCACGTGTTGGTGGTTTTGTTCTTGCCAGGTTATAAGCAAATTACTCGGTAGCATTGCTAGGTATCCAGTTCATACAGATATGTAGCAGCACTAACAGACCTTTTGCCTTTGAGCATTCCGATACAACGAATCGAACATGCCCATCAGTTATGCATGTCAAAAGAGCCACAGGTTCACAGTAGTAGCGTCGGGTGTTTTAACTTTTGATGACTGTACTGTAGATGTGCTGTGTCACCACCATGCGACGATGATGATGTTACACTGGACTGGCCTCTGTGCATCTTTGACTAGGATCGGGCAGGTAATGCTCAGTTGCAGTCCGCTGTAACCCAATCTGATAATCTACCTATTATGGTAGGTATGCTCCAAGATCGCATAAGGCGCCAGCATCCCAATGTTTGTTCTCTCACCAAAGCGTCTTTAGGTACCTGGTATGCTTGAAGAATTGCCACGTGCTACATACTGCACTGTATGATTGCCTACTAACCTAGGCCAACCTCCAACCCCCAACCTGTCAACCGGTAACTGACCTGGAAGAAACGGCACTCCGATAAGCTTTTATCATTAGCACACGGTTAAACAGGTGCAGTGGTTCAGGTCCTGGCTTGCATTGCATTATCTTGAAACATGATCAGAGAAACCAACCAAACACAACTCAGAGAGGCCAGAGTCAGAAAGTCAAAATAGCAAACTACTGTGCTATCTAGCACGTCACCGCCCGGAGTTTCTTTTCTGTGCAGTCAACGGTAGGTAATTGAGACATATTTAGGCTGTTGCCGTACTTGGACCATTCCCATTTGCGCCTGATACTTTGGCAGCAGGTACCTGCCTACCTGAAGGTACTAAGATTTTGTTGTCATCGCGAGGTACACAAGAAGCTATCGTGGTCCATTCCATTCCGTCTGTCCCTTCCAGATCCCCGCCCCGTACCTTCCGCCCACAGTTGCTGGTCCTACTCGGGCGTGGGTATGTCCTTCCCCATCTTCAAAGCCTACCTAGAACGACGATTACCGAATTTAATCCACTGTTATGACGAAGCAGGTACCCAACTACTACTTGCCAGAAACCAGAAAACCCGTCGAGCGGGTTTCCATGGAACCCCGCCTCCTCTGAGCTTCCAGTCTACACGACTTATCAAATTATTCCACGAACGGCGAAACCACGTCTTTACAATCTCTCTGTTTTCATTGCCAATTCCATACCCTTGGCTTGTACTTGTCACTTTTCCCACATTTGTCAAGGATCTTTTATAGCTCCAGGAAAAAACACTCATCAGCCTTTCTAACATCTGCCTTTTTTCTCGTCTTGCCATTTTTTTTTCTCTACCTCCCTCATAACTCACTACAAGCTTCAAAAGCTCATATCACAACGTCACAATGGGTAAAACACAACCCAACCTCTTCGCTTTCCGCGACACGAACGCTCTTGCCCCGGCATTGCGCTCGTACGTTATTCAGAGTCAGGCTGCCGGTATTGCTCGACACGGTGCTTTCAAGGTTGGTGTCTCTGGTGGTTCGCTGCCCAAGACACTCGCCCAGGCCCTCTTGGCCCCCTCTTCCGGTCCCAACGATGTCGTCGATTTCGCACGCTGGGAAATCTTTTTTGCTGACGAGCGTGCCGTACCTCTCGACCACGAAGACTCCAACTATGCTCTTCTGAAGAAGGAGCTTTTGGACAAGCTCCCCGAGGATCAGAAGCCTACCGTTCACCCCATCAACACTGAGTACCTGAACGACACCCAGGAACTTGCCGACCAGTACGAGCAGACCCTTGTTGCTAGCTTCGCCAGCCGCGATTCTGTTCGTCTGCCCATCTTCGACCTCCTCCTCCTCGGATGCGGACCCGACGGACATACCTGCTCTCTCTTCCCTGGCCACGAGCTGCTCCGCGAGGTCAACGCCTGGGTCGCTCCTATCGAGGATTCCCCCAAGCCTCCCCCCAAGCGCATCACTCTCACCCTCCCCGTGGTTAACCACGCCGTCCGCGTTGCATTTGTCGCCACTGGAGGCGGCAAGAAGGACATCATGAAGCAAATCTTCGATATCGAAGGTGGTCTGCCCTGTACCCTTGTCAACGAGGGCACTGGCGAGCGCTGCAGCTGGTTTGTTGACGAGCCCGCCGTCGAGGGCGTCAGCTTCCCTCGAAGGGCTTTCCTATGATACCGTTCCCAAGCTAGCTATAATACCAAGCATCTCTACCCAGTTTTTGCGCCGTAGCCTGATATACCATGCAAAACCACGTCAAATACTCTTGCAACCAGGTGGGGTCTGGCATCATACGAAAATCGCGGGGTAGCTAGACGAGAAGCTATTCCTTCCATTATTCCCTGGTCCTACGAAACTGGAAAATTTAGTGGCCTTGCCTGACTCCTCCAAAAACCAATTACAGGCATCGACGAATATGCTGCTGGTATCCGGGTTCTGCTCGTTTCCTACTATTTATGATTTTGCTATTTCTTCATGACGACACTTGACTTTTGCGTGGAAAACATCTAGAGGGCGTTCGTTTCGAGATTGGGGAGCTTCTAAGCAAACTATAACACAAACTACAACACAAAAAAAGAGACAAAACACAAAAAAGAAATTCAGCTGCTTTCTTGCGAGCTAGAATTTAGAGCCCAAGACTTGACATTTGAATGCGAAATGTCTGTTTTCAATTGATATCCGGTTGATTTATGCGAACAACAAACGATAGGTAGATAGGAGCATGTTCTACTTGTCATGGCTTCTGTAGAACAACCAATGGACTCATATCACGGCTCTATCACGAGTCGATGAGAAAGAGGGAAACGCCAATCTATTCGTTACATGAAGAAAATAAATCGCCTGCTGTGATGCCGCTCATGTCTATGCTATATGCCACGTTGGTTTATCTGATATTCAGGAAGTACACGCGAAACATGCTTAACATACCACGCCGTCTTATACAACTCTCCAAACTGCTCCAGCTCTTAGGGTATCATCAGCGTCCTCATCTCGGTTCATCCTCTCGATCCAGTCATCTTCACGTGCAAGCGCGTCGCGTTCTATATCCTCCATGACATCCAATTCCGTCAACATGCCATGTACGAGTTCTCGAGACCCTTCCACCATACATTGCAGACTTGATCGTTCCTTGGTATCATCCTCCTCTTCATCTTCTGTTGGAAACTCTCCCAGTTCACCGAGTTGTCGCTTCAGGGTATCCAATCGTCGGACCAAACCGGCACATTCATCCTTCCACGCAGAATCGAGTTCACCAATGAAAAGCACCTCGCTCTCCTGCAGCAACGCGCCACCCTCACGCCGTGCCTCTTCAATCTCGCACATCCGTTCGACCCACCGCTCAAAACGTCTCACGGCCCTGGCGTAGCGACCACCGGGTTCCTCCAGTGCCCAGAGACCACTCATGACCGAGTCCAATACCTGGATACGCTCTTCCAGACCACCCCCAACAGCCCATTTGCGAAGCGCTATGACATTCTCCTTCTCGGCCTCCGCCTTCTCCTGGTCATCAACTTGTTTGCTCTCAGCAGCAATATTCGAGAAGTGTTCTCCAAGCTTGCGTTCAGCACTGGCTCTCCATGCAGCATCGACAGCGGGTGCATCCCGATGCAGGAGATGCAGCTGCAAAAGTTCGGTTTGTAGCTTGCTTGTCTCGGCAGATGCGGCGACATTGGCAGGAAGCTTCGACGGCGAGGGTGGCGCGAGGAACGTTGAGGTCAAGGGTTTCGGTGCTGAAGACTTGGCAGGCGAATAGTGCTGCTGGAGGGTCGAGAAGGCTGGTCGAAGGCGAGGTGCAGCGCCAGAGGACTTTTCTACCTTGGGCGTTGTCGAAGAGCGTAGAGTGCGAGTCGGCTTAGTAGCGGTGGTGGTGGTAGTACTTGTAGTTGTGGTACTACTAGCCGACGAGGTCGATGAAGACGGTCTCAGTGCAGGTGCATTCTTCAATCCGGTCGCGGTGCTCTTAGCACGCGTATGTGAAGGGGCTGGAGCTTTCCTGGTAGCTTGAGCCGAGCCATCTGCCGAGGTCGGTCTCACCGCTGGTCGTGTTCTCGTAGTTGTCGTTGAAGGAGGATATCTAGTATCTCTCTTCACAGGTTCCGATGTTGCTGATTTAGTAGGCTGTTTGATAGAAGATGTCCTTGAAAGGCCTGGTGCACCATTCCTCAACGTCCTAGTCGTAGTGTTTGGGGTTGTTGCGCTCCTGGCCAAAGGCTTTATAGGGAGACGACTCGGTGAGTTGTCTGCATCTGTGGATTTTGCAGCAGCAGCTGCAGACCTTGTTGTTGTTGTAGTGGTAGAAGAGGAAGGGGCAGGTTTACGAAGTGATTTTGAGCGTTGCAATGTGGACATCTTGATCTCCCTTCGCAATCTGTCTCGAGATGGAATGGGAATGGGATGTTTTAGTGAATGTTTACTGTGATGAAGGAGGTAAGGGTCGCTTGGGCTACGGGTACGTACTGGTGAGCTACGCTGGCAGGTGGGTTCCGTTAGCCGGAGCACGGCCAGGGCTAAGTACGGTAAGTAAGGTACGAGTGGAGCTGGGCCTGCAGTGGCGGATCTTCGATCCTGTAACGCGGGCTTGGAACCTGACTAGCTGAGCTGAGACGCAAACTCGCAAAGGGAGCTCTGAGACGGATGTTTAATCCAAGTCAGGGAACCATCTGAGGTATGCAATTGTTTGACTAAGAACCACGACGGATCAATTGAGTTCGACATTAGGTAAGAGGTCTGCAAAAGTCAAGTCTCATGAAGTCTGGTACAACTCGCTCTCAGATGCTCCCTTCATACCTCCATCGATTGCACTGGATCACGTCCCAGTCCAAACGTCGATAGTTTCACTTAATGCAGATTGGTGTTGGTTTTTGGATCAAGGGTTCTTCTCGGCATTCATCAGTACCTAGCGCGATCTCATCTAGAGTTTCACGGTATTATTCGTATCCTTCAGATTGCCATATCACAGCAGCAAACATGGGCCTATTTCTCTCTTGATATCGTGAGATCAGACCAACAACATTTGGACAACATGTCCTCCTCATTTCCTCTTTCCGCATCCTTTTTGACCGGTGTGCTTCTGATAGCAAGCGTGGTATCAACCGATCCGCAACAAATAACATCGTGCGGCATCTATATCCTCCCTCGGCAACTCCTTCCACGGGTAGCCCTCTCATATAATGCATGCAATGTATCAAACAAAGCAACCCCGTGGCAAACTCTATGTGCAACAAAAGAAAAGCACAATAACGATGTGTGCGAATAACATGGCCGTAAAAGGTGGTGGGTGGTGGTTGACAGGTGAGTCTTATAAAAACAAACTGGATGGTGGTAGTGTTGGTATACGTAGAATTATGCCGTAACCTGCAGGCTATTAACCATACGGCGGAGGTCGTTGCTACTGCTGTGAAGCTTTTTGACGCAGGGTTCGCATATTCGTAAATGGCAGAAAGTGCAAGTCCATCGATCTTCAACATCTGATATGTCGCAAGTTTGGCATGTTAATGGATAATGTCTGTTGGTTCGGCGGTTCATCGTCTTATGTCCATGATAGCAAGAAAAGTGTGACTTTTTGAGAGGTGGTGCTTCGAAGATAGTGCCCTCTGCAATAGGAGTTTCGTACTGTCTAGGGAAATATGCGACTTGCGGGTCGTACTCTTGCATGACCTTCATTTCCGGGTACAGGGTACCGTCTCTGCCTCTGTAGAGAGGCCCTTGAGAGTCGGATGGTACCAGTCGTGAGTCGTGTTCAGCTGATAATTGTCGGGGCAGAGCGTTCGATCGAGCGGATGAATCTCGTGGTGGGAACCTAGAAGGTACTTCTGCAGGAGGTTGAGCCTGGTGGACCGCAGTGTCACTGCTGGAGGATCCTCCACTGCCCTTCGAATCAGTGAGTGAAGAAGGTAGTGATCCTACTAGCGGGGATTCATTTTTCAAATTTAATGATTCGGAGAAAGGCTTGTCCTGCTCAGGACTTGAAAACTTGGGAGCTGTAATAGCTTTTCGTGTAATGCTGCCTGTATTTCTGGATGGCTCCTGGTTTTGGCGCTGGGGAGATATTTGGGGGATATCGTCGGGAAGCTCTGGCGACACCTGCGCAACAGGCTCCGGTGATGAAGCGGGTGATAGAGGTGAAACAATCGAATCCACAATGGGTGTCTTGATATCTTCCTTCTGATATTCAGGAGTTGGAGGGCGGTGTACCCCAGGTCGCTGATTAGGAGACTTGGTCGTATCGCTCGACGATTTCCCTCTTCGGTGAAACTGGAGCTTGTCTTTGAGACGATTGAGTTTGGAGCTGTTGCCACCCATCGTCGGGCTCTCAAGCACCTGCTCAGCAGCTGGCGCCTGTCTAACGTCCTGGCCAGCAGGAGCTGCTGCGTTGGTGCTCCCGGGCTGCCAACTCGGGGCTGTGGAGATTGAGGGAGGCTGTTGAGCGGGTGGTGGCTGTGCGACTGTTGGTTGTGTCGCGGCGGTCGATCCGTGGCTGGACGCAAGCGTCAGGTCGGGAAGCTCAATACTTCGGTCTGCCTTTGAAGATCGACGACGCCAAAGTTGAGGCTGCTGCTGGGACTGAGACTGAGACGATGGAGAGTTCAGTTCAGGTGACTTCTGCTCTGGGACTGGTTTCCGAATTGGAGCAGGAGTTGCGGGAAGATGATACTTGGTGCCTTTGGAAGGAAAGGGTGGTGTTCGGAGATCCTTGGCAGGCAACTTGGGTGCATCATATTGTTGATGTTGATGTTGCTGAAACTGGTGTTGCCGGGTGGGGGCGCTTTCCAACGTGCCAGTCTTGGTGTTGGCAGGTGGAACTTGGTGGTTCGGGGATGTGTTTGCCTCACTTTGGAAAGCACTGCTGTTAGCTTCGTATGGTGATCTAACCAGTGATTCGCCCGAAGAGTGCGAGTAGGCTGATAAGATGCTCGACAGTGAGTCGGAAGGTGAGGGAGGTGCTTGCGACGGAGATGGCAGCTGGGACTCCTTTTGGGGTGGTGGTGGTGGATTCGCCGATAGTTTGCCTATGGGTCGACGTGGGATCGCCATTTTGGGCGGACCAGATGGAGGGAAATTGACTGAAAGCAGGTGCAACGGCGGCAGTGATGGTGGCAATGAGTTTGCGTTTGCGTTGCCTATGCTAGTCGAGCGCGGTGGTGGCGGAGGAAGTTCTTTTGCTGGTGGCAGACGAGGGGAAGCCTCTTCGTAATAATCGTCATAAAAGCTTGGGTCGTCCGGGCCAGGGACATCCGGAAGAGCTTTAGACCAGCGAGAGGAGCCCGTTTTAGGCGGTTGCAGAGAGTTTGTGTTCAACATGGTAGCCATGATGAGACGAAATCTGTCGTGTCAACCTGGGACGACGGGGAGGGATGATGCCGTAACTTGAAGCAAGTTAAAACAAGTGCAACCGGGGGACGCGACAGCAAAGTAATGCAAAAGGCTGGGTAACTAAAACGCATGAAATGCCGGGCCCTGGAATCCTTTAGATAATATGGATCGAAGGGGATCACGGGAAACGCACCCCTCGAGGGAGCATCCAGGTAGAAATCAAGTGGGGAAGGGAGAGACGAGAGACAGGTGAAACCAGCAGAGAATGAATGATTGAATGGAGTAGTTTGTAGTGACTTTTAGATTGATATTGAATCAAGTGGGACGAGTTCCCATCTAAGTGGGATGCAATCAATGTGTGTGTGAGAAATGGGAGAGAAGTGAAGGGGAACCTATGAGAGAAGAAAGAATACGTAGTAGGTAGATGATGGAAATAGAAGAAAATGTTGTTGAGTAAGGAATGGCCAAGGTAAACAAGGAAGGAACAAAAAGGTGACGGGAGATGGAAGGCGAAACAGAATTAACCAAGGGAAGGAGGCCTCGAGTCGATCCATCTCTTGGTGTTAGGCAGGTTTGGGTCTTGGGTCTTGGTATTCTTCCACCTCCCATTAAATGTTTCCTGCCTTGCCCGGGCTGTTCACTTTTACTTGGCTTTTAGTCTAACTAGCATCTAAAGTATATCCCAAGGTAGGGTTTCATCGAGAAACTGCCATAAGAGGTCAGTCTAAAGTTTGGACCAGGCCGTTGGGATTCGGGCGTTCTCTTGGGATCATGCAAAAGCAAGCAAGCTTATACATGCCTCGGGAATGGCAGATGGAGGCTTGGTCGTGGCTTGTGCAGGCTCTTTGGCTGCTTCAAAGTGAACCATCGACCGTTTGGAGGGGGGAAGGAGGCGAGCAACATATCTGAATGTGGCTCGTCAAGTTCTGGTTCACAGCAATCCGCAAGCAGGGGACTTTTTACTGGGGCTAGGACTAGGATGCGTAGGGTGAAACGACCATTAGATTGGATCTCCATCCAGTTTTGAGCGGGGGAACTTGATTCACTGCAGCTGAATCCACGTCACTTTCCACCCACCCCTGCATTGATTGAGAATTAACCAGCTAATACCTTACGAAAGAAGGAAAATAATAGTAAAAGGCATTCAATTTGCAATTAATAATGATTCATAGAAAATTCAATGCTGTAGGAGACCACATGAGATTAGCAAGCAACTTACCCAGGTACCTAGTCCTTGTTCCTGAAAATACGGGTTATACTCGTGCTTTGTACTCTGTACCACAACTCAAATCGTGATACCAATAAACTCAAAAGCATCGGACAACTACAGGTCTTCCTCGTGGGTGGCCAACTCGTAACATGCATGGAGAGTTGGAGACCCATCTTTTTCATCTCGTCTTACAATGTACTCAAGTTACACAGCCTTCATAGATGTAGGTAGCTACTTGCCTAAAAAGGCGAATCTATCAAGTCAATATTATCGGCCTGAACCGACTGGAAGGGCCTTTTACCTCTCTCCCTCCTCTCAAGTCATATGGATGTAACTACCTATCCATATTTCATTCTTCTTCAGAGACTCAAACTACTGCGCCACGCCTTGTCGTCACCAAGCCGAGCATGCCGAAGTGATCAGTTGGCAAATGTAGCCGCGGACTTGTTATATCGACCCTTGCTCTTGATCGCCCGCCAACTCAACACGTCACGTCTTATGCACGCTCGGGGCGATCGATCCCCCCAGCGTGCATCCAAGCATCTCCACAGCTAATTACAGACTGCAGAGTCTGATAGTATCGCTCCACCCTCAATAACTAAATCATCCTGTAATATCCGAATGCATTCATCGCCCAGAGTGCTCGAAAGGGCAAAACGTGTCCGTACAGTAGACATTTGACAAGGATACAACTATGACGCGGTATTGTCTCTCTTCTGCGACGCCTTTGGTATTGGTCAGCGGAAAACATTCAACTTCTAGCCCGGATTAGTTTCTGATCTAAACACTATCAGCAGTTCCAATAGACTGACGTTTCCACGTTTCACATCCAAATGAAAGTCATAACAAACATCTTCTAGATAAATCATTGTTTGTAAATCCTCGTATGTGCTTCTATTTTAGTATTTTTGCACATCAACATCCTGGTGTTATCAATACGATGCAAACAGATCAACAGTTACATTGCAAACTGGGCAATAGGTAGTCAATGTGTTGTCTTACTGTACCTTAGTTCTCACTGCGTAGCAAGCTCTTGTACAAACAACACACTTTAGCCTGAGTTTCTGTCCCACGTCGGAAGGGCAGGCATTGGTTTCTCATATGCGTGGTTCAGTTGATCATTGTTACAACAGGAAATGCCAATCATTGGACCATTGGTCCTGTAGTAGTACGCCTCCCGATACAAACACGAATAACATCTTCCCAGCCCATCACGTAGATAAAAGCCAGCATATTCTGCCTGACTGTCTGACAAAAGTAGCGCACAAGTCATACAACCCGACTAATATCTTGGCTTCTCTTGCTTCACGGGGCATATGAACGATACTCTCATCTTGAGGCCAGTCTTGGGTCAGTATACCTATCGGGCTCAGCGTTGGACAGCAGTCAACTAAACGGCTGGCAAACCTCACAGTATTCCCCTCTTCCCTGGCTAGATTCACTCGCTCTTATCGTTGTAAAACTAGTCTCTTATGACATGATGGCCTCCGTTAGATTCGTCTGATGGCTGCTCAGATCTCACTCTTACTGTCAGATATAGAAGGTAAGAAAATAGTCTGAGTATTTCGACATGTTATATCATAGAAAGTGATATGGTTTAAGTCTACTTCTAAATGCATTCTTATTTCTCTGTACTACATGTTCAGTCTGTGATAGCATTGCTTTAACCAACCTCTTCGTTTCAATACCTGCGTTCACTCACGAACAATACTTAGTAAGAATGACGAACACGGCGAATTCAGAGAGTCCATCTGAAGCTTCACCGCTTCTCAGAGACGATGAAAGCGATAACACAAGTATCAGAGACACTGAGAATAGCCAACGGGCGGAAAACGATGCTCCAACGCGAATATACTCAGATAGAAAAATGAATATACTCCTGGCAGCTGTCGGCATTGGTGTACGGATTCCAACTTTTTTTTTTAAAAAAAAAAACACCAAGATATACTTACATGGTACTAGGTTTATTTGGCTTCTGCAGATCAACTTATAGCAGTCGCAACCTACGCAAAGATCGGTAACGAACTCCATGCTCTCAATAATACTAGTTGGATTGCCACAGCGTGAGATTATCAACATAAAATATTAGTATAAACATCAACTGACATCTTACCAGCTACTTCCTAACACTCACAAGCGGGCAGCCTCTCTATGGCCAGCTCAGCGATATCTTTGGCCGCAAATCATGTCTGCTATTTGCCTATACCGTCTTTGCCATTGGCTGTCTTGGCTGTGGTCTGGCCCAGTCAATGGCCCAGCTCTGCATTGCGCGTGCTATATCTGGCATGGGCGGAGGAGGCATGAATTCTGTGGTCACCATTCTACTTAGTGACCTAGTGCCACTGAAGGAGCGCGGAATGTGGCAAGGAAAGATCAGTCTTCTCTTCTTTGCTGGGACTGCCACAGGGGCTCCCCTTGGGGGAGTTATGGCGGATTCGATCGGTTGGCGGTGGTGAGTTCCAAGCGTATCACGTCATAAGATGTTTGAAGTAGACTGACAGATATACAGGTCGTTCCTGGGTCAAGTACCGCTGTGTTTTGTTGCGTTCGTTGCCGTTTACTTCGTCTTGGACCTTCCATCAGTAGGGCACGATCACTGGTTCTCCAAGATTCGAAAGGTTGACTTCCTCGGCGCTTTAACCCTCGTGACAGCCGTGATCGCACTTCTAGTTGGCCTGGATTCCGGGTCAAATCGAGGCTGGTTACACAACATCACCATCATTGCCCTGTCCTTGACTCCCGTGCTCTTCGGGTTGTTCGTCTTTGTCGAACTCAAGGTTGCTTCGTATCCGCTTGCTCCCGGGCATATAATTTTTGATCGCGCTCTTTTCTCTTCTTATATGGTAAACTTCTCTGCCGTTGCTGGGCAGACCTCAGTAATATTCTACATACCTCTTTTCTTCCAGGCTGTTCAGGGGCTAGGCGCTACTCAGAGCGGTTCACTGCTTGTCCCAGTGATGATGTCCACTGTCGCAGCCTCGATTGTGAGCGGTTGGGTAATCAAACGAACCGAAAAGTTCTTCCTCCTAAACTTGTTTAGCTACGCCCTTGCGTTTGTTTCGCTTGCTCCTGTGTGTTGGGCCGTCTGGTACCGATCGACCCTATGGACATCCATTTCTCTCACTGTTATGGCCTTAGGGGCTGGTAGTGGTATGCAAGCGAACCCCATTAATTTTTTTCTCAAGTCAACTAACCAAGCTAGCCTTTATCACGACACTTATTGGTCTCCTTGCCAATGCTGCAATCGAAGATACAGCTGTTGTCGTGGCATCTTCCTACCTCTTCAAAGCTCTCGGCTCTAGCATAGGCGTCAGCGTTGGATCTGCCGTTCTTCAGCAAGTTCTTCGGACAGAGTTAATTGCGAGACTTCCTGGCCAGGGCGAAGCTCGTGAGATCGAAGAAAGGGTCCGGCAGAGTCTAGAGTACATCAAGGAATTGCCACCCAATATCGCCGATCAAGTAAGGTGGAGTTACCAGATTGCTATCATTTGGACCATGGCTTCATCTTCCATTCACTTTGTCATGGCTTTTGTCTTTAGTTTCTGGGTGAAAGAGAGACCTCTTAAGCGGTAGGGAAACGGGATTAAACTTACATATGGCTATCAGTTCCAATCGGTATTTGTCAAGCCACAAGGAAGCCTTTATGCTGTGTTTCATCAGTGAATGAGCCATATGTCCTTAGAAATTTTATAGATCAAGTTTCCCTTCATAGACTGTGAGCAGTTGATTGCAGTGAAAGGTGGACAGAGTTATCATTTGTCATGGATGGAAGCTACGTTCAGAGCTTTAGGGAAGTGGGGTAGCTTGCTCCTGCCCACCTCCGCTAATGCAAGGCACCCGTTCAACCCCGCACTCAGGGTAGATCTCCACGGCCCCTTCCATCTCGACTGTTTGACTACATTGCCATCAGGATATTAGAAATTAGCCTCCAAGCTTTAGGATATAAAAACAAGCATCCTAAGAAATGTCACCTAAGTCTCTTACGCTTCTAATAGCCAAACTTTCCGATCTACTGAGAATCACCAACAAACAGGTCTAGCAACACATCAAAAGTCCTCTTAGATTCTCAACTTATTTCGCCACTTATCAGGGTCACTTGGACAGGCATGTACAAGTGCATCTCCTGACTTCGAAATAAGTTCTTTGATCTCAACGACTATATAACTGTTTCTCCATTATATAATCCTTGACTGGGAGGCCCTTCATCAACAATCGGGAACAAATATCATTCGGAAGACTGAAGGCTGCATCCTCTGAGCTCACATAAGTGCTATCAATTATCATCAAAACCTGCAACAATCAACAATTCAGTTCAGTCGAGAAACACTCTTACATCACACCCAAGGCTTGATGACGTCGGGGAAAGCATAGCTGAATGGCTCTGAACCTAAGCTGCGAGAAAGGGCTTCTTGTAAGTTGGTACCATCTTCTATCAGACAACAAAGCAATCCGTCTAGGGTTCCAGCTTCTCTGACCACTTCACCCAATCTAACATCATCTGGCATATCGTGCCCAAGCTTTTGTTCACTGCCCAATCCGGCATGATTTCAGAAAAAGAAGTGCTCCCATTACAGCTTTCTAAAAGTCGCATCAGTGCTACAAGCATGTGCCACCTTATTACAGTCCAGCTTGTCTGATGACAGTCAACATGTCTTATATCCGACATCCCAAGCAAAGATTCTTAGACATGGTCGAAGTATCAAAGCGCTACCTAGACATCACGCAACAACCACGTCTAATACGTGTACGATTGATTTTGTACAATAAGACCCTCGGAACAAAATGGTGCTAGGTTCGCTAATACCATCCGGCATACACAGAAGGGGAGCATATTAACCTCAGCAGCAAGTTCAGTTGTCAAGATTTCTCATTTCAATCGCTATGAATAAAGTTGGTTCAACATTCAAGCCGCAATGTTGTTTAGACCTCCCCAAAACGCCATTTCCCCCTTGGGTATATATACAATCATACAGAGACATAAACCACCCAGATCAAGTAGGCTTGTTCTCGCATCAGTCTCATGGATTATTCCATTCCCACGTCTTCCAATATCATGCATCTTATTCACGCTGCCATCTTGGCTCTGACAAGTCGACTTCCTGGGGAACGATTTGGTCATCAACACTCTCGCGAGGGGTGTTGCCCAAGAGAGCTTCCCGGTCCTTCTTCTCCTTCTCCGACTTGGATTCCTTTCCAACCGCTGAATCATCCTCCTCTTCTGGGACAGCCACTAGGCCTCTGTCACTGGTCCAGCTAACTGCTCGACCGCTGCTGTATCCTCTTGGCCGAGTGGGGGAAAGCGTGGCTCCAGTAGGTGTAAGTGTTCCAGGCTCTTGAACTTCCCCCTGGGCCCCGGCGTAGCTGAAATCTCCGCTTCCAATACGTTCTTTCGTCACGGAGCCGCGGCGTGCTACGTAGTCGTCGAACTGCGTATCACGCTTGTGCGAGTACACGCTGGGTGTTCGCTGGACAGTGTTCATTTCGACGGATTCACGCTTGGAGATGATGCTCGCTCGGGAAGATGCTGAGGAGTAGCGCTTGTCGGTTGACTGCCGAGCATATGAAGTATCGCGCTCGATATCGTCGTTGAAACCATACGGCTTGACGTTGACAGGATGGTTATATTCGTCGTAAGCGGAGAGGCGACGGTATCTCCGCACCGAGTAGAAGACCAAGACGAGGGAGGTGATGCTAGTACATGTCAATACAAGATTCCTTGATAAGGTTTTGTGATGACGGGGACTTACATGAAGGCACAGTCCAGCGCCAGAGCTACGAGTGAGTAGTGCTTATCGTGCTTCTCAGTGTAAACAACAATGTCAAGGGCGAGAGTGGCAATAGCGCAAGTCAACTTGATGACGTGCGTGAATAGCATGGTCCACGGCGTCAGGGCCTCTGCGAAGTATTTGGCGATTTCAACGAAACTGCACAGAGATGCGACGAACCACAGGGCCACATTAGTAGCCTCCCATCTATTCACGGTGTCAGTAAACAATAAGTTTGGCTGGGTGGTTTTCTGCCTACTTACACAATCTCAATTGTGGGATCGTCGTTCTTTTTGTCGTCATCTTTGTTGGCCTTCATGCTGTCGCCCAGTCTAAAGGCGAAGAGACCCATCATGGCCATGGACAGACATAGTTGAAGGGCCCAGGTGGGGAAGAGGACCATTGCACGCCATTTTGATCGGTCGAACTGTGCCTGGGCACGATGGTTTCCGTTCAGAAGCATTTCGTGCGGTTGTTTCTTGTTGTGTTTTGGGGGGTTTTTCTTTCAGTGTCTGGTGAGTATGCCCTGCACTGAACTGTGCTGTTGCCCGTCTCCTCTCCTCCAGAGTCTTGTTTGCTCAATGGTTTTTGTTTTAGGGCTTTTCGTCTCTCATACGGTGACAGATGGCTCAAGGTGTGTAATCACGGTCATGAGGCTGCTTGGGTATTATGCTGTGTTGTGTTCTGTAGCTGTCGTGCCTGTACTGTTTCGCCTTCGTCCTGCGTGCGTTGTATTGTGATTGTGATCCTGCAAAACCTCAAGGTTCCTTGTTCGTCAAGAATCAGTCGTTTGGACATCAGCAGTTCTCGCCAGGAGTAGGGGGCCAGCCTTCTTATTTATTCACTGCTAGTTACTGCACTGCACAACACACAACAAATCAAGCCTCTGCCTCCGCTCCCCGCAGCCCAAGGGAACTCAGCCCTCTTGCTCAATATCAATGGGGCCAGGGATGATGAGCCATCGCTCCACCATTATGCAGTCCAGAGTGACGCCTTGCCGGGTTACTCAACTGGAATTGGGCTTAGTGCTGATGGAGGGCTGCGGCTGAGAGGAGAGCTTTGCTGACACATGGTTGAACAGCTCAGACAGAGGGGACTTTGCAACATGGCACAGAGGTGTTAATTTGCTGGCGGTAAAAACTAAAGTCTAGATCAGATCAGTCTAGTACCTGGTTGGTCACAGACCTACGAAGAGTTGGTTCCCATGGAACTCGTCAAGTAAAGATTGCTCTTCTCAGAGTTGAGATATACAGAGTCAGCCTTAGAGTCAGCTTAGCTTTTTCAGTTTCAGCCATGAGAAAAGGGAGTAAACAGAAGCTGCCAGCCATCCTCTCTGCCTCTGTCTTACTACCGAGCCTAGCTAAAACTCAACGGCCCCTACGGAGACGGAGCTGGGGGGTCCCCGAACGATAAATGAAGGAATCCTTCCAAAAATTAACGCCAGGGTTAAGCGCGAGGCAGCTTAGTGCACACGCCTCAGGCAGGTTCTGAAAAGAGAGAGGCATTTTTAACGCCCATGGCTTCAGGATCGAGTCCGTTCTGGTTCTTGAAAACGGCAAGGCTGATTTTGGGTTTCATTATGAAAAAGCAAAGCAAGAGTCAATTCCCTTTCTCCACTTGCTAGCCCTGTAAATAGCAACAAGAGGAGGAATCATAGACTGTGGCCATGACACTGTTGGATAGTGGACTCAACCCAGCAAACCTCGCTTATAGAGAGAGAGGGGAAATGCATTGCCTCATCGAATATCCTATCCCAAGGAATCGAGTTTAGGAGAGGAAAAAAGTGGCGATGGAATAGGTAAAAAAGTGCGTTGAGTGGGGGCTGAAACCAGGATGTATACACCAAGAGGCTGGGTCGGTCAACGGATGAGAGTTGAGAATGAAAACATGAGGTACCGAGAATAGAAGCCACGACCAAAAATCTGGGAATATCATCTTGGCTGCATAGCGTTGTTGTTAGCGAACTGCGCCTCGATCCTTTCTCTGTCTATCTGTGTCGGTCTGTTTCTACCAACGAGCTGCTCTTGGTATGTACTGTAGCTAAGCTGTAGCCATGACGAAGAATACCTAGGCACCAAGAAGCAGTAGCAACAGCAGAGACAATGACTGGGTATTTGGCCACAGCTACCTAGCTACAGCTAGTTGCAGTTGCAAGTTGTAACGACCAAGACTACCAACTCATAGAGCCCTCCAATAGTTGCCAAGCCATGTCATCACAATTGGGGATCTAGGGTCTGTGGGGCTCGACCTAGTTGAGTGGACGGTTTTTCAGGGCCCGCAAGGCTGATTACAGTCGCATCGCATCATGTAGGTTGCTTGAATAGGATAGCGTCAAGGATGTGTTTTGACTGGAGGACAGGACTTTGTTGTGAGAGTTGCATGCCGTCTTTTCTCATAAGTCCTAAAATAGGCCAAACATCTATGACCCATTCGGGGATTACTATGAATCATGTTTGCTTGGCTGCTTGGTTACTTCTCAGAAGGTCTTAACAGGGGAGAGATGTAGGCTTACCCGATGTTTGAAGCCCGGGCATCTCATGAAACTCTTTTAGGTATCCAATGCGGTGTCTTGGCCCCCGTTTTAAATCATCGGATCGGATTATGGTTGGTTGGTTCGCATTTGACTAAGCCACTGCAGCGACATATCTAAACAAAATAACAAAGGCCATAGTGATGACAAGGACTTTAGTGTAGACTTTGCATAATAATAAACTCATCTTACATTCACTGCCACAGAGTTTCAAGAGCAAAGCAACTTATCACGGCAAAGATGACTGCGTCTTACAGCCTAAAAGGCATCATGATTCCACAATAGCTCAAGTGAGCAGTGCTTCCATTTCTCGAACCTTATATCCTATTCTAAACAAGCCCAAAAAATCAACCGCTATTATTGTCTTGGGATCCCTCAAGCCATCGGATTGGATTGGGTTGGATTCTGTCTCTTTGTGAAGAGGCAACCGTCCGGTCCGTCCGTCCGTTCATTACGAGGTCCACCTCATTCTCAATCACCCAAAGTACCCGGGCGAAGAGTCTTTTAAATCAGTACTTCTTCTTTTGCTGCTGCTGTTGCTTCTGCTGCTCGGCGATGGCTCGTCGCTTCCTGGTGGGAACCTCGGCAGCGTTGAAGACCACAACGTTGCCCTGTGCGTCTGTCATGGAGGGAATGTTGACATCAACTCGCTTGACTTGAAGATGTTAGATGATTTGCATTCAGATCAGGGACCAAGCCTGTACTTACTCAAGCCGGCTGAGGCGGCAGAGACAAGAGCGATGATGGTGAAGAGTTGGAACTTCATCTTGATTGATTGAAGGAAAATTGAGTGATTGTAAGTTGGTTTGGTAGAAAATGAATTGAGGTGTCGGCCGGCGACGAGAAAAAAAGACTGAACGGAGAAACTAAAGTGAAGAAGAGTTTAGATTGAGATGCTCAGCATGAGGAGATATTGGCTTTGGCTGGAAAGACACAACTATTTGTACTGAAGCTCTGCATCTCGTCGACGAACTTCTCTATACCTCCCCCCAGATTTATGTTTACAACCCGAGACACCGAATAAGCTTCATGAGACGTGTTTGAGGAATACGGTCCCGGCATTCGATAGCCTAGTGCTACCTTACTCTATGCGCCTTATTCGGGACTTGAAGTAGCCGACGCTTGACAGTCATGAGCTTCGTAAGCTCTTGAGTATATTCTCCCAGCATTAAAGATGAATCATCAAAAAATTAAGAGTCGGATCCTGGGCTTGAAACATGGAGTTGAGCGATTCTGTAACCGGGGCGTGGCGATCAAACTGGCGGCTGTCCGCCATCCGGTTGCAAGATGATACTTGGCTTTGTATCAGCATCATCGCTACAGCTTGCTTCGCCTCTCCACGATTCAGTGCACCCTGGCATTAAGATATGGTATATCATTATAGGTAGCATCCACTGCAGAGTAGGAATCGTTTCATCCGATCAAGTTCTCTCTTTTCTTCAAGCAAAGATTACCTTTTAAAGTTAGAAATGGACGAGGACCCAGTCCGTTACAGGAAAAAAGGTTAACTTGACTTCCAGTGGACACAGGGCCCGCCGGGCAATGATCGCGGGGTGATTCAGGCCTGAACCGCCTAGAGATACATTAGCTCGATATTCCCGTCTTTAGAGGATAAACAAATGAAGCTTCCTTTCCCAATCATGGGCAATTATGACGCTTTTAGCTTAATGCAGCTTTTCCAAGCAAGACTGACGTACATTCCCAACTTTAGCGCCTTGAAACCCCCTCCTCATGACTCTGTTAGTTCAATTGTATTGGTCTTTTAATTGGGTTTGTTGTCACTGAGTCGAGCACGACAGTTCCACCAGGTGAATTACCCCTCCATGTTTAACCATCTCACCAACCAACCTCTGCTCTACTCTTCTGCTCGACTCCTCCTCTTCTTTTCCCTCTTACACACTCTGCAGCAGCTGCTATCATCTCACATTCTCCATTTCGGTGCCTTTACGTCTGACGGTCTCTTTCGTCCCGTGCTCTTGCTCAAGGCATAATCTCTTGCCGCCTCTGTTTCCTGTCGTAACAACCACTCCATTCTAACAAAGTCTCCTGACTCTTTTTCCAGTCTACTCCTTCTTCCGATGGCTACCAAGGAACACTGTCTCGCTTGCTTCGAGACACTCGATGCTCATCTCAATAATCGAAAGGCCCTGTCTCTGGAAGAAATCCAGGAACTCTCCGCTCTCACGCCCGAGTCGGAGCTCACGTCGCCCAAAGCTCTCGACGATCCCAGTCTTCAACATCTCGCAGTCCCTGACGCCAGTGCTTCATCCTCCTCTTCATCGACCTCGCTAGGTGCCTCAACGCCCGCTACAAGCACTTCTTCTCTGCCTATCCCTCCAAGCTCCGCCCCACTGTTCGTGACATGGAACACCATGGATGGCGGCGAACCCATGCTGCGCGGCTGCATCGGCACTTTTGAATCCCAAGATCTATCCGAAGGCATCCCCGAATACGCTCTCATCTCTGCCCTCCACGACTCCCGCTTCTCCCCAGTAAGAAAGTCAGAGCTGCCGACGCTGCAGGTCGCAGTCACGCTACTCACCGACTTTGAAGAGGTTGACGACATCTTCGACTGGGAGATCGGCGTCCATGGCATCCGGCTCTCCTTCCACGACCGCGGCCGTCGCTACGGCTCCACATATCTCCCCGATGTCGCCTCCGAGCAGGGTTGGTCCAAGGACGAGACTCTCTTTAGCCTCATCCGCAAGGCCGGGTGGACTGGTAGCCGGGGCCGCTGGAAGGACTTGGATCTCAAGGTCACGCGTTACCAGGGCAAGAAGACGACTCTAGAGTATGACGACTACAAGGAGTGGCGGGGCACCGTTAAGGCGTGAGCTGGCGGTTCAGAAGCTGCTGCTTCTAGACATAGAGGCCTGGCGTTTATGGCGACACAAGGGTAAATCTCTTGATGATGACGATGATGATGACATTTCTTCTACTTCTTCTTCTCTCTTATTTAACGCTCACAAGGTAGAGCTGGGTTTGTAAACGCCCTCGTCTAACAGTCAGGTACAGACAATAAATCTCATTCATGATTGATCTGAACTCAAAGGCTTAGCCTTCAGAATCGCAACATGCGACACATCACTTTTCGATGCAACTTGTAAGACTCGATCGAAAACTTCCAGTTCACGGGGGCAATTTTGAATTGCTATTCTTGATCCACGTCTACTGACAGGGTTACATGGTCTTTGACAAAGCATCCTAACATCCAGGCCACAATGTGTTTGTCAACACAACTTGCCAGTGGACAAGATACCGCAAAAGATATGTCAAAAAATACTAAACAGTGCCAAAGATTCCCCCAGGTGTAATAAAAAAAAACAAAAGAACAATGTCCATGCAGATAGAACTCCTGATGGCAGATGTATAGGGGCTATTCCACCCCTCCCCGAGCAGAACGCATCTGTAAAATAAAAAAAAATTGACAAAAAAAACCCAAGCCCATCGCCTAGACGCCGAGGTATCCCTGGTATATGATGATTTTGAAGCCTTTGAAAGAACCCTCCCAACAATGACGCACAAAACCCCCTTTTCCTTCTTCCGTGGTTTTCCCTCTCCCTTATCCATCCGTACCCATGTATTTTGCCAGTTCTGTTTACCAACACCGCAGACTCTTCCAGAAGCCACCGTGCTTCTTCCCTCCAAGATGATCATCTTGCAAAGTCGGCCCCCGCACTCCTACAGCACGCTTCTCATTTTCGCTGTCAGTTGGCAGAGGCGTCAACGGCTTCGTCATGCCACGCGCATTCGAACGTGCTGAATCGTTGCTCACATCGGCAAGTCGTCGTGCCTCAACCACGCGGCGCACAACATGCGCAAATGTCTCCTCGATGTTGACCTCTAGGCGCGCACTGGTTTCCATAAAACCGCAGCCACGGTTGCGCGCCCACTCGAGGCCTTGAGCAGCGGGAACCTGCCTGCTCTCTTGCAAATCGCACTTGTTGCCGGCGACGAGCTTAACTGGTGGGATGGTCCTGGAACGGGTGTCGTGGCCAGAGCGTAGACCAGCGCGGCGTGCGCGGTCAGCGTTGTCGAGGCGGGTCTCGGCCTCCATATCGATAAGCTCGTTGAAGTGCTGAAGGGCGTCGAGTGAGTCTTTTGAGGTGATGTCGTAAACGAGCAGGAAAGCGTCAGCGCCAAGGTTGGACGATGCCCACATGCCTCGGTACTCCTCCTGACCAGCCGTGTCGGTAAGGGCGAGGTGGTAAGTAACTCCATCTATGCGGCGCGTCACACTGTATGAGTCCTCGATAGTTGGGTCATAGTCTGATGTCCATTGCGAGCGGACAAGGCGCAATGTAATGGATGATTTACCACAACCGCCGTCGCCGCAGATAGTGATGGATATAGGGACATGTGTTTGTATCGGGGACGTCATGTCGAGTGATGCGCTGTGTCACTTGCGAAGCGATCGATTGGTGAGGGTGTATGAGTGTGTTGTAGAAAAGAGAGGAGCTGGTTGCGCAATCGGTTGTTGCGCAGCTCGAGCTATAGGCGTCGTAATAGGCACCAAAACGAAACGGCTATTCGATGGAGCTAAGAGATGGAGCTCTCTAGAAACGATCTAGAAACGGGCGCGTTGCTAAGGGCTTTGGATTGCGGTGGTGTAAAAATCAAGGTAACTTTTTTTCTTGGATGTCGTAGCGGGCAACGTTGTGTAAATCTAGACCGGGATCTGAATCTGAATCTGAGCTTGTCTAATCTCGTATCGTTATGGATCGTGGTGGTTGTTGTCGTGTTCTGCCGCAGTGAAATGCGTTGCGAGGCGTGAGGCTGGGTGTATGTAATGATTGGGTATGATATAATATGAAAATAAGGGCCGGTGCTGGATCGTAGCGTTATGCAGTATGATGTTATGTGTTGTGGTCAGATAGCTTTGAGGTCCGAGTTTCTGGCCAGATAATTGCAAAAGGATGCAAAGAATTTGAATGAGTGGAAGAAGAGGGACTTGGATTTCTGAGACAGTTGAATCCAGGGCAGGGTGGGAAAAAAGGATGACGAATGGATGGATGGACGAATTGGCGCAGAAGCAAACAATTTTTATTCTCCCTTTTGTCGTTGTCTTTTTTGTCAGTCTTGAGAAGATGTTTGTCCGAGGTTCAATTTTAGGTACGTAGGTAAGAAAGGAAGCTGGCAGCTAATGACGGATAGTAGGTAGATGGTACTAAAGGGGGGTAATGAGAAAGTCGTTTGGTGAAAGGAATGACACAATAGAGGGACAATGGATAACAAGAAGAGAGAACAAGGAGAAACGACAAAAGGGAAAGAGAAGCGAAGAGTTTGTTCTTGTTTCTTTTTCCCTTTTTCTTTTTCCCTCTCTGCTGCAAGCTCTCTCGGCTCTCTTTCAAGATAGAGCCATGGTTTTTCCCCCTGGTAGCGGGAAAACGGCTGGAGGTGCCGCGGTCAAGTTCAAGGCAAGCCTTTAGATAGTGGAGGCAGACAGGCAGGCTAGCAGGGTTCACGTACGGTACTGCTCTGTAGTTAGCGTACCGTATAGAAGCTGCCCGCTAGGTTGGCGGGCACTCAGTCCATTAGTGCCTACCAGCCTGCACAGCTTCACACCTATGGACGGGACTCAGAGCTTGGGCAGAGATGGGGCGCTGCAGGGATCGCAGACGTTTGTGGCGCCTTTAGTCTGGTCCACGGCGCAGGGGTAAAAGGTAAAAGGCAACGAAAAGAAAAGAAAAAAAAGTGTACCTAAACGGATGCATAAATATGGTGTCTTGATTTGGGCATCAGGCATTAGCATTAATTTTAGATTCACATTTTGTCTCCGGTGGACGGATCATTCTGTGATCTGCAGATGGACATAGAGGAGACGTATAACCTGCTTTCTATCAAGGCTAGAATTTGACATGAGATTACATTACCGGTATGTACAGATTACCAATAGAGATGGGTACCCAATTGGCTATCTCTCCATCTTTCTTGACAATACAGTTAGTTTAGGTAACATCGTACTCAGAGGTCAGTGGCTGGACTCCATCCCGAAAAGCTGGTATGCGGTGATGTGCTGGGTAACCGAGAAGCAACAAGGGATGAGGATGGGGATGGGACAAGATCCATCCATGGCCGTCAACAGAAATCAGGGGCAGGCACTTATGTACTCGGCCTCACTCACTCACTCACTCTTTCACAGCCTCCATCAAGTTTCTGTTATCTTCTCTCAACGCGTCACCCACCGTATAAGTGAAGCCCCCGGTTATCCAATGATTGTGCTGATCCCCAATAAACTTTGCGTTGTTAACAAGCCCGAGGTCCGCAAGGTCCGTAAGGTTATAACGGTCGAAGTCTGGAAGGACGAGAGGCCTTATCTTCTTTGCTTGTCTCCGGGGTCCACGAGAGAGAGAAAGGTAAAATCTGCCCGATCAAGGCAGAGATTTTCCTCGCTTGAAGCCCACCTCCAAACCTAGGAGTTGTAGTCCCTGTGGAGAATACCTGTACATGCACGTCGATATTAAGTGACAAGCTCGCAAGCCAAACCCACCACAACCAGGAGGTGTAAAGCTTAGCAGGATGCTTCTGTGCATACCAAGAGAAGAGGCAAAGTAAGTTGCAGTGTGCATGTGCATGTGCAATGTGCGATGTAACGGAAGAACGGCACGCAGTCATCACAATACAGATACAACCTCTTTATTTTGTCTCATCTCTTCTTTCTCCGCAATCGGCCGTAGCCTGGGTTCCTGTTGGCTTTGATATCCATGTCCTGGATGGGATGGATGGATGGTTAGATAATGCAACCAATGTGATTGAATATCACAATTGACGCGGTGCAAGCGATAACTAAATCCTTGCCAGATGACAATTTGAACTTCCGTTTTTGGTATATGCTCCCCCAGGCCTTTCATCCTGACCTTTTAAACTCATCCTTATTTTTAGGGAGAAGTATTTCCCCCACACTCTACTCTTGGGATACATAGTATTACTAGAGTTCCTCAACGTTCGTACTATCTACTATGTAGTCTCGTTGCATAACTCTATTAACAAACTTTCGGCTCTTATTCTGCCCGCAGCATAACTACATACCTAGGTCTAATTAAGTTCGGCGCACGGACAAGACACAATGGATCAATACATAATTTATCACATCAGGTCAGCTCAGTTCAGCTCAGTTCAGCTCAGCTTGAGTTTGCTCTACCGTGCACTATTCAAGGCTCGAGCCATCGTTGTTATAATTTTTTCCTTCCTTTTTACCACAACTTGGACATTGTCTCAGTTATACTAGTGCCAGTGCGGACGAACTGAGCTGCTCGCCTTGTCTCTCGTCCGAGTCCGAGTCCGAGTCCATGCCTAGGGCACAATAACGCCGTTGACTGGATAGAAATTTTACGAGGGTTAGCAATGGTAGTCTTCACGGACCCCGTGATCTTCAGGTCTCAGACGTAAGATCTGAAACTTTTTTACTTTTTGGTTATCTATATTCCCATGCGAAAATCAGTCACTCTCGAACAGGTACACAACGGTTCTCCGACATGGCGCGATCAACAATAATGGCGCGTCCGAGACCCAAGGTTCCAAGACAAGCGAGGCTGCAGTACCATCATGATGGTTAAGATTAAGAGAAAAGAAATTGTGCAAGGGTTGAGTTTGAATCACTGTTTCAGTTGAGCTGATGAGACCCTGAATGCGTTGAAGATTCCAGCTCAGACCCAGTAGTCATTTCGTCCATCCAAAGGCCTGGTCGTTTATCTACCCTGTAGCTTTGCCAAATTCCAATCATCACCTATATAGGCTTAGGCTTCAATGTTTACTCGGGTATAGAAAGGCATTGTTTTGTTGAACCTCGACCGTTAGTAAGGACTTGTCGTTGGTACCTACCTAGACTTGACCTTCCGGAAAAGACTCGGTAGAACCAATTGGCTCTTTCCCCAGAAATACGCAATAACTCACTCGAGTCACGAGACATGAAGTAACTATGGCTTTCTTTACCTTTTGTTCCGAGTCGCAAAGTTTTAGATGACTCGACCATTTCATGTTTTTATCATCTCAAATCGAATCTCACTTATATAAACTACCGCATATATATCAAGAAACCTTGCGCATATAGCGGTTTTGCATAGTTATTACATTTGTTACTTTTTCGTTACCACGTCTAAACTTAGCCGCCATGACTGTAACCAACGGCCGCAATGGGAACCCCTCCATGACCACAACCACCCTCCATAGGGCTGAAGAAGTAGACGATGTGAGACAAACATACTTAAACCATCACATTTGATTGGTCGCTGACGTTACACCACCAGCTTATCGACGCCGTTCGTGGTCTCATCGTACCTTACATTAAGGCCGCTGATGACGCTGCCGCAGACCGTGCTACTGGAGATATTACACCCGACTCATCTGGTGTAAAGGACAATGTCTTGGTAGACTTTCAAAAACCTGAGCAGCTCGCCCAGCGTCTCAAATTCTCTTTGCCGAACCAAGGACAAGGCAAGGACGGCCTATTAGATATTATTCAACAAATCCTGAAGAACAGCGTCAATACTTGGGATCAAGGGTTTCTTGACAAGCTCTATGCAAGCACAAATGCGGTATGTGTCACTTTCCATTCATTATACTGCATGGAATGTATACTTATCAAGATATCAGGTTGGTGTAGTATCAGATATGGTCCTGTCCGTCCTCAATACCAATGTAAGTTACCAACGCCCGCTTCCTCAAACAAACAACTAACGCCACCCAGCTGCATGTTTTCCAGGTCTCCCCTGCTCTCACCATTATTGAGAAGACCACAGCAAAGACGCTAGCTCATTTGTTCGGCTTCACCGGAGCACGAGCCGGTGGTATCTCTTGCCAGGGTGGAAGTTCTTCAAACCTGACTTCTCTTGTAGTTGCTCGCAACACTTTGTTCCCAGAGTGTAGAACCGAGGGCAACGGCAAGCATGATTTTGTGGTTTTTACAAGTGCGCACGGTCATTACTCGGTTGAAAAGAGTGCCATGATCTGCGGTATGGGTTCAAACAGCGTTTGGCCTGTTCCTGTAAATGAGGTCGGGTGTATGAAGCCTGATGCTCTAAGAGAGTTGGTTCTCAAGGCGAAGACTGAGGGCAAGACCCCCCTTTATGTCAACTCCACAGCAGGAACCACTGTCATGGGTTCATATGAGCCTTTCGAAGAGATCTCCAAGATTTGCAAGGAGTTTGGTCTCTGGATGCATATCGATGCTAGCTGGGGTGGTCCAGCCATCTTCTCCTCAAAGCACAAGCATAAGCTCAACGGGGCCCATCTTGCTGACTCACTGACGGTAAACCCTCATAAGATGATGAACGTCCCTGTCACCTGCTCGTTCCTCCTAGGTCCCGACATGGGTATCTTCAACAAGGCTAACAGCACCGCTGCTGGCTACTTGTTCCACACCATCGATGGTGGCGACTTCTGGGATCTTGCAGACCTGACACTGCAGTGTGGCCGTCGCGGTGACAGTCTCAAGCTCGCATTGGCTTGGATCTACTACGGTGCGGCCGGTTTCGAGAAGAAAATCGATCACGCATTCGAGCAGGCTGCCTACCTAGCCAACCTCATCAAGCAAAGCGACAACTTTGTTCTTGTGTCGCAAGATCCTCCTCCCTGTCTGCAGATATGCTTTTACAACGCCCCTGGAGGAACCCTGTCCGAGGACAAGGAGGAGAATACACTCCGAACTAAGACGATGGTTGAGAAGATGATTCTTCGAGGATATATGGTTGATTATGCACCCGGACCCAAGGGCAGTTTCTTTCGGGTTGTAGTCAACTGCCAGACCTTGGCAGGAACTGTCGAAGGCCTGGTCAAGGGTCTCGAGGAAGTTGGACGCGAGTAGTTAATTCATAAAACAAATGGATGTTTGAAATAGAAAGAGCGGGAAATCAGGGTACTCTTTGATTAGACTAGAGGTAGACCACGTTATCACGACTTATAACGTTAAATAAGGATAGACGAACGCATAGTTTTACAACTCTATAATGGCATATAGCTTTATGTATATATATTTATGTGAAATCTTTCTTCCCATGTGTTTGTATACCTTAAGTTAGAATACCCTTACGCAATGTAACCAGCTTGACATACGAATTCGGATGTGTCTTTGAAGCTTGACACTCATACTCACTGACTTACTATACTGAAAAACTCTCATCTGGGGAATATGAGGATTAACCACACAGTATCTACTGAATAAGAAAAGAATCAAGCAAGACTCCCTCGGGTTAGTGACTTTATTTAGATGTCTGTAATTATTCGATTACCTCATACAGGGTAGCTCGCCCGATAAGCTTATCGTTCGGGTCCCACTATTTTATATCTTTACCAGCCTTCAACGTCACGAGCATCGCGTTCTCATCCTCACTTTCTAAGTTATCTTTTTTCTATCACAATGCCGCCAAAACGCATGACAGCGAACCCGACGAAGCCAGCGCGATATCGCGCTGGTAAGCCCACGGGTGTAGAGTCCGATTCCGACTCTGACGCCAGCGAAAATGAAGAGCCCACCGAGCTAGCGCTCCCTCCACCACCAAAAGCGGCCAGCGCTGGAAAAATATCATCTGGCAACTTGGGGAAAGTCGATCTCGATGCGCGAAGAAAAGAAGCGCAGGCTGCCGAGGAACGAAGAATCGCGAAAGAAAAGGCAGAGCGTCTGGCCGTAGAGGAGGGTTTCGTGACAGAGGAAGAGGAAGAGAGTGAGGAAGAAGAGGAAGACGACGATGACGAAGAGGAAAGCGAGTCAGAGGAGGAGAGCAGCGAGGATGAAGCGCCACGAAGGAAGATGATGCAACTGAAGTTCGTACCGAAGAACAAAAGAGGAAATGGCAAGGACCCTGAGCAGGAGGCGGAAGAAGCACAACAAGCCGAAGAAGAGGCCCGCAAGAAAGCCGCCGACGAGCTCGTAGAAGAGCAAATCAAGAAAGACCTAGCTGCGCGCGCAGCAGGCAAAACCCACTGGGTAGACGACGATGCCGAAGCCTCGGACGTGGACACAACAGACGGGCTGGACCCGGAGGCTGAAGAAGCAGCCTGGCGTGTTCGCGAACTCAAGCGCATGAAGCGTGCGCGTGCTGTCATCGAAGAGCGCGAAAAGGAGCTTGCGGAAGTTGAGCGCCGACGCAACTTGACAGAGGAAGAGCGACAAGCCGAAGACGAAGACTTCCTAGCAAAACAAAAGGAGGAGAAGGAGGGCAAGGGCACAATGGCCTTCAAGCAACGCTATCTACACAAGGGTGCCTTCTACCAGGAAGAAATGAAGGAATCTGGCTTGGACAAGCGAGATATCATGGGCAGTCGCATCCAAGACGATGTGCGGAATCGTGAAGCCCTTCCGGAATATTTGCAACTTCGCGACATGTCCAAGCTAGGACGCAAGGGCGGAACAAAATACAAGGATATGCGCACTGAAGATACAGGCCGATGGGGAGATATTGGTGATGGCCGAAAGAGAGGCGGTGGACGTTATGAAGATGACGAGCGTTTCAGACCAGATGACGATCGATTCCGTCGCGATGAGCGGAGCGCTGGTGGCGCAAATGCCATTCCCCTTGGCGATCGCAAGAGGGATGACCGACGACAGAGAGATGACGGACACAGTCGACCAAAATCGCGGTCAAGGTCACGATCGCCGCGGCGCGATACAGATAGAGACGATTACCGACGTCGTAAGCGAAGTACATCGCGCGATGATGAGCGTTACGATAGTGACAAGAGACGTAGGGTGGACGACAGGTAGACACCATGGTCTGATCTTAACATACTATTAATAATACCCCCCAATCACAACTATTTGTGCCTCGGATTTTGCTCTTTCTCTTTTACATATCTCGTTAGATTACTCTTCACTTGTCTATCCCACTCTATATCCTGACAATCTCAACACGGGCACGCTCGAATATCTGATGGCTCGTCATCGCATCACCACTTCCACCAGACACTGCTGGAGGGTATAATGTCATGCGTGCGTAAGTGCCAGCGCCACGACGCTTTGACAGATAACCAGGGTTGATAAGGAGGACACTTTCGACGACCTATAAAAGTAAGTAAGATAACTTGGAGTTGTAAACAACAATCATACCTTTGCAAAAGGAGGCAACAAGCTAGGGACAACCATCACATCGGGCCTGACATTCACCATCTCGCCCAGTTCCAGATAGCTCAGATCTAGCACGGCACCAGTAGCCACGCCGTCTTCTGTGCCAGTCTTGGGAAGCTTGGAACGCTCTGTAGGGGGAAACAATGGGAAATAGTGTCGCTGCTCAACAAGATATCGACATAGGCGGCTCATAAGATCTCCACTGGGCTGCGCTCCACCGCGGGATACAACCTCCTCCGAGCGCAGTTGAGAGAGGATATCCTGCGACGAAACACCAAGCACAACTTCGTTGATGGATAAAGTCATGGGGTTTGTGACGATGCGGACAGCCTTGGGGAGGCCAAGTTCCTTGCGAGGGATGGTATCTTGAGGCCAGGAGACGTGTTTCGACAGGACATCTCGGACTGAGGGGACGAGAACAATGGTGATCTGAGGATTTGAGGATGCTAGACGGTTGAAAGCGGGGGCAACTAGATACTTGAACACAGTTGACATAGTAGCCGTATCAGGGTCAAAGTTTGCCTCTTCAGGGAGGTCGAAATCACCCGTCGCAATAAGTGGGTGGTCAATATCGAGAAAAGGTCCTGTGAGGACGAGTGCATCTGCATAAGTATCGGCTGCTTGGCTGCAAAGCGCATGAAGAGGCTCGAAATCGAGATTGTCGTCTGCTGTGTACGGGCCAGAAGCATATAGAATATTCAAAGGCGCAGGCTCTGAATCCTCGTCCATCGCATCTGGGCCACCACGGAACTTCTCGCGATGCGCTTCAAGTGTAGAAGCTGAAGAGGCAGCGCTGGGAAGAATAGGCATGTCGAGAACCTCTTTGACGACGAACTCGCTTCCAGAGGCATTGGTTCCTCGGAAAGCAACGATCTGACCGGGGAAGAAGCTCCAAGAGCGAATACTGTCCATCTTCAAGGGTACTCTCAAGCCCATTCCCGTTCGTCTTGAAGTCTCTAGTACCAGCGACGCAGCATTGAGCTTACCCTCTGGTGAATCTGATGCAATTCGTCCAACGGCGACAACTTCAGTAGTGCTTTGCGCCGCGGCACTTCCAAACTCGCTCTCGTCAATCTTGTGATGTTGCTGGACAAGAGCCATAAAGTTATCGATCCGATCGTCAAGAATTTCACTGGCTTCGGAAAGCTTCATGGCCAATGGCTTGTATCCCAGCTTCTTCTGGTCCGAGGCGGCTGTAAGTTTCACTCGAGGTTCGGAGAAGGGGGCGATTGGTGGCTCGGCTGCGTTGAGACTGTCGTTGAGAATCTCTATGGTTTCTCCTGGGTTTGTTCGATCACTAAAGGATGTAGGTCTATGTTTCGTTAGTACACCGAGAGCCATGAACAAGGTATATGAACGTACTGGAGATTGTTTAGGGATTTAAGCTGATCGGTCATCCCTTTTGCTGGTGAGCTTGTCAACCCTTTTGGTGTATCCAGCTTCTTCTTGATGGCACTTCCTCCCGCACCTCGATTCAACTTGGACCCAGAAGCTGGTGTACTGGGCACAAGCCCATCGATCATGCCAAAGACATCTCCGCCCTTGTTTCCACCCCTGGGCGCACTGGCGACCTTCCTTTCCGTCTTGACCTGAACTTTTCGGTGGCTGTTTTCGAGCTCGTCCTGGATGCTCTGCTTCAGGTTGCGTAGAATCTCTAGGCTTAGAACTTGAGCATCAATATCGAGCTTTATGCAATACGACTCCCACTTGAAGAAGAGATCCTCGGCTGATAAACCGTGCAGGCGCATGATAGACTCCAGCTCGCTGAGGACATCAGGCTCAAGCGGCTTGTTGGGGGAAAAGCGGTCTTGGATTTCGGCGTCGGCCATTTTGGATAACGATAAATATTGGGTGAGAGGCAATTGATAACAGAGTGCAATTTTTTGACACAATCCAGTGTCGTATCTTGGGTTGAAGAATATTGTCTTGAGCTGGTTAGAATGTTTGGAGGGGCCTTGAAAGTGGGCGCGATCAGACGCGTCGTATCACAGGTAACAAAATCCCGAGCGCGTTAAGTGAGTGAGCGATAAGATTACGATGCAAGCCAGGTCAGTGCATAGTAGGTAGATAGTCCAAAGCACACAGTCATCGTTTCGAGTCACGTAAAACATTAAGTAGAATAGAGTAAAGTCATGTAGTTTTATTAACCATTTGTTGTGTCGCTCAGTTGTAAATCGCTTCTAAATAGGCCATTTATCGCTATCAAGGTATCGTATCGTGTCCGTAACCGGAACAGCAAGCGCCGTTGCTTCGTATCTTTGTAAACCCACCAAACGCCGTCTACTTTGTATGCACTTGCTCAAATCAAACGTCCAGTTCCGTCATGCTCATGGTGTAGCTGTTGACCAACAGAGCTGTAAAAACACTCAAAACACGCTTTCATAAAACTGCTGTTACTTTTCCTTCTCGATACCATCCCATTCAGCCCAGACATTATCCGAACCTCCGTACGAGAAAGACAGAGAGCCATCTTTTGTTGGGGAACCTTGTATGATACCGTCGGCGCTTAGGAAGTTGCCAAACTCGATCAAGTTGGAAGGGTCTGTATCAAGTAATGGAAGACTGGAAAAGTCAAAGTTGGTGTTGTTCAAATCAAAGTTCGGTTCAGATAGTAATTGTGTGATAGTTCTGCTCAGGGGGGTGTCGAGAACGTTATCAAGTTTGCTTTCAAGGTTCAGCCGCGGGCTACGCCTAACGCTCGCAGGGCTTTTGGTTGGTGTTCGTTGCAGTAGCGCTTGTTGACCAGGAGACAGCATATCTCTCACTGATCGAAGAGAACGTGAAACGCTCCGTGATACGCTCCGTGTTATTGGACGGTGACTGGGCGTCGGACGAGTCGGTGTCTTAAACAGTGCTGAGTCCGTGTCAATCTTGGATTTGGGTGGTGGTGTGGAAGGGCGAACAGGGCTGTTGAACAGCGCCTCGATGTCATCATCAAGATGTCCGCCGTTATAAGTCTCGAATGCCATGTTTTCTTTGCCAACAGCTTCCTTGTTGTGTCGACCGTCGTTGATTTTAGCCATGTTGACGTTCAACTCCCCAAGGGTCTTTTGTGCTCCTTCTTTGCGAGGGGACGGGAAAAGTAGGCGTCGTGTGCATCCAAGCTCCTCGTCGAGGTCCATCTCGATTGGGCTTTCGGCAGTTCCAGTACCCCTAGAAACTCTGGAATGCGTTGACCCCGGGACTGACTGGCTTATGTCCTTAATATGCCGTCTGTCATCCGCCATCAAATTGAGCATATTGCCCATGACCACATCCTCATTAGCCTCTGTAACCATCGAGCGGACATCAAACTGCTTAGGAGATGATTGCTGGATTGGGGCCAGGGGGTCTGTAGCAGCATACACTTGTGCGGTGGGAGCAGGAGCAGGCACAGAGGTACTCTTAGTACGGGATCGTTTCGCCTGCGAATCAGAGCCTGCAGACGATCGCTTTTTTCGACTTTGTCCCAAATGCCCAAAAGAATTATCCCATTTGTCTTGAGGGCGGTGGTTATGGTACTTGGCAATCCAGATACCACATGGGTTGCAGAGGAGCTTTTCCGACCATTTGCTGCGATCGTCGTCAAAGCCAAGTGTTTTTTTGATAAGCCGGTAAGACAAAGGCTTCTTATCCTCGTCGCGATTTAGAATTTCAATGGCGGTAACCCTTCCAGGTTTCTCCGAGTATTCCACATACTCTGGGATTCCATCATGCTCCTGGACCCAAATCTTGCGCCAAGTAGGAGTTTCAATGGCACCACAGTTCGTGCAGAACGGGGGCATTTCGCCAGCTGCAATTGCCAACTCCAGGCGTTGTTTGATTGAATGCTTCTTGACCAGGTTCTTGTTGGACTTGCAAGGGGGGGACGAGGGCATCGGAGGGAAGTCGCTCTGCGGGAAAGTAACCTCGGGAAGGGTAGGTAGAAGATTGGCGACTAGAGATGTCTCCGATGGCCCGACGGGGTCACTGGCGGCAACCTGCGCGTGGATATTGGCCGATTTGGAGCGGCGAAGACAATCTGGAATCTCTGTTGAAGCACGAGGCTCAGCAGTCATAGATTGAGAAAGTAAAGATGGTTCAAGAGGCTCGCTGGCTGGCACAGAAGGCACAGAAGGCAAAGCTAAGATTCCTGCGGATTGTGAGCGGCCGATCTGTCGCGGTGCTCGAGGCTTGGATCTGACATTGCCAGCACTTGATTTTGAAGTAGGTAGAGATCCTTGAGTAGATAGGTTAGTATCGGTAGAATTGGTAGGCTCAGAAGAACTAGAGACAGCGCGCACTAATTCAAAAAGTGCATCCTCTTCCACTGGCTGAGCCACAGTTGCTGGCGAGGATGCAGAAACAGGTGCTGGGCTGTTCTTCTCAGGCGCGTCTGTGGTAGGAGGGGGCGTTGGAGCGAGTGTTGGTGGTTGAGGTGGATTTGTAGGTCGTTTTTGAGGAGGGTTTCGGGTCGGTCGAGGTTTAGGGATCTTCTTTGCGGTAACAGGTTCTGACGGGGGAGGGCCAGCAGGGGCCGATGTTGGTTGAGGCGTGTTCAAGTTCTGGATATGGACAAGGCCCTGACCGTCGGGACCATCTTGAATACGGAAAACTTGAGTTGGGATTCCGGTGCTGTCGATGTCTTCCATCACTTTCTGGGGCTTGTGCTGGTGGAACTGGCCTTCTTTGGCTAGTTGTAAGATAGGTTCATCGAACAGGTCGTCGGTCTCGTTATCAACGAAACTCGACGCTTGCCGTTGCAGTGACGGCATTGGAGGTAAGACGGGACTGGAAGGGGGTGGGCTAGATCGCATGAAGGATGCTGTTGGTGGCAATGGAGGAGATGAACGCATATCTTGGGGGCTGTCTTCTGAAAAAGTTGGGGTCTCGACAGGTGATTCAGGAGAGCGACCATCCTCTTGACTCGGTGATAGGGCACGGAGAGGCCTTGGGGGAACCTGATTGCTCATAGCAGCACCCAGCTCTTTCCTCATCGATGATTCCCTCCGAGGCTTAGGTCCTTTTGGGCCAGCCTGAGCAGGACCACCGAGAGGTCCTCTATCTGGGACGGGTGTAGGAGCTCGGGGAACTTCTTGTAGATGGTTCCCGGTCACCACCTCGTTGCTTGCAACAGGACGGAAGTTTCGAAGCGAGCCAGCGGTACTAGCGGTGACACGAAGAGATTCCGGACCAGAAGTGAAGGGATTTGGAACGGCCTTTTCAACTCTGGTTGGCTTGGCCCTTTTTGGAGCAGGTCCTGAACCACCATCCTCACCTTCTGTGCCATCTTCGTATCCAGATGTGTTTCCCTCAGTAAGCTTCTTTCGTGGCCTACCACGGGGCCGACCCGTTGGCGGTTTCCTCCGGGAATTTCTGCTAGAGGGCCTGGATTTCGGGTTTTCTGTGGTCGCTCCGGTGACAGGCATAGGGGCTATTCGCTGTATATCTGGTCCGGAGTTGGCCTGTTCCATGGTTTGGCCGGCGAACGAACTTCTCCTTTCGTGTGTGCTAGACATTGGTCCTGCTTGGGATAGGGCAGGAGAAGCTACCCGAGATACATGACCGGTGTGTCCAAAGTTAGGGTTTGACTGCATAAAAGAGGTCCATTCTGCACCGGGCGTTTCTGCACCGGGCGTTTCTGCACCGGGCGTTTCTGCACCGGGCGTCATGACAGTTTCAGTAGGCTTTCCTGGTTGTAATGGGGCAGGCTGTAGAGGAACCTGCTGCATATCCATCGGATGCATGTCAACAGTCGGTTCAGGCCGCAGAACCCGACCTGCGGCGGAAAACTTGAGTTTGACCTCGAGTGTCTCACGGTTTTCTCCACCGAAGACAGCAAGAACATTTTTGGTGACCCTTCCAGTGATCATCTTGGGCAGCTGGGCCATCCAGTCACACCGCATCGAGTCGAGTGCCCACGATAGCATGCCTTGACCGACTAAAGGAGTATCTGGTTCCGAGTAATCGTGTGCGTAGATTGTGAAGTCGCCTTCGCCGTTCTGGCTCGAAAGTTCGGGGCTGCATTCTGTGACAGCCTGAAGACAGGCTCGTAGGTCGACGATGCCGATAGAGTTTACTTCATCGAGGGGAATTGTCTGCACGTAGAGTGTCTGTACTGATCGTGCGAGGCAATTGACCTTGGCCTCCTTATCGAAGGTGTAATGCACCTTGACTGCACATCAAGTTAGCGAGGCCACAACCGAACGCAGTGGTTTTGCATACGACCCATAGGTCTCACTTGGACACCCGATTCATTAAGCTCGTTGTTCTGCTGCGTCGTCTGACCGGTCTGATAGTAGCCGCCTTGGGAGGCATTGGGTGTGTGAGATGCCATGGCGATGATTCCCCGGAGGGAAGAGGTCAGAGATGGCCGTCAAGGCGTCTATCGCTTTCAACCTCGTATATATGAAAAGATCGTGTGCTTGGTGTGCAAAGTGAACTGAGTTCAAGGTGAGAGTCGAGAAGAAAAGAAGCAAGCAAGCGAGGTGCGAAGTAAAACAGTGGAGATTACAATGATGAGTGCTCCGTAGTGGGGAGGATCAATGCTTGAACTCGTTGGCCGGGAGGGACGTGATGTGATCTAGTATTCAAGTCTGGGTGGCGGGCGTCATGTTCGTGACGCGCTTTAACCCGCCAAAGTCGCGTCGTGAAGCAGGGTGGATCGAGTTTAAGTGCCTGCCGATTGAGGTGCGTGCTGGCTAGACAACGCGAACAAAAAAAAAGAGCGAAGCGAGATGTGATAAAGGGGCAAGATGGCTAAGGTGGTGGAGATGTTGGTAGAGATGAAAGAAATACCGCTATCAAACCACAGATTTTTAACAATAACAATACAAAGATATAATATCTTTTGCAGTCGTATTGTGATGCAGCACTCAAGGTCGTGTTAGATCCTCGCAGCGCTGCGCTGCCTGTACCTGAGAGATGGAGGGCGGCCGTATCACTCTAGTGGTTGATGCGTCCAAGACCCCTGTGGGTTTCTTTGATCTTAGTGGCTGCAGATATGGTGACGTGAGTTAGCGCAACCCACTTCTCACGTTCTCAACTTCCAGATTCTCTCGACTCTGGTCGGTCGATAGTGGGGGTAAACCGGAACGGCAGATAGACCCACCTATACCGGCGCGGAGCCCGTCCCGTGTTTCTTGTCAAGTTCGGTGTCTCTGTTTCGTCTCTGGCTGGCTGGTCCAAAGTTGAGTTCCCACGTGATCTTGTTCTAGCCTTTGTTCTTCGTTTTATCGTACTTCTGAAACGGTACGTATCTTTCTAGTTGTTCATCAACCGGAGTCTTTTCTCAGGCCCTTTTGCTTTGGCCAACTTGACAATTGCCGACCTGGCTTCGAGGACGGGAAAATCGGTCAAGAAAGTGAAAGAGAAGGAGGCGAAGATGTCTTGTCTTCCTTTCCAAACTGTTCTTGGGGCGGGCCTCTGTCCCTTTTATATTCTCAGCAGTAGCCTTTGAACTGACCAGACTTTCTATGCGAGCTGGTCATCCTATACCTAGGTACTACATACTAAGGTACCTAGTATATACGGAGTCTCAATAACTTTAATGGTGTCTCTCCTATGACTCTCTTTTCGAGTTGAAGCCCACTTTGACTTGACTTTCCTCTTTCTTTACTCCTCTGTTATTATCTCCATCTATCTGTACAACTCGAGTTGGTGTTTTCCCCTAGGTAGTCTAGCAGGCTGCCAATACCCACCCAACCCTCCATTACCATAGTGCTTCTGCCCCTCTTCAACAATCCCTCTACTCAACGTTTCTCCAACAAGATGAGGTTTTTCAGCGGTCGCTTGATGTCTCATCATCTTGAATCTTATGGTTTTCATCCCCACCCCCACCCGCGTCGTTTTATTCGCCGCTTTCTCACCGATGAATACATTCATGATAATCTATCAACCCCATTAGGAGTTTTATCGCCATCAATCAATTCCATCATCATTCTTCATTGGCATTGTCTCAATATCATCACATTTTATCTATCAACACACAGTATCGCATATTTTACATATCGTAGTGACTTCTATTTTTACAGATCATCAGAAATAATTGTCAGTCAGCATATGCAGAATTACAGTCTGCTTCCTGGCGCAGCCTCGTCCTTCACCCACGCGGCCTTTCTCTTGTCGTTCACCACAGTCTTGCGATCGATGATATCCGCAACAACTTCAGAGATGCCTTGACGACCGTTACGCGATGCAATAATCTTGTTGGCTAGCTCTTCCCGAGTGTAGGTGCCCTGGGAAAGAACCTTTTCAACCTCCTTCTCTGTGGGCACACCAAGCTCCTGGTGAGGATACTCCTTGTAAGTACGGTCAGTGAAGAGGTGGAGTGGATAGTCGTCGTCGTATTCGAAGAAGGGCTTGGCTACATTGGTGCCGCCAATGGCCTCAAGAGACTTGGGCTCCCACACGGGCGCATTCTTTCTGATGAGTAAAGCTGACACGCCCTCGGTAAAATCGTGATGCTGCATAAACTTGGTAGCAATCTGGTGTTCCCTCTTGAAGGTCTCGGCAATATCCCACTCGCCACCAACACGCATCTGGCGTAGAGCTACGTGCAAGGCCGTGGGCGATCGCTTGTGCAGAGTTTTTAGTTGCCGCTGCGCCCACTCCCTCGTAGAACTATTCCCTTCCTCAGCTTCCAAGGCAGCAATGATCTCAGTGATTGTGTGCCTGTTGAAGCATCGATCAATCGCCTGCCGAACCGCGCCTGTCAGTTGAATGGGCTGGTCATGAGGAAGACCCGTGCAGAATTCCTCGAGAGTCTGGTTAATAAGTGCCAGGCGTTCGGGCAGAGTGTCGCTGTCCCGGAACCGCAATTCAGCCAGGCGTGCCTCAAGATCAGGTAAGCTGGTCGAGTGAAGGTAGTGGGTAGCAATGCCGGCGTAAAAGACGTTGGGGCCTCGGAGCTGTGCGCTGGTCAGCGCAAGATAGGTCCCGATGGATCCGTTCATTCGAGGGAGGAAGAAAGAAGCGCCGACATCGGGGAAAAATCCGATGCCTGTCTCGGGCATGGCGAAGACGGTGTTCTCGGTCGCGATTCTGAAAGGAGCGTGAGCGCTCAGACCAACACCACCGCCCATGGTGATGCCGTCCATAAAAGCGATGTAGGGCTTGTTGTATGTCGCAATATAGTGGTCGAGTTTGTATTCGAGAGCAAAGTATGCAGACGATCGCATCCATCCAGTATTATTCTGCTGGTTCATCTCTGCCAGCGCGGCGACGTCACCTCCAGCGCAAAGGGCCTTTTGACCAGCACCCTTCAAAACAACAACATTGGCGAGGTCTGACTTTTCCCACTCGACCAATCTAGGCACCATCTTTCGGATCATTGAAGAGTTTAGAGAGTTGAGCTTCTGGGGTCGATTGAGCATTATGGTTCGCAAGCCATATTTGCTCTCGAAGACCACATCGTTAGGTTCATCTTTAGGCAATGGCTTGATGGTGGTCGCCTCATCTGAGACCTTCAATATTCCAATTAGCTTCGTATAGCTGAACTGACGGCCCGTCCATGCTTACCTGTCGAGCACCGAGCGAGGAGCTCAAGACTTTTCCTTGCTGAACCATGTTGAAGCTTCTTGGCAAGCCTCGACTTGTAACATTAGCTGCAGCACCAGCGCGGGCTGCAAAAGTTCGGAACGACATTATATTAAAAGAAGAATTGGCGATGCGCACATGCGATCGACATGCGCATCAACGAGATGAATGAGGGGGTATATGATGTGCCTTGGAGTCTTGTCCGAGGTCCGCGGCAATGCTTTTTCCAACCTCCGCATCAAACCGCCCCAAAACCAAAATTGATAGCAGCCACACTTTTGATAGTGGGATGGTTTCATGCCTGCCAAGTCAGGAACTGCGTCACCTGACCTATCATGGGCCATAGAATTTGGACCCACCAGCATGTCCAATCAAACACGTTCTACTCCAATCGTCAACTTTTCGAGCTCTCTGAGCTTCAGCCTTGCGCGCCGCCATACAACATCTCATAACCACCAAACAGTATCATCAACATGTCGGACCCTAAGATTCAGTACGCCTCAAAACACCCGAAACTGGCTCAAGTATGCTAATGTATTATATAGGGAGCTTCTTGCCAAGCCGCGATCCGACCTCACGTACGTGTCCACCGATAATTGCTGTCTTTCCAGCCCCGCGACAGGTCAACGATTGCTAACATGCTGTGCAGCGAGTACGAGATCGCCCAGCTCGAAGAGTACGAGTTTTCCGCCGGCCCTCTCTCCATCCTCCAGACTGCCGTGCGATCACACGTCCAAGTCCTCATCTCCATCCGCAACAACCGCAAACTCCTTGCGCGCGTCAAGGCATTCGACAGACATTGCAACATGGTTCTCGAGAACGTCAAGGAAATGTGGACAGAGACTCCCCGATTAGCTGGCGGAAAGAAGGGCAGACCAGTCAACAAGGATCGGTTCATCAGCAAGATGTATGTCTCGTGCACACCAACGCCCGCAAACCCCTTTCTCGAATGGCGGTGACACGAAATTATGGTACTGATTACTAACTTTATCACAGGTTTTTGCGAGGCGATAGCGTTATTCTGGTTCTCCTAAGCTAATTTTCCTTTACCACATGATCTTGGAGGGTGAGAACTTGATTTAGAGAATGGGATGTTTTGTATGTCTTACGGGCAAGGCTCACAGGGACTCCATAGGCGTTGAAAACATGATGATTTGCGCATACAATTCTTCCTCATTACAATGTGCCTATGACTACTCCAACAATATTATCATTCTGCGATTGCCCAGTTTCCACTCGTATCTGTCGTCAATGTTTTGCCTGCGACCGAAAGCGTGCCTCGAAAGCAAGCACCGTCTAACCAGTCAGACCAAGGAAGAAGCAGGCCAGTCCCCAAGCACCAGGATCGGGAACCTCCTGATATCCACTACCTCCGATATAGACGGTTCGGCCCAAGCTAGCTTGCATACCCTTGGTCTTGTTGGCCCCTTCCAAGGCTGCCTCAGCTGCCTTCTTGACATCTCCTGTCTGGTTCAGCACTTCCACAAAGGGGTGGAGAGCGTCGACCAAAGTACGGTCGCCCGGGCGAGCGGGTGTGTATCTGGCCAGAGCATCGCTGCTTTTCCTAAGAGCTTTGCCCCAGACTTCCGGAGATGCATTGCCCGGTGCCAGCTCTCGAAGAGCCTTGACCAGGGCGTTAAGGAAGATGGCATACAGAGCACCCGAGGTTCCATCCATGGCCGTTTCCACGATTGTCACGATGCGAGCAAGGTCCACAACAACATCACCGGTGAGAGGACGCTGTTCCACATGTTTCAGAATTGCTGCATCGTGTCAGTATGTGAGTGTCATTTAGAAGTTGCTTAGACTTACCTTCGGCGCCTCGCTTCAATCCGATACCGCAGTCACCGTCCCCAACGATAGTATCATAACGCGTGACTTCAGGCTCAGCATCGATGACCTTTTGCAGCGCATTCTTTAATGCTGATTGAGCGTTGCTTGCATCTGTTTTAAGATCACTAGACTTGATGTCCTCGGTCGCACTAACACGATCAGTTCTCGTGCTAGTGTTTTTGGCCTCCCAAGTGCTGGTTTTGATAGGAGCAGACCAGCCAACGACCTCGCTGGGAGCATCAAGCAGCTCAATCATACTCGGAGCGTCAAAATCGGGAGCCACAACGTTGAGAAGAGAAATGCTGAAACCGAGACCGTTGAGACTAGTCATGTATGTGCCGCTGAGCACTCTGACGGGACGAATATTGTACTTGGACTCAAGTTGGCTCGCAACCTCTGCTGTGATACCGCCCATCTCGAGAACACTGACTCCTCCCAGATTGTTGATCATGAGGATGACTTCTTTAGAGCTGACGTTGACGAACGCTCGGTCTTTGTCGTTGGCGTCGAGCAATTGTTGAAGCATTTTAGTCACAAGGTCAGGCAACTCAACATTTTCGCGTCCAGAACCAGGCTCGTTATGAATGCCCATCCCCAATTCCACTTCGTCTGCTGCGAGACTTGCCTCTGTATCGACCTTGCGACCAGGAACATGCACGTGTTCCAGACTGGCACCCACGCTGACAAGGTTGTCTGCAGTAAGCTGGGCATATTTGGCTACCTGCTCCAGAGGCTTTCCTAGAGCAGCGAGGGCACCTGAGATCTTGTGGACGAGAACGGTGCCCGCGATTCCACGACGTCCAACCTTTCCGGCTTTGGCGCGGCCAACTCCAACATCGTCGCCTACAACGACCATTTCAACGTCAAGCCCTGCAGCCTTTCCCTTTTCGACAGCCATGCCAAAGTTGAGGACATCACCAGTGTAGTTCATTACGGTGACCAACACACCCTTGGACGTATCGACACGAGAAGTGATGGCTGCGCGTATCTGCTCCGCTGAAGGGGAGGCAAATATGGTACCGGCTACAGCAGCAGAGAGCATGCCTTGGCCGACCATACCTGCGAAGGAAGGCTCATGGCCAGAGCCGCCGCCTGAGATGATGGATACTTGAGGTTTGACATTGGAATCAGGACGACGGTATATGACTTTGAATTCCGGATCTAGAGCAACTGAGGGGTTGGTGAGAGTGAGACTGTGGAGAGCCGAGGAGACGAGGTGGGTTGGATCGTTAACAAAGTGTTTGGCTGACATGACGATAGTGATGGAGACAGATGGTCAACCAGGATATAGAGAAGCGAGGATCTTGTATGTTGTGTCACAGATTATGTTATTTTCCTTGGTACTTGATTTCTTTTAAGTAGCTTCTGCCAAGATAGTTGCAGTCAACTGATGATCCAGCTGAATCAAATCAAGTCAAGTCACATATGAGGTTCGGTTCTGTTTGGCTGTAATGGACGAAGGATGAAGCTATGAGTGGGGGGATCGCGGGGTTTGGAGGCGGGGTTTGAGAGGCGTGAGGAGTTGAAACCGGGGTACGGGACTCGTCACGGCAGGAATCATCCATTGGGGGTTGTGTTTTCTTTCCCATTTGTTGAGAGCCTGGTTCCTAGCCCACTGCAATGGCATGTGGTGGTTTAGTTTGGCCATCATTATACTAGATAGATGAGAGGTTGTTGATGGAGTTGTTGAGATACATGCGAATCTTTGTAGATGCCACCTTATTTATGTAACAGCGCCCATAAAAGCAATATATAAATAAGAATCCAAAGTCGATATCCGTACATATTAGTTATAAAATTGGATCCCAGAACATGTAATTGTCTCGTGTTAGGCGATGCAATTGATATCAGCCAATGCTGAGCTAGTGTAATGTATATACGAATTGTTTTGCATGTTTCGTTGATCGTAAGCTATTTTTATATGAATCACGATAAGCAGTTACTGAAACAACGGCTTTGATGATGAAAACAAAGCTCGTAATGGATAAACGGCTCTCTCATCTCTTAGTGTTTACGCGGCCACGGATGTGCTGTGCCAGCTGGGTCACAAAAAATAGATACTTGAAGCATTTGAGACAAAAATATCAGAATGCTCCTAGGCTATATACTCACTAAAGCTGATCTAATATTTCTATCAACCACCAAGCCGGTGCCGATTTTTATACGATGCACCTCTATGTGTACCTGCGTACGTGGTAAGACATAAAGTGCTCTAGGCAAAGCAGGCTAGACAGGGTGGCAGGGATGGAAGCTCCACCAATACAGTGTTATAACAGTGTTCGAGAAGGGGACCTGGTATTCGCTCCGGGAATAAGTCTTGAAGAAAAGGCATCACTCAAGAACAAATTAAACTGGTATTCCGGCTTCCGGCTTGGCTGAGTTCGCTTAATAGATCTCGTCTTTTTACTACGGCTAACTAGCCGGGTTACTTATTACCTGGGTAGGCACTTGGAAATTGTAGTGAACTGATTGACTTTATGTAGATTTGAATAAATCGCCCATCTCATCAGTCTCGGCCGAATTAAAACAGATGCTCCATAGTTCGTAGTTCTCAACCCGCTCTTCAGGCCATGTAAGAAAAGGGATCGAGGCAATTATTGGATCACGAACCTCGCGGAGCCGCATTTATTTGTACATAACCAACTGGAACTCTGACTGCAGTGCACTAAGACGATCATAATTACCTACCTTCTACTTGACATCTACTGTACCATTCAGACTGTGCCTTGCGCGTCCAACACAGTGGCCTCTCCCTTTCGCCTCTGCTGCACGTCGTATGAAGGACTCTTGACTTGAATTTGTCGTCTGTGCTGCTTATTATGCTGTACAAGAACAACCCCCTGATGATCCACCACCGTCTGGTAGGACCCATCCTACCAGTTCGCTACATGTGCATAGCCCCCAGAGGATGCATCGTCAGCCAATTATCCCGAGTGATGGATTCCTTCATGGGTAGTTTCATTTCCAAAGGACCTTTCGCTTTCCACCTCATCTGTAGGTGGAGTCGCGTTGACGTATAGCCGAACATCCTACAAGGTATCAATGTAAATCAATGTCAGTGCTTGCAGGGCCAAAAAACGGGGTGACTCGAGTCCTCTCTCCCCGTGCCCAATTTTTACAAGAAACAGGAGGATCCCTTTTCCTGTCTCTTTCATATACCCATTTCTTCTTGTAATGTCGATTCATTCATTCAATCCTTTTTTTGCTGTAATTATTTCGTCCCTCTTTTGTTAATCTACCTGTACATCTTCAACTATTATCTTGGCATCACGTATAAGCGGAAACAAACTCTAGATCTGGTCTTGGCATTCAGCAGGGTCTAATTCGTCTATTATTCGATCCCGTCTTGGTATTCTCGCATTCTGGTCAAGCTGCCAAGATGCGATCGTTGCTTCAGACAACTACTGCCGTCCTTGGCTGGACGGTAGCAGCAAATGCCTATGAATTAACAATAACTGATAAGAGTGAGTTCCTTATTGTTGAAGAGATATGATATATATACTGACAGTCACCAGAATCAGTCGAGAGTGCGGCAGCCAAAGCAGCCAAGGGCTTGACAAGTTGGTACACCGGAATGAACCCAGGCGACACAGCAGGAAACTTGCCAGACCCTTACTACTGTAACTATCCCATCTTATCATCATGGCATTATGCTAACTCTTAAAAGGGTGGGAGGCCGGAGCCATGTTCGGTTCCCTAGTTGATTACTGGTGGATTACAGGAGACGACACATATAACGCCATCACCAAGCAAGCCATGATCCATCAGGCTGGACCAGACGGCGACTACATGCCCGACAATCAAACCATGACCGAAGGAAACGATGACCAAGGCTTCTGGGCCATGGCCGCAATGTCAGCAGCCGAGCACCAATTCCCGAACCCCCCCGAGGACACCCCAGGATGGCTCGCCCAGGCACAAGCCGTCTTCAACGAGTACGTCAGCCGCTGGGACGACGAGTATTGCGGTGGTGGAATGCGCTGGCAGATCTTCAAGTGGAACACCGGTTACGACTACAAGAACGCCATCTCCAACGGCTGCTTCTTCAACGTCGCCTCCCGCCTGGCCAGGTACACGGGCAACGACACTTATGCAGACTGGGCTGGAAAGGTTTTCGACTGGCACATTAAGGCTGGGATCATCACCGACAAGTTTGAAATTTACGACGGTGTTCATATCGGCAAGGATAAGTCCTCGGTGTGTGACGATATCGACAAGACTCAGTGGTCCTATAACTCTGGTATCTTTCTGCACGGCGTTGCCAACATGTACAACATAACTTCATCTGACAAGTGGAAGAAGCGCGCCGACGGTCTTCTCGACGACGTCTTCAACAAGTTTGTCAAGAACGAGATCATCTACGAGCAGTTTTGTGAGCCGCACAAGCAGTGCAGTCAGGATCAGCAAAGTTTTAAGGGATACCTCGCCCGATGGTTGGCCGCCACTACACAACTATACCCAGAAACCAGCAGCAGAATCATGCCGCTCCTCAAGACAAGTGCTCAGGCTGCTGCCAAGGTCTGCACTGGCTCTGGAGACGGCTACAAGGGCCCCGCCGGTACAGCTTGCGGCTTTTCCTGGACAACAAACACTTTTGATGGCTCTCTTGGTGTTGGACCCCAGATGAACGCTCTCGACATTTTCATGTACACTCTTGTCGGCAATGCAAAGGCACCCTACACATCCAAGACCGGAGGAACATCCAAGGGTGACCCTGGTGGTGGTAACACCGATGCTAACGATAATGACGGAACGCCCAAGAGAAAGGCCATCACTGGAGCCGACAAGGCCGGTGCTGGTATCTTGACGTTTCTCTTCGTGGCTGGTATCATTGGAGGTGTTTCTTTCCTCGTTCTCGACCTCTAGACATAAAGTGCTACGAGCCAGCTATAGGGATATGGCGTTATGGGGAGGATTTGTGATATTTTTGCAACACGGGGCGTTATGAATGCTTTAGAATTTGGATACCTTTATTTGCACTTGACTTGAAATGAGGCGTAGAAGCTCTCGAGACGCAAATTATTATTTTATATTCCTGTCACCTTGGATGTCCTTGTCGTGAAGTTGGTTGATGATTAGAACCATGATTAACTAGTGAAATTAATATACGAATGTGAACAAGCTCAACTGAAGTAGGTCAGCCCCTAACAAGGAATATAATCATACTAACGATATATTGAACCAACCCTGCTCTTCTATGTTGAAACGAAATTGATCTTCATTGATGATATTCTTGCTTTAGTAACACTCTCGCTCCTTTATGGTTATACTATGCATGTTCTATTGCCACTTACCTATGTATCAATACTCGGTACAAACTTCTAATAATCCATTAAAACAACACGCCTGTATCCCATATTACTACTGCAACCCTGACATTTCATGACTAAAGCCATCAAAGACATCACGTCTCCTTCAGACTCCCCTGTTCATCCCTCGACATTCTCGCATATTGTGTCTTCATCGCAGGCACATCAGCGCTGACTAGTGCATTCGTCCACCTCTCATCCTCTTCACCCGCTGGCGTCGTCTTCACTGATGCACGACCCATCATCACAGGGTGGCAGTTGACGTAGATGTTCTCGTATGCCCGCGCAGGAACAGAATACGTCTCGTGGAAGATCCCAATGTGCTTTGGCTTCGTCTTGTTCATATAGTCCCACACCTTTCGGTGGATATCTCCATGGGCGAAGCGTTGCAGACCTTCCATGTCACGGAAGTAATAAATGTTGAGAAGTGTGTTGTTACTACTGCGCTCATCGCCTCGCCAGCTCGAACTTGTGAGTAGTCCGTATTCTTCTCGATTTGACTCTAGATCCTTCAAGATCGCTGTGAAGTTCTCTCCTATTTCTCTCATGCCTGGTGCGGCGAGACCGAGAGGATGATTTATCTGGAAGCCGAGATGGAAGACCACAACAGAATTCGCTGCGGGCTTGGAGCCAAATGTCCCGGAAGAGAACGGAAGTTGTGCGGTTACTCGGCCAGGTATGATGGCTTCATTATACTCGCTGGGCTTTGTACTGCGTACTTGTATGAGAGTGGTGATGATAGAGTTGAGTAGAACGGCTGCTGACGGCACGATTGCCCAACGGAAAGGAAGAATGGCACAAAGAGCTGCTTGGATGAATGATCCAATGGCAATGGTGAATTGAGGTTTGAAACAATCCTTGAGCATAAACTACATTGTGTTAGGAAACAAGTTGGAGATGAAGATGAAGATGATATATGCGACTGTCACTTACAGACCTCCCGCTTTTTGAGGGGAACTCGAAGGGCTTATCAGCCGGGTTCAGCTTTGGTCGGAACTCTGCGTTCTTCATTCTAGTGAGGTAAATGTTTGTTTCGCTTGAAAAGGTGTGTATATGGCCAGCGGGATGGATTCGTTAATGACTCAAGATCGAACTCTAGATATCTCCTTAACTTGATAAGATGCAGCTCGAGTTATATAGTTTCACCTCGATGAACAACTAAAGCATTGCGGGTGAATCAAGACATATCCCGCGAACGAATGCGAAAACATGGACCAGACATAACGACATCATGCACCAAGACCAATCACCTGCATGACTATGTCCCAATCCAGACACTTGGCTGTTGTGGCTTACTCGCATTCTCGCACTCGCTTATTAAGTCTCGGACACGCAGATGTCCAGTTGGTCATGAGTTGACTTAATCGGTAGGTATCGCTAACTATGAGGTAGGCAATAAGGTTTCTGATTCCAATAGACAGCACGAGAATGCGAACATGCGGTCTTGATTTCCCTCCGAGTTGTCAAGTTCTGCAAGTAAAGTCGATCTCTGGGCATGAACACCGGGCTTCTTGTTCCACCGCTTCCATACTCGGTTTCGGGCTTCCAGCAATGCTCGTATGATGAGTATTCGTAGCCTGTAAACTGCCGGAACCATCCTACCAAATCAAATCCCGTTCATGCTGATAAATCGTATCAGAAGCCCTCCCGAACTTCCATCTTTGCAAGTGCATCGACCAAGTAATATTCTCCACTCTCTCGTCTCCACGACCGAAACTCATACTATTAGGTAGTTAGTTAGTGCTTCTCCACTGCCGGCTGCCCTAGCAACGGATCGACTTGACGTTAGAGTCGAGCTCAACTTTCGATCTGCGATTGACGCAAGACACGCCAAGGACTCGATCTAAGATGAAAGATAATCCTGGAACAGACTACTGAGCGTTTGAACTTGGGGAGTGGAGATGATTTAACCGAGAGTCGGTCTCTTGTAAAGTGAACTTGTCTTGCGTCGAGGGTAATAGTCAACTGAGAGTCTTACTGGCAGAAATGTTTCAGAGAGTTGATGTAATAAATATAGAATATAAACTGAATTGACTTAGAATGCGACGATTTTGTAGTCGTCACTCATGAGTATCGTCTCCCTATCGTAAACCCAACACCGTGAAACCAAATTACAGCCTGTACACAGATACTCCAAGCAAATGCCTCGAGAACCTATACACAAGCCATAAGACAAAAACCATAAGAGAAACAGTCCCAACCAAACAAAAGCATACAGCTCTTACAAATCGCAGTCTAAACAAGGCCACCCAAGTGCCAAACAAACTGAAAAGGAAATATTGGCCATTACATGTAAACTCGTCCCGACAAGCATCCTTTTTCTCCTCTTCCTGATCTTCGTCGTGAAATACCGGTCTGTGATACCGAATCTGTGTACGCCTGGCCGTTTTATGTAAAGTAATTTTGTGAAAATCGCTTCAAATGTGTATGTTCAACATAGTCTAGATGTGTTGTGGAAACTCTGACGAAAACCTTCTAAGCGGTGTTTTCCTGAGCTTGTGACTGGTGAGGATAGTTGGGGTCGGTGAGGGACTTTTCCCACTCGTCCATCAGGTTCGTCGCTGTGCGCTTGAGATTGCTGGGCGAGAATTGGTTGACAATATTGGGAAGAAGCTCCTCGAGTTTGGGGGAGAGGAGAGGAGTTTCGTAACCGGACGACTTCTTCTTACTAAATAAAGTTAGCTATTGCCGCGCAACCAATGTCGAACTCAATGCCAACAATCACTTACGAGGGCGAGTCCGCAGGTTCTCCCTCGTCCGAAGTAGCAGACAGATCGTCCAGTCCACTACTGCCAATAGTAGAGCCGCTCCAACGAGACGTCTTAGAGGACGAAGCCGGAGACTCCCAATTAGACCAGTCATTGTCGTCCATCGAGTCGAATCCAAGAGGTTGCCAAGAGAAAGACTTGTTCTTTGATTTAGTTTTACTCCGTGCAGGCATCTCGGGCCGAGTTTTTGACGCTGTTGTCGTTGAGGTTTGTGATTTTGTCTCTGAGCGCTCTGCAGTCTCAGAGTTGTTGTGGGGTGGCTCAAACACTGTGCTCACTTTGGGTCGAAGTGGGCGATTCGTTCGGACCGTATCCTGGGTTCGGGACGTTTCGCTGCGATCGTTGACGCTGTTGGAGCGAACTGGCTGGCCGTTGATGGGTTCGTCCCCAACAGTAATTTGACGGATGTCCTCGACAAAAGCTCTGAGGCCCAGCTTAAAGTCCTCGACAATTTGGGCTGCACCGGGAACGTTTTGCTGTGTGCGTGGCTGCCACGAGGCACGCTTATTTAAATGAGGGTTTGTTAATTGAGCGGTCCGGCGCTCTATCGAAGGTAATTTGACCTGCTCGTGCCCATGATCGCGGTCCTGGTATAATGAGAAACCCCCTTCTAACTTCGCCGGCGAGAGCAGAGACAGGGTTCTTGTGTGTCCACCGCGAAGGACCCTTCTCCGATTGGGAGAAACTGCACCCGTCTGCAGCAGCAATTTTCGGCGGTCTGACTCGGCACTTCGCCTCAACGACGAGCCATCATCATCTGAAGGTAGAACCGGGCTACGGTATGCCTCAACGGGAATGGGATCGCCCTTCTTCTCTTGTGTAGTCCACTTCTTCTTTAGTGAAGTCAATTCCGCCTCAGCACGAGACAACTCCTCCCGTAGTTCCAGCACACGTCTTTCCTGAGCAGCAATGGCAATGATGAACTCATTTGCGCCAGCCGGTGAGGCAATGGCAGAGTCAATTGGCGTGGGAGGAACTGATGACATGGCAGAGGAGGTTGGTGTTGGTCGGGAAGGGTCGCTCGTAGGGGGTGCAATTGGGAGCGTCAAAGAAAGTCGGTTGACCTGGCGGTTCATGCTGGATACGCTAGATTTGGCACGAGTGTGGCCACGTCTGTAGGAGATAGTTTCGTCTCTTTGAGGCGGAGGTGGAATTCCTCCCACTGAACTCATGCTGCCGTGGCGGTTGTGTGAAGCGAGGTTGCGAGCAGGAACGTATCTGGGGTTGACAGAGGCGGCGACAGCGGTAGTTGTAGTAGAAGAAATAGTCGAATCAGGGGCAGTTTCAAAATTCGAGTTGGAGGTGGTGGTGGGTAAAACGAAGTCTGCTAGTAGACGGTCGGCAACAGAGCAGCGTCGACGGATAGCTTGTTGCGAGTCCATGTCCATTAACTCGTAGGGATTTAAGGTCAAGGGATGATGAATATAGGTATTGTATGATAGAGAGTGGAGGCCGAGGACTCGTCGGCGTTTATGCAAATGAGTGGCTGGAGCACTTTGGGCTCTACGGCGCCGCAATCTAGCAGCAGCGACAGCAGCAACAGCAACAGCGGCCCTGGCAGTGAGCGCTCTATAGTGTGTCTGTGTCAGGCGGCGGTGATCATCGAAGAGAGCGGACGAGCAACGATGGACAAGGCAAAGTTGAAAGAGAAAACCGGGCATCAGAATAGGGAGGGAGAGGCGAGTCGGAAGTGGATTGTGGGAGGTCTTAGTCGTGTATCAAGTTTCGCATGGGGTATGGCGCGAGCCGGGGTGGGTTGATTTCAGTGGACCGTCCGCCAATGCTCAGTGGCTGTCGTCGAAAATAGAGCCCTGGGGGCGCCCAGTAGCACGATCCTAGATCCCCTAACTTGGGAAGACGTTGACCGATTGCTTAACTTAGCACACGAGACGACAAGACGGGGTCGATTCTCAGGAGAATAGGAGTACCATTGGTAGGTACCGTAGCTGGGGCTCGGCAAGGCGCAGGAACGTAGCGAAATAGGAAGTCAGGGACGATATGAGGCTTGCTGGGGTTTGGCTGAGAGCGTGGCCAGGAAATTGATAGATCCCAGTAAGGGACGAGGCGACGTTAAGCGGATGGGGCGGATTGGTGGTGTCTAATGCTGATAAGGAGCCGTTGAGATGAGAAAAGTGAATCAATTACCGTGGGGAAGTAAGACTGTTTGGGATGTTGGAGGACGAAAAGACGAGAAAGGAGCGTTGATAACAAGAAAAATAAATGTTGAAATCGTAATGAGCGAATATTTCCGAACAGATGTTTGTGGGATACAGATATGGAGTGCCGTAAAAAAACAACAGCAGACGTTTGAGTGCTGTCGATACAGCAAACAATCAATCTACAGTAGCAATACCGGGGGAGACGGAGACCCTGGTAACAAGGCGTGGAGAGATACCGAAAAGCGAAGAGTCCTGCAATTGACGATGTAATGCGTGCGCGTACAATGGGTATTTCGGGGCATGAATTTGGATCATGAATATGAATTGTAAGTGCTACTTCAACAGGGTATGGGAAATGGAACGGGACCTGCTTTGTTTACATATGGTGCTCGTAATTCAAAATGGGCCCTCACAACACCATGGGAACTGACCCAAAGAACTGCGATTTGACGGCCCAATCCGCAAGTCTCACTTAATGCTGTGAGCAATCGCACCACCTGACCTGTCTCTGCCCTGTTTGTGCGGCTGGTCAAGCTCAACGCTTTGCTGCAGTGGATCATGTCCCACGGGTTGAGTCACGGACGACTACATATCAATCTTCCTTTTCATTTCATCTCATCTTTTTGTGCTGGTCTTTCTTCGTGTTGTTGCTCCCGACTTTGCCGTCACCCCGCTCGTTGCTCCCCTCATTCTTTTGACTTGACAACGGATAGAGCCTCGACGCCTAAACTACTGCAGCCTGCGTGTTAGACCTTATCTTGTTTGGCAAAGGTTCCGCGAACAAGCGCTCGAGCCGTTGTCCAGACAGAGTGTTTATATCTCTTATCCATCATTGGCTCTTTGTAAGTGAGGCACTTTGTTCTGGCCGACAACGATCAAGTGTTTGTCACATCGATCGAGGTACGTAACGCTCTCTCCCGTGACCCTGTCAGTCATCCAGGCCCGGCCAGGGGTCTTGTGTCTTTAAGTTGCGGTGGCCCTGTGCGGGCGGACCTTGCATAAACGCAGGGGTTTAGTACCAAATTGAGTTGAACATCTATCTACATGTTTGCCGAGGAATGCATGTAAATTACTTCCGTAAGCTGACTTGCATAAAATCATTTAACGGTCGATTATTCCGTAAATAGTTTGAGATGAAGAAAATGATCCAAGATGCAGCTCATTTATCCGAGCTATTATTGGGCTGTATGGGCGGCATCGCTTTGCTGGTCGTGGAGTTGCGGTCGACGTAGGTATTGCTGGCAACAGTCTCAGGCCTACCTAGACATACCTAACCATGAATACGAACCGAGTGAAACAGGTTTCTAATTAGTGACGAGAATAATCTGAATACAGTTTTACATCGTCATCCACTCACAATTCAACAAAATTCAGAGGCGGTCAGACAACATGTAAGTTGAACTTCGTAGACTAGACTGGACTTACCTAGACCCGTCAGCCAACCACGTGATTCTGCGTCAAGGTCGCGTTTGCAAGGAGGAAGATGCGGCGGACACGTCAGTTGCCCGACCAGTCCATCACTAGGTAAACCTAAGGCATCACACCCCGCGGAGTGGGAAAGTGGGAATGGCATCTCAGTTGTCTGAATAGACTTTTTTGCCTGCTCCACCTGCTATTCTATTTCAGTCAACAATTAGTCGCTTCAAGAACCTCAATTTGAATTCTCATGACAAATTATGGGGTTCTTTGTCACTTTCTTACGGCTTTCATGAAGAACGAATGGTGCGATGTTTATTCAAGATGCCTCTGTCTTTCTCTTCCATTTGCGAATTGCTTGACCAGTGTTACAATCTTTCTCTCGCTAGAAAGAGTTGTGCCAGCATCGTCGTAGATTGGTTTGATAGGCATCGCAGTTATGTCGACGCCCATGATACCAGCCTCTCGGCACTCTTGTCGACCTTACTCCCAGACAAGAGAACCGATAGAGTCTACTGTATTCAGGCTCCCAGTCTGGAAAGAATCATCGGCCGCGCATGTCTTCTAGGGGCTTCACGTATCGCCGAGCTGGCTCGATACCGTCAACCAGGTTCTGGTGTCGATCTAGCAGACTGCGTTCATCGCATTCTGACTATAACAGTAAGTTGGCTCGGGGTGAATCAGCAACAAGCTAACTGTGACCCAGCCGAGCCCCGGGTACAGCCAGAGGGGTCTTGTTACTGTAGAAGAAATCGACGAGCTCCTACACTCGCTCGCCTCAAAAGTGAGATGGAGCTCCCCCTCGATTCGCGCCTCGCAAGCCAGCATGACTCCAACCAACAGAACAGATGTTGAGCTCATGTACAGAAGGCTGAGCGCAGTAGAGGCTAAGTGGTTTACAAGGTTGGTTTTAAAAAGTTATCAACCGCTGGTATTAGACCCGCATCTCATATATCGACTCTGCGACCCTCTTCTTCCTTGCGTTCTCAGGGTCCAAGACGATTTTGCTACTGCGATTACCACTACGCAAACGTTACGAAGGAGATTACTCCCAAATCCTGGACAACAGACACCGCGTGAACAAATCATGGGTACGGTGAAGCCTCAACTGGGCATCAAGATTGGACGGCAGCCTTGGATCAAAGGCCGTAGTATCAAGCATTGTTTAGATATGGGCCACGGGAGTATGAGTGTGGAAGAGAAGATCGATGGCGAATACTGCCAAATACATATAGACCCAAGTAAAGGAGATCGGTGCATTCAGATTTTTTCCAAGAGCGGCAAAGACAGCACTGAAGATAGGGTTGCACTTCACGGGTCAGTACTGAATGATACGGGACCTGCGCAAGCTAACATCACGCTCAGGACAATATTAGAATCGCTCAAAATTGGACAGCCCGACGCCAGAGTCACCAAGGGCTGTATATTGGAAGGGGAGTTGGTTGTGTATGATGATTATGTATGTCTTCTCATATTCCTCCTCTTTTGCAATAGTCTGACAAGTACTAGCAAAATAAAATACTCCCATTCGATAAAATCAGGAAGCATGTCTCACGGAGAGGTGTGTTTTTAAACACAGATCAAGACTCACTGTATGTCTGTTCCATTCCATCGTTGTATCAAATATTAACTTTCAAAGGCCTGGACCACAGGAACACTTAATGATTGTGTATCATGACATAATGCTTCTAGAAGACCAGTCACTGATCAATCTACGGCATTCGGAGAGATTTAAAATTCTTTCCAATCTTGTCTGTTGTCGTAAAGGATGGGCAGAACTAGTTCCTCGACAAGTTGTTGATTTTGGCCAACCACTCGGCGTATCGACCCTGCGCAAAACGTTTGCCCTGACCATCTTGGCCCGAAAAGAAGGCCTCGTTTTGAAACCAGATGAGCCCTACTTTGACTTCAAAGATCAACGGCGAAAATTCTCGAGTTGCTGTATCAAACTCAAAAAAGAGTACATTGGAAGCTTTGGAGATGTTGGCGATTTTGCAGTTGTCGGGGCCAAGTACGACTCGGCGAAAGCCATCTCCTACAGAATTCCAGGGTTGAAATGGACGCATTTCTATGTTGGCTGCTTGGACAACAGAGAAGCGGTTAGAAATTGGAAGGTCAAGCCGGAATTCACGATCGTCAATGTCGTTGAACTAAACGAAACGCTTCTTAGAGAGGTTGTCACCTACTCAAACCCAGAACCCGTTGCGCCAAGAGATAATGAGGCGATCATTCTCAAGCAAGCCCCTGGCGTTGAGCAAGGGTCGCCTCCAACTGCTATATTTACTAAACCACTGGTCTTTGACCTCAAATGCTTCAGCTTTGATAGAGTGGGAAACACTGGATTTTGGAGCCTGCGATTTCCTTCAGTGACAAAAGTACATTTTGATCGGGATTTCACTGATACAATATCCTTTGAACAGTTGCAAGAGCTGGCCAAGGATGCAACTACAGCGGCTACGCTCGAGGATAGTCAGGAGAACTTACAATGGATTGCCAAGCTAGAGGCAGCCGACCCGCGTGGTATTGCAGTTGATGCTGCTAGTCAATTGACAATGACAACTATGCCAACACCGTCGCCTCGAAAGTCAACACAGAATACCACCTCCACATGGTCTCCCACTTCCCCACTAACAACAAGATCACCAGCGGGCAATATTGATAGCCCTTGCCGTGATAGGGTCGAAAGATTCCGTCCTTTAATATTATCTACTGCGGTAGCCACGTTGCCTACACCTGCTGCACCGCTCGATTCATTCACAAGGCAGCGTGCAAAACAAAAACGTGATCCGCTCATCATAGAGCCTGCACCACCACACAAACGCCCGAAACTAGACACTGAATCACTGCCGAAAGATAAACACCCACTCGACAGCGCAACAAGTTTCCAACCACGCCTACCTCTTACCTGTGTGAACGACAACTCACAATCTCAGCCTGTCATGATTACTTGCGCATCTCCTTCCACCTCTGTCTCCCTTGATGATCCCGACTCTGATGAGAATGATGCTCCGGATTCTATTCTGTGCGTCAACCCTGAACACAGCAGTCCTTCTGGGAATGATCTCGAGACCGACGCAGAACTTCACCGTGATATTCCAGTGAATACCATCGTTTCTACTGGCACTAAGGGGTGCATCTATGCAGGCGAGGACTGTGCATTTGCAAAAACAGATGTGTTGATTTCACCTGGACTTCTCAGCAATCCGACAGCTAAGACACTAATTGAGCTACACGGAATTGAAAATCCAGTCGAGCACCTTGATGCTTGGCTGGAACAGGAGAAGTCAGACAAACTCAGAGAGACAGGGATCAGTAGCACCATGATCTTTCTTCTGTGTCAATCGGACGACAAAGAAGCAACAAAGTCCCTTTTTGACAAGATCCAGAAAGTACGGGAAAGTATCCCACACAGACTACAGAACTGGATTCATGTTTACGACTGGCGCGTTCTGCAACATGTGACAATCCAGGAGGATGCCACTATCCAACCCAAATATTACGATGGGTTTCATACCCCGTGGCAGCGCTGGCGCATCGGAACTGGACTCATCTGATTGAAACGACCAGGGAGGATGATATACGAGGAACGACTGATGATAGACTATGATAGTCCGAAATTCATTTCCATGGCGTTGACATACTCAGCTCTGTGCTTTATAGTTTCCCTACGTCTATGACTTCTTGTCGTAAAGATCGCCGTAGCTTTCCTTGAGCCTCATGAATAAATGCTCATCCGCCGTCATGACCTTGCTTGTAGCATATGGATTCTCACTTGGCGCACCTTCAGCAGGCACAAAGTTCTTCACCCGCTCGCTAGGAACTGGCTCAAGAGGGACTGTGCCGACAGGATGACAGAAATAAGCGATCGAATATCTTGGCCCCTCATTCGTCTCTCCCTGTACCCTGACGCTTCCTTCTGTCGGAAACACAACCCTGTGAAGAGTGCTGCGGAACAGTCCGTTGGTCCAGTACGACAGAAGATCACCGATATTGATGAGAATAGGTGGACTGGGGTCATCCTCAGTGCCGGCTGGACACACAGGGACGGGTGCCCACACGTTGTCTTTTGTGAGAACTTCCAAGCCTGCCTGTCCCTTTAGACGAAAGAGAAGGGTGATAGAGCCATAGTCGCTGTGAGAGCCAGCACGCACGTCTTCTTCGGTATGAGCGGTAGACTCAGGGGGTGGATAGCGTAATAAGCGGAGGATAGAGCTCGAGGCTCCCTTATCCGTGTTATGTGCCGAGGAGAAGAAGTCGCCAACCTAGTCAGTTATCTGATGAGCCTACTGCTTGAAGTTAACAGCAAAGGGTCGACTTACACCAAGACCCAGGCCAAGCAGGTAGAGGAGCTTCTGACAAAGGTCATGACATGAGTCGGCAAAGGCACTTATCTGTGGTTCGTCGGGAATCAGGTCAGACGGAAGGGGCTGCTGGGCTTTCCCATCTGCGAATTCACCAAAGTTGAAGGCCCTATAACAGGTGTGTTAGTGCGAGTTGCTGCCAGTGAATTGTTAGTAGCTCACTCTTTGAAATCTCCAATCTAGTCGACAGTGTCAGCCTCATGCTGTCATTGTTGTTTCTCATTTAGATTTACCTTTTGGTTTTTGGGATCCAGGGTTTCAGAATGCATACCCGACCAGCCACGATTGTTAGTCTGAATCGTGCATCTCTGCTTCTCGTCCACGGGACACTCAAACGTTTTCCTGGCCTGTCGTGTAACGGTCAGCATTCATGTGTTTGTTTGCGTTTAAGTTCTGTGTTGTGTTCACGCACGAGATCAAACGCCCCATCGACATCCTTGGCCTGAATGTCACGGCCTAGGTTGCGGATGTAAATGAAGCCATGTTCCTCGGCAGCGTCGACGAGTTGCCTGGCAATTTCCTCTTGGTCGGCATCGGGGGCTGAAATGTCGATGAGGGGAATGTTTGCCGTTCTTTGGTCAATACCAAGAGGTCTCTTGAAGTGGCCGAGTTTATCCTTCATGGGAAAATTCATGGTTGCTTGCGTTTGGTTTGGTCAATAAAGCCGCAGGATGTACATAGGATAAGGTGCTGAGCAGGAACCTAGATGTAAGTACTACCTACGCAATCGTTTTGGGGCTAGCTCGGGTTCCCGGACTAGAGATAGAAAACGGCAACAAACGTTGATTTTAAAGTGTCAACCGGCAAACGATTCAAACAAGGGTTGATCATTTGATCGTTTGTTATCTTGCACAGATCGTCATCACCCCGCCATCCATAACCCAAAATTACATTACAGACTCAGTGTAAGTACTACCAGTGCGGGGCTCCTAAGTTCAACAAGATGCACAAGTCTCAAGACACCAACGTGACCAAGGGACATGATATAGTATTACGATGGATACATAGACAGAGTATTTTCATGGTTTCCAGCTTGTTATCTTGTGAATCCGATGGCATTAAGCTATTCACAGAGGTTCAAGATGGCATCTATTCGATATTAGCTTAATATCACCGCCACATCATGGGTAACACCAGCCACACACACTCACGAGGGCTCTTCCTAGCTGGCATGGATGGGTTAGGTTGGGGGGCGGTAGGATGTGCCGTCCCGCCCGTAGGCAAACTCTAGGTGCAGGCAGGTACCACACACAGGCAACCTAGGTTGTACCTACCTCGCCTCTAGCCTTGGTGCGTCCCTGCTGTAACTCGTCAAGCGTTTGGTCCTGTCACATCTTCCAACCAGCTGTTTACCTCTTGAAGCTGAAGATCCATACTTGCCAGCCTCGCACGACAGCTTTTTGAGAAAAGGTTTTCCTTTTTTCTCTCCCCCGTCTCTCGCTATCTCCCTCCTCACGATTCCCTCCAACGACCCGCTCAATTAGTTCCCCTCTATCCAGCTGCGCCGGTCCCCCCTAGCAGTGGACAGCTACAGCACAGCACCTTACCTACCTGGCGGAACTCCTTTCAACCCCGCCATACCTATTCCAACAACACCTTCTCTCACCTTGCCGCCAACACGTGCGATTTCGATTCCCACCCTTCGAACGACCGACCCTCTCTGCCTCCAAGACCTCCGGCCTCCAAATACCGACACCGAGAACATATAGTAAAAGGCGCTTGAGTTGCAGCGAGTGTTTCGAGATGCCATGTGAGTCTTGACCCGCGCGCGTGGGGACAAAGTTCGTCCAGACCCAATTGGACTCCATGATTGGCGTTCAATTTTAGGTTGCAAGCTCGCAACGGTCGTGCTGGTCGTCGAGGTGAACTTTGGCGCTGCTGAGTTAGCTTATATCAGCTTGTCTGATCCTGTAGTAGCTAGCAGGGCATGGAGAGCTCAATTGCAGCTCAAGTTCTGTGGGTAGAGCGCTCCAGAATCAGCTCAACCTGATGATGATCATACCACAGCCGACTGCCTTTGCGACGACCATGTCCTCATGCAGCGCCTGCGTACGAAAAGCCAGTTCTGTAGCATGCGCTAACTCTTGAAATAGTCCTTACTGAGGATTCCTGGATCAACGACCAGGCTTCGTACGTACTTTTGCGACTCGCTCTCCTGCAAGCAAGCTCTAACTGAACATCACACAGCACGCATGATATCTCTCTGCTCGAAGGATGCGCCGTCGCTGTCGACGCAACTTACTATCTATGCCAGCTTCTCGAAACGTCTCCTGCTCACGAACCCCTGTTGTCAGCTCTGGGTGGTCTCACTGGAGTCGAGGCACACATAAACCAGAACCTTGATCTTTGGGCAAAGAATGAGATTGTTCCTTTCTTCGTTTTCGACGGTCAGCCCGTGACCGGTCAGGATGACATCACCTTGGATCGTGGCCTCAAGGCCAACAAGAAGACGGACGAGGCATGGAACTTGTACTCTCAGGGGGCCGCTGAAGAGGCGGTGTCAACCTTCGGTACTAGTCCAGGTGAGTGAACATCAGCTTTCGATTGGGATGTTGACCTAAAGCGAGTGTATCACAGGAGCCTTTCGCATTCAGAATCTCTATCCTCTACTCCAAAACGTTCTGAAGAGCCGTGATCTTCACTTTCTGGTAGCGCCTTACACTGCATGCGCCCAGGTATGCTATCCAAGACTGCATTCCTCTAGCGCTCCAAGTCTAACAGAAATAGCTTGCTTATTTTGAAATGACCGACTCGGACCAGTGCTCAGGTGTGATGGGCTCTCAGGAGCTTCTCTTGTACCCTGTCAAGGACTCCGTTCTTCGTACTTTCGACTGGGAAGCCAAGACAGTTACTGCCATTTCCAAGAAGAAAGTGATGCGTAGCCTGACACCTACTGCAAGCGAGCCTAGATTCATCGATTCTTTCTTGATGGCCGGCACGTCTTTCCTTTCTCCTTTCCCTGGTCTGTTGGAAAGCTCAATCTATTCGGACTACAACATCTCAACTGCTGCCAATCTGCTGAGGACCGCGGAAAACAGTGTCGCAACTGCTTGCGCTAGCTTCAACGACATACTGCAGAACAAGGACGTTGACTGGCTCGACAAGTACCGCAAAGCGAGGATGGTTGTCCACCACTTCGTTTATATCGCCGAGAGTGGTGAGATCCGCGTCAACGACTATGAGCACTTGACTAGTGACAACCACGAGTATCTCGGCCTTCAGCTTCCGGCTGAGATTTTCCACTACCTCAATACCGGCTTGATCGGACCTCGCCTGCTGGGAAACATCACTCACGGACAAGTTCTTATCCAACCTACGTTGGATGGAGTTGCATCAGACGAGTACAAAAAGTTGATCACTGACAGAATAGTCCCCATTAAGGAACAGGCTCTCTCTCTGCTGATCCCCAGACTTCACCGTGGTATCCAGCACAAGAACATCAAAGTGCGGGTTTGGTTTGATCCCAAATATTCATACACCGTCAACCACCGTTCTATCAACCCTCCACCATCGCAGATGGTTGCCAGTTGGGATGTCAAGGACGATGATGTTCGAGCATTTTTCCCTGAAGATTTTGCGAGCCCTGTTTCGTTGGAAGTCTTGTCGCTTGTTAACACCGAATTTGTTGACAAGACATTCCCGAAAGAGAGGCCCATCAAGGGAATCGACAGCACAAATATGGTGACCTCAGTTGCTATTTGGCGGTTCCTTCACTTGAGGGGATACGCTGATGACAAGCACAAACTAACAAAGTGGGGCAATGCATTGGCAGCTACCCTCATTACCCTCCAAGATGTCAAAGAGAGCAACCCTGAGGTTACCGGACTGTCGGAAGCAGCCCTCGTCGCGTTTGAACTCATCCGAAATGGGCTTTTGACAGGAAAGCACGCCGAGGGTCAGCCTGGTCTGCCCCGAAAGGGCTCTTATGAAGAGAAGGCAACCCTTGTGCTGATCAGCGAGTGTGCGTCCCTGCTGAAGCTTCGACACCAAGTGTACGGCTACACCGGCCCTCTCAACAAAAGCCTTCTGAGCTTCTGGTCGTTGGCTTCAGCCGTAAGAGAAGCTGATCGGGACTTGATTGAGGCTATTGTGGCTTCAATGTTCCTGTATGGACAGTCCAAGCGCGAAAGGGATGACCAGCTGGAGATCAGCCGACGGTAAGGCTCCCCATTCATCTCTCACCCTGCGATACTAACATGTGATAGCCTACCTTTCCAACAGGAGCCTGACATTGGTCTCGGCATTGCTGTGAGGACCTTCTTCGACGACGACGAAGCAGGCGGGGACAAGGAGGGTCGACTGCACCGACTGGAAGAGTTCCCTAAGACGTTCGTTCCATACGCCGAGTCGCTGACTGACGACTTCCGAGTTGCGCGAGACTTTGTCGACGCACTCGCCAAGGGCGTGGAAGCGCTGGGCACGGAGCAAATGAAGGCAGAGGACAAAGAGGTCTGGACCAGAGCCCAGGCGTACTTTGCGGCGCGACCTTTCTAGAGCATGATTGAACTTGAGGCAAATCTATGGCAGATGTTACATTATAGTGGTCTCCAAGCGTGACACCTTTGGGGCACACCGTCTTGCAGACTTATCGGCGGCGTTGGCGCGGGCGGCACAAAAGTCAGGGACATAAAAGTTATTACATTAGCAGAGGTGTCAAACGAGTTTCCAGCAGGACTTGTGGGGATGATGAGACGATGTCAGGGGGCACTGGAGTGCATAACAATATGCTGTTCCACGGGAGGTGGCTTCGAATGTCGTTTGACGAAGCAACTCAGATTTACAAATAGATATAGCCAGGCCGTAAACTCGGCATGTGTACTATATCAGAGATAGGAATATTACATGCGTAGCTTGTATCAACTAAAGTTGCTTGACGGAGCCACACAAATTTGCACAGTTGGGATAGTGAGTTACTAGTAATAATATTGGCTTGAGCAGAGTAGCTACTCAGTCTAGGTATTAAGTAATATTACAGCACCACCATTAATCATCATAGCTTGATATCCCCTTATGAGACGGTCATCACCATAGGCCCAGCCACAGTGATATCATCAGACAAAACACCCTCCAAAGGACCGGCACTGGTCAGGGTAACATAGACAACACCTGCAATGCCTTGGGGAACCTCACATCCCTCTCCTTCAGTGAAGGGTGTGAACTTGGTTCCGCCAGGAGACAGACCTCCGGCTGTGAAGCCGCAGTGGGTAGCACCCGCTGAAGCTGCGGAAGCAAGCTTGACCTTGGATCCGATGGTTGCGGCTTCAGCTGTCTGGCCTGCAGCCATGTCCAGAGCTGGGAATGCTTCGACCAGAAGGTTGGATCCCTCAGGGCACTCAGTGATGAATGGCGCAGCGAGAGAGAAGACGGCGCGAGGACCAAGGGGGGTATCGAGAGGTTGAGGGACAGCAATGGCCTTGGAGAAGACTCGGATAGCAGTCTGGTGTCGTGCCTCGACAGTAAGAATGGATCCAGCAACGCCGAGGATGGCAGGGGAGGTCAGAAGCGGTGCTGCGCCGAGGTAGGCTGACACACCAACGCTCTCGAGAATAGCAGCAGTGGCGACCATGGCAGCTGGATCGGCGGTTGCGCCCTTGAAGTCGTACTTGCACTCCTGGACAGGGGCGAAGCCTGCAGCTGTGAGAGCGGACTGGAGAAGGACGACGTGGGCAGCCTCGGTCTTGCCAATGGCCTTGACGTCGTCGAGAGTCTGACCTTCGAGGCCAATGGGAGCGAATTCTGCGTCGGAGATGGTGAGGAAAGATTCACGGTAGAAGGCGCTTTCGAGATGTTCCAGTGTCAAGGCACTAGATATAAGAGTTAGTTTTTTTCTTCTTGTTTACATCAAGATATATAAGAACAAAAAGACTTACAATTGCAAGATACTGGGGTCGTCAAGGCCAGCGGCAGCGGCAGCATCGTTTTGACGCTTGGAGAGCTCATGATATCGTAGTTGTCTCTTGGTGAACATGGGAACAGAGGGCAACGCCAATGCGGTGCTGGCAAAGAGCCCAAAGAGAATAGACTTGACAGAAGCCATATTGTACTAATAAATAAGGGATAGAAAAGGAAGGTGTCGGACCAGCCAGCAGATAATAAGTATTAAAAATAAGGTAGTTAGTGAGGAAAGCAACTATCAAAAGCAGACCAGTGCTTATTGAACGAGCGAGAAGAAACGAAAGGACAAAACTTTCTTGTCTTGTTTAAGTGTAAGTAAGTCGTCGAGTCAAGTCAGAACAAAACATTTTCGGGAAGAAGATGGGCAACCTTATATCTACTCGCACAACACCAGGATTATCATCTCAACTTTAACATCGCCCTTGCGACATGGACCAACGGGTTTAGCAGCATCCGTGGCTAAGGCAGGCCAGGGGTGCTCAGCACGCCTCACCACTGGTGCCAAGAGAGGACCATGTACAGGAATGCTAGATAGCCGTGTTTAACGTCTTTCCCCTTCAAACGTTTCCGCTTACTGCATTTGGCGCTCTGTAGTATCCGAGCTGCCAGGGTTCCCCATCTGTAGATCCTGAGACGCCAAAAACTGGAACTGTGAAACCGTTCCGAGAGATTGCATATCTGGCGCTGGATTGGACGCCTTAGCAGTAACTCTATAGCCCACAAGGTGAAACAACGTGCCGAGGACCCTTCTGCTATGATATTCTATCAAAGTTATGCTCGGTCCGGTCACTGACCGAAACACAACTGATACATGCCAACCCCTGCAGATAATGTTTGCTGGCTTAAGCTATAGATACGCGATGGTGAATTCGTTTGCTCAGTCCAAGTCAACCTGAAGGCTGCACAAGGCTTAGCTATAATATTGGGCCAATGACCAGACCAAATCAAGGCAATTGGCATGGAAGTTTACATGGAAGATGGGGGAACTGGATCCTCTGGGGAAATTGCAAATTGGGCATGATCAATAATGCACCGCACACCCATATAGTAGAACAGTCCTTGGCATCTTGGCACAACATAAACAACCCCAAAAAGAACTTAGACGCACACGTACTCAACAAGGGCAACAAAACATCGTGTACTGGTTGAGCAAAGATGAAATTACCTCCACTATGTCCCTTGTTCACACCATACCACCAGCTAAAAGTCCAACTCCTTCTGACAGTCTCTGTGAATCCCCAGCAATGCTTACCACCCTATGCTTATAACTTTATCCTCCACTAATAAGCAAACCATGCTTCAAACTTCCTTCTACATTGTCACCATTACAGTCGCCAGCTAACTTTTATGCTCGTTTTACAGAGCGTAGGGGTTTAGGGATCGAATTGTGAGGCAACTGAATTATTGGTTAGCACACTTCTCCATGTATGATTATGGGGAAATACTTACGGTGGGCTCTTGGTAAGATCCGTCTTCAGAATGACCGGCACTCTCGTCATCTCTGTCACATCCTGGATGTAATCACCTCCCTCTTCACGGAGCGAGAACAGGTTAAGGTACTTCTCTTTGTTTGAGAGGCGAGTCTCAACAGCCTCTGCCACGGGTACCTTGGAGTCAGAGCGGGTGCGGTGCAGGTTGCCAGCGGTGGAGGTGGAACGAGTTGGGGAACCAGGAACGCTCTGCGTTGGGCGTTCGGCCAGTGAAGCTCCGGCCATAGCCTCGGTGACATCCGATGTGTTGTCATCGTCGTCGTCGAACAGGGCATCAACATCATCAGTAGAGATGGTGCCCGTGTCGGTTTGTTTACGGGTAGCCTCCTCGCGCTCCTTTCGTGCACGTTCAACCTCCTCAGCCTGTCGCTGAGCAGCAATAGCGTTGGAGTGTCGAATGGATGCCGCAGCCTTGGGTCGCTCATCCTCGGGCACGAACGCGGAGCTGGGGACACCCTTTTCCCAGTAAAGCTCGAGGACGCGCTTCTCCTTGCGGAACTCGGCCTTCTTCAAGGGCAGCTGATCGCAGTGAACTCGCTTCTCGAAGCCCCACTCAGGAATGAGGACATCAAAGGCTGATTCGTAAACGCACAGGACAATACCCTCAGCGATGAGATCACCGTTGGCTTCCTGTCGCTTCTTGTCCATTGTTCGGCAAGACTCGATGTGAACACTCTGCTCCTGAGCATTTTGAGCGGAGTCCTTCTTGGTGTTACAGGACTCAGCAGTCTTAACAAGGTTCTCCAGGTCATCAGTGAACTCAATCTTGCCTTCGGAGAGAACAGCCTCCAATTGGCGATGCACAATTATGTCGGCGTATCGGCGAGTGGGGTTGGTGAAGTGGGTGTAGACAGGCAGGTTGAGGGCATAGTGAGGCCACAATTGCTTGTTGGTCTTTCCTGAGACGAAGTACTTCGCCCTCTGCATAGACTTAACGACAAGTGTCTCCATGCCCTTGCGCAGATCGGGATCATCGACCTTGAAAAGACTGTTTTGAAGGGCACCACTGCCAGATGAGTCGATGTCATAGCCCAGAGCTGTCATGCGCTCAACAAAGGTTTGGAGTCGACGAGGGTTGGGGGCAGACTGGCGTCGCAGGAAAGCCTTCTCGGGAAGTCCCTCAACAAGGCGCTGTGCGACATGAGCATTGGCCTTGTGAAGCAACTCTTCAACAAGCTCGAGAGCCTGAGTTGAGTCAAAGAGGTTATCTTGGACAGGGTCGTTTTCGTCGTCGAGCTGTTGGAACAACCTAAGAGGGGCAATTGGCTCGCCGCCTGCGCCCAGACGAGCTTCCCGGAACTTCTGTGAAACAGCGTTGAGAATTTGAATGGTGTTGACGGGAACAGCTTGGTTCTTGTACTCAGAAGGGTTATTAAGTGCATCATTGATGTCATCAAGAGAGACCTTGCCGGCACTCTTGACAATTGAACGGCCAACCCATGCGTCACCTTCGGAGACAGATCCGGTGAGGGGGTTCACGTTGAAAACAACAGAAACAGCTAGACGATCCTGGTCAGGAGTCAGAGAGCAGATTTCGGTACACAGCTTGGGAGGCAGCAAAGCGCAGAAGCGGTTCTTGAGCTGAACGGATGTGCCTCTCTTCTTCGCTTCACGATCCACAAGAGAGTTGGGCTTGACAAAGTGAGCAATGTCAGCAACATGGACACCAATCTCAATCTTGCCATCAGGGCGGGACTTGGCGTGGACTGCATTGCCAAGCTCGGCGCCCCCGTTGAAGTCGATTGTGAAAGCCTTCTCCTCACGGTAGTCACGGCGCTCGGCCACAGCAGCCTCGTCCTCCTTCTCGAGAGACCAATCCTGGAGACCGACGCTGCGGAGAACAGCATCAGAGAACTCATCTGAAGCAAAGTTGTTATCGCGAAGGAGAGCATCAGTCTCAACCTTGAGATCACCCATGCGTCCAAGCTGTTCGACGAGAGTTCCGAAGGGGTGGAGCGAAGTAATGGGCCAGCGTTTTATGCAGGCCACAAAAATTCGATCCGCATAGTCTTGGTGCTTCTCAACGAAATCGCGGGGAGCCTGCTCAGTGGGGATGGCGATAAGAGGCACACGCTTGTCTGTAGGCTTGAACCAAACAATCTTTGGCTTCTCCTGCTGACGAGGCTCAGGGTGACGGGAGTTGTTACCCTCGCGAGCGGCCCTCTCAGCCTCCTGCTTCTCCTTGGTGGCTTGACTGCTGGGGCGGAGCAGACCAAGAGTTCCAGAGAACATTTGACCTGCAACTCGCTCCACAACTGCAACGACATGACCAGCGTACAGAGGCTTCTGCTCGTCGTTGATCTCCTCCTCCTCGACAAGGAGAAGGCTCTGACCCTCGACTTCGACGTCGTCGTTCTTCTTTTGTGTGGGTCGCTGACGCAGACTGCCACGGCGGCGAATACCACCCTCAGGGGGGTTGCCGTCATTGTTGTTACTAGAGTTCTGGTTACCCTGGTTGGTGGATCCGGATCGAGTATCGGTAATGTCCTTGCGCTTCTTCTTTTCTTCTTTCTCGCGCTTCTGGCCCCAGACTTCATCGACGTCCAGGAGCTCAACGGCAACGAGATCACCCTCAAGCGCACGGTTTCGGTCTTTGCTACCGCAAATAAAGATATCGGCGTCAAGGAGGCCATCCTGAGTGGTAACGTAAGCATCGCTACGGTTCTTCTTGTTAACACGGAGGATACCAGAAACGAGTTGACCATCACCCAAGAGGGCGGGAAGAGAGGCCTGGGGAAGATAAGGGGTGAAAAGGGTCTTGCGCTGCTGTTGCTGCTGCTGGCCACCGAGCTGACCAGCGTGCTGTGAGCCCTGAAGGCCCACGAATTGCTGACCGTTCATCTGAGCGGCTTGCAATGCCTGCAACTGGTTCAGTTGCATAGGGTTAAGCTGCTGACCATACATCTGGGGCATCATCATTTGGTTTGGCATCTGCATAACCTGAGGTTGGTTAGGGTTGTACTGGAAGCCTCCAACTCCAGAGACGGACTGGTTCATGGATCCACGAGGTCGATGACCAGGCTGGAAGCCTTGGTTCTGACCAGCGTTGCCACCTTGATCTTGGCCTTGGGTGCGCCAGTTTCCTTCGAAGTTGCGGGATCCGGTACGGGCGTGGCCGCTTCCGCGACGCTGGAACTCGTTGCTCTCAGCGTTTAAGCCGCCGCCACGACCACCTCCACGGCCATTGACAGCCATACTCTGGCTGCGGCCATGACCTCCACGTCCTCCACGAGTCGATCCTTGAGCGACGGGAACATCGAGGGTAGGCTGAGCAGCGGGCTTGTTCTCATCATCGGGGGCAGGAGAGGCAGGGAATGAGAAGCCTGTAGTTGTTCGTTTCTGCTGGGCGAGTTCGGCGGCCTTCTTGGCATCGGCAAGAGCCAGAGAGTGTCTTCTCTGATGACCTCCGCCAGGGGGCCCACCACGACCACCTCGGCCTCCAGCGTTCTCTCGGCCTTGGGCTTGGGCCTGGGGGGCCTCAAAGCTTCCGAAGGGAGCGTTTCCAGAAGCACCGGAGGAAGGTGCGGGAGGGGGTCCCATACCCATGTTGGGGAGTGCCGACTGATTACGGCGATGTGAAAGTGGCTGGGTAGGGGGGGCAATGTTTTGCTGAGGTACTTGGTTGGGGAATTGGAAAGCAGCTTGCGACATATTGGGCATTGGCTGCAAAGGATTGAACGCACCGCCAGGACCAAGAGGTTGTCCCGGAGGCATCATCCCCATGCTGACATATTGCTGATGCGTAGCTTGAATCTGCTGCTGCTGTTGCTGCAACAGCTCGATCTGCTGCTGAATGGCAAGCTGCTCCACTGATGGACAAACAATGTTAGCATGTTGGGATTCGAAGCCACGTTTAGAGGGAATTGGGGGTAAGATGTATGCGATGTGTATGTGCGCAGAGCACCAGGTATCAAGTAAACTGTTATATTATGGTGATGCTGCAAGGGAAGGGGACGAAGGCAAGCTATTATGGATATCATGACTTACTTCCAGGGTTAGCAAACATGCTCATCAGTGGCGTCAGCTCAGAAGGGCTTCGGCGATGGGCAATATGAAGTCTGCGTCCAGCAGGCCCAGGGACGCCGCCAACCTGGGGCTGCTGCTGAGAAGCATGCTGTTGAGACTGCGATTGCTGCTGCTGCTGCTGCTGCTGCGGCTGCTGCGGGGGTTGCTGTTGCTGCTGGTCCATGTTGGGCAGTCAAGAGCGTTTGAATTGTAAATATAGCACGTCGATGTTCGGCGAGGGGATGGATCAGGACACAGCTAGTTGGATCTGATATCGTGAAGCTTGATGGTAGCCGAATATGGGCGGCAGAATGAAGATGGTGAACCTGTTTAGTGACGGGCAATGGATGAGGCGAATTGCGATGGCGGAAGGCGATGGCACGGCGGGACAATGTTTGCCCAAAAGGAGGGTAGACGAGCTTGCGCTGAGCCAAGGAGCGTGGTTTAGAAAGGCGGCGATGAAGAGGCAGTTGATGAGACGACGAGAAATGAAGGCCTGGATGAATGGAACAAAATTCCAACTCCCAGCAAGAGGAAGAGAGACGAGGGTAAGTTATGGAGGAGAAGAGGAAGAGGAGGGATGGATGAAGAGGACGGGTGGATAGATAGAGATGCTTTAGCTCCAGGTGGAGTGAGGGAAGTGGGATACGACTACCCAAGACTCAACCTACCTGCATGTACCTGCTGGTCTAAATTTACTTTGGCTCTCGCACAGCAGGTAGGGCACTCATGTACCTTCCCCGTTTAGGTACTTTCATCTTTTAGATTGTCAAACTTTCCAAACAACAGCTACAGGGTGCAGTAAACGCGCCGCAGCAGATATTACGTAGCCTTGTCTGACCTGGTAGCTGCTGTCTGGTTTTTCTATACCGCTGTGACAGAGTGCTGTTCGAGACCTTGGATCTTACGCAGGCTCATGGGGGTTAAACGAACAATTGTGCCATTGGAAGCATCCCATCACCAGCTTAGCTGCTCTGTGCCCGGGCAGCTGGACCGGGGGATTGACCGGGCTTGAACGCGCCTAAAGATGGGGTTGGCCGCTGGTCTAACGCAGCTCTGGTGGGATCAAGCCCAGCGTGGTAGAGCCCCCCGAGAGCCCCTAGCACCTGAAGCTCGCACTGACGCCGGCTGACTCCGCTAATAGCGGGGATGCTATCCCCTAAGTGCCATGGACCATGGGAAGGGTGGGATTTATGACCAGACAGCTTGGATGGCTGAAACGTACCTATCGACTCCTGTCAAGTTCTTGACGTCTATCAGATATGTCAAGAATGAAGACTATTACTGACAACTCACGGCAGCGGAGCGCCAGACTGCGTGATGATCAATCAGCTCGAGAAGCATTTACTAGTAACAACACAATTTACAAATTCGACTCACAAACAAGGATAGAGTGATGAGGAGGTACGGATACCACCACCCAGTCTATCCACCAGGTCATGATCCATGATTCAAGGAGTCGATCTTTCGGGGTGTGGCGTCGAGGGATAGGGATGAGAAAGGGCGTCATCTGGAGCAAATACAAAAAACGACATAAACAGATAACGTCCATTGATCAGGTTTATTGTAAGACAACGGCGCGCTTGTCGTAGGACTCAACAACTCATCAGAATACCTGAGCAATTACACATATTCAATAAGGTGACCTACGTAGACGACTGTGACTGCATTGTTCGTGTAAACATCTGAGCTGTCCAGATACGCAGTATGGAGTGCTACTGACGTTGGCTGTCGTCGTTTCCTCTCCCCCTGGATGACCCCAGCTTCAACCACCCATGATGAGCCCAACCGATTTATTAGACGACGCTTTGTTACGTTCCAAAATCTCTGTCTCTCTGTCATACTCATCGTTGTCCAATGACTATCAAACAAGGACGAAACTGGCTCCCTCCCTTGAACAAATACACTCGGGCTACTTGAGTGGTAGAGCGGCTGAGGTCCTCGTCTTCCCTTTCGCTTTCACAACCGGTGTCACACTTTCAAGAAAATCCATCCCTGTGGTTGCCCGAAGCAGTGATGCTTAACCGTATCCGCCTGCGCTAGGGGCGAAGAACCCCCTGCTTCGCGCCATGGGATGACTGATGGAGACCATACTAGCATACTAATCAAACCTCCAAAAAGTCCAGGCCTCCCTGCGGCTCAAGGGTGAGCTTTGAACAATTGATATTAAAATCAACATGGAAGCGAGCCAGAAACTTTCTACCAAACGTCATCGAGGGGCATTTTGTCATATTATCTAGCGAAACGTGGTGGGCTGGAGCTTGCAGAATGATCTCATCAGCATTCCTTTCTTTCTTTTTGCCGGAGCTCGTTAATCGCTGACGGTACTTTCAAGCAAGCAAGCTGCTGCCGAATCGTCCTCATTTGGCTCCCGACATGACGAACCTTGCAAGCGAAAGACCGAGGAATCGTCAAGTCGGCTTGGCTTGGTTTTGGATTGATAAAGGCGCTCTTAGTTGATCAATAATAAGTTCGAATATCAAAACAGTCAGTCACTTCTAGGCTCTCCTCGGTTGCGTGTCCGGTTTTAGTGGATCAAGGACGAGAAATGTGTTCTTTCAGTCTCGCATTGTAAGTGGTCGTGTTTCAACCTAGACAAGGCACTGCCTGGCTTGTAGATCTTTTGATACATCTCTGTTGTGTGAATTGCTGATTGCCTACCTGGTAGCCTGACTACGAATTCGTATTCAGTTTTGATGTCAATTTAATTCCTTACATGAGTGGAATATGTACACGATGGCTGCCACATATTGAGTTTCAGAACGCCTTTCAACTGGTGAGATGTCTCGCAAAGCCATCGACCGAACTTGATATGTATCACACAGTCTTATTCCCTTCCTGGACTCCAACAACCCCAAAACAGCTCCAGTGGCTTGTGTTGACTTCCGCATACCTCTCAGGTAGAGCTTAATTGAAGTGCCTACAAAAATGGCCAACAACGGCCCGGCCCACGGCAGTGATTCACACCCATGTTCTCCATTTTCAACCACCGTCAATGCAACCCTTCAGTCGGGGTCGTCCATCGTGCCTCGTCTGTCTCAAGAGCTCCAGGTCGGTTGCTTCAGTTCTCTTGGCTAAACACGGGATTGCAGGCATCCCCAGATGGTGATTATGTTGCCCCTTGTTGACTCGTTGATGCCGCTACTTTCTATCCCAACAACGGAGAATAGACCGTGCTGTCGGTCATGTTTCTACCTCAGATAGAGTTTCTTACACATGTTTATCTGGACCGAGGGGTGACATGGCAATGTCGAAGCCATGTTTCACGACCTGTGGATCTGACCTCTGACCCTGACTTCCCAAGATGTGGCGCGAGTGTCCCATATTGTGGCTGCCCATCGGGACTTCATTCTAGCGGGACCGAGATCTGCCCTTTGCATATTGCGGCTATACCAAATAAAGTTACTAAGTTTCTCGACACAACAGAGTACGTACATGGGGAGCATTGCTTTGATGGATCGATATCTAACCTCTTTCAAAGGGCTACATTGTTGAGACCCAAAAAACAAACATTTCGTGTACAAACGCTACGCGAGTCCTGAAGCAGGTACCTACATCAGTTGCAAGGTCAGACTTGCACTGCTACTCATACAACCAACTTTTCTTTCTCCCGTTTCAAATGCCAGCCTTGTAGGGAACCTCCATCATGACCTTTTCTTCACCTTCAAAGGTCTTATCTTCGCCCGCCAAGAGAAATCAATTGCTCTCCAGTCCTGATCGAAACATCGCCGCGTCCTTTCTTCTCGACACCCGAAACAATGAGCTTAGTCACCGCGACGCTTTGGCGGCAGCGCAAATAGAACATGAGCGCGTTCGTCAAGCAGCGATACGAGTCTTCGAGCTCCATGAGCTACAAGAAGAGCACAAGCGCATACTTGCTGAAGAGCGCAAGGAGGAGGAGAGAATAAAAGCTGAGGCTGCCGTGGTCGCGGAAGAAAAACGGCTTCGGGAACTCAAGGCGAGGACGGTTCCCAAGTTACCGCCAGAGCCAGCACCCCAACCTGCATCTCCAGCCAAGCAAGAGACTGCGAAAACGAATGGCGCAACTCCTGTCAGCAATTCAAAACAGCCTGAAGCTTCCACGACGCCCGCCACCGAAGTGAAGAAGCCTGCTCAGCCTGCAGCCCAATCGGCTCCTGCCACTGGACTCTTCGCTCAGAGTAAACCGAGCAGTCCGTTTGGCACAACACAACCAGCTTCACACAGTCCATTCCAAAAACCAAATGGAGCGGTGACACAGCCTGCAAGTGTACCTGCCACCAATACAACCACCCCTCAGCCGGTCTCCAAGCCTGCCGCACCAGCTGTACAACCTGTGCAAGCTAAGCCAGCTGCCAGCGTCGACCGCTATGCCCAAATCCATCAAGAGTTGAAGAAATTACGAAGGGACCTTCAAGCGCAGTCAAAGGTTGCCGGCTCGCCCCTCAAGGGGAAACTCGGTGCTGCTCGAAGAGAAATCCGAGTAGCTATTGGTCAACTAACGGCTGGGAAGGGAGCAAATAACCAACCTGTAAGTTGAAAGTACCCTACCACTTTGAAGCGATTTCTCACACATGTTAGATCAACAAGATCACAGGCGCGCTCAAAGAGGCTTTAGAGGGTAGGATCCCGAGTCCCCCCATCGATGTCAGTGCCTTTGTGGTTGATAAGAGAGAGTCTGTTGAAGGCTCTGCGAATAATGATGCCACCCTCCCCTCACTCTTTATATATCTCATCAACATCTGCGCCAAGGGTATCGTGAACCAGTTCATTAACGAAGGCGGTGCAAACCCCAAGGCCGCGGACCCTGTTGGCGTCTTTGCCGCCCATATCTTCTCGACGAAAGAATTCCAATGGCGAGGTCTATCTTTGGTCGACATTCTCATGGCTAAATATCGAATGGTATGCCCTGTCTTATTTGGTTACAGGGGCAACGACAAAACAGAACGCGGCCGCATCGCTATAGGATGGAAGAAGGATGGGCCATCATGGATTACGGAACAAAGTCACAACGACAGAATGACTGGCTTGGGTGCCGGATTTGCTTCTTTGTCTTTAAGAGACTTCAGCAAGTCATCCAAGAAGAATCCTTATCCGCCAACAAACTACTGGAAGGCACTCTCCTATATCGTCAACTCTCCACCCAACGAGACATCAAACACTCAATATGTGGTATTGCGATCCATGATCCAAGGCCATGAGCAGCGATTCCTCAACTTCTATGGGAATGCTGCGCTGGCGGCGTTACGGCTTGCACTTATCGAGTTCCCAAAGAAAGCACCGCAAAATGCCACTGCTGCTGGGTCTCTGGCTGCATTAGCAGACGTACTCAAGACCGAATCCGGGCTCATCCTAGCGTAACGGCGCATGACAACTAATTGTATGGCGTATTCAAAATGGAATCAAGTACAGGCTTTAACAGGGGTGAAGGAGGCTATTGCAGGATCGAGGACCGCTCTGTCACTATATGATATACAACCGTGAGGCATTGCGCTTCAGTGATTTGGCACGTGTTTGATAAACCTTTAGATAATAGGGCACTGTTGGAAAGTAAAACTGCCATTGTTACTCTGTCTATCGTTCTAGTACATATTTAAATGAGAAAAGAAAAGTTCCTGGTCAAGGAGTACGATAACTCGTAAAAAGCAATTTCCCATACCGAACTCCAGTCCTACATATAACGAATCGTAAACGCTGTACAAAGGGGTTAAACATCCGTCTCTTGAAGCCCATGAAATGCTTTATATGATGAGAAGGATGACTAGCAACAGTATAAGGACAAATATGAGAACCGCTATACAGCAGCTGCTATAGCGATCTTCATTCTGTCGTATCACATGTTGCAATTTCTGTACGCCCGTCGCCAACCGTCCGCCGACGCGATCAGCGACAGTGTCTATTTCATCAAGCATTTCACGCTGCTCCTCGAGCTCCCTTCCCATGTCGTCCGCCTGCCGGCGCAAGTTGCCTACTGTCTGAAACACGCCGTCGAGGTGCTGGTCTTGCTCGTGCATCATCTCCATCTGCTGCTGCTGTTCAAACTCGGTGTAATTGTCCTCTTGTTCGCCGTCAATGGCAAACGCATTCGGGTCAGGCAGATCGCCCGCGTCCATCTTCTTCGCAAGCTCATCGTGCATATCGTCGATCTCGCCTCCAACTTCCTGCACGAGGCGCTTTCGACGCATAACTTCGTGCTCTGACAGCCCAAATTGCGAGGGATTGGATTCAACGGCTTGGACAGAAGCGATTAGGTCGGCTAAGTCGTCGGCAAGGGATGATAGAGCATCTTCGAGATCAGAGCGGGCGGAGGCGAGTTCGGGGGAGCTGGCGTTTGTGGAAAGGGAGCGAATTCGAAGATATGAAGCAAACAGCGGGCGCGTGGTGGCCATCTGGTTGAGAACATCTCTGTGTCATTGTTAACATTGATGGCTGAGCGCATACTAAAAGGGTGGGACGTACTGCTGGACCTGCACGAAGGGGTCCTCATCGTTGGTGGAGGACATCATCCCGAGAGCAGCGGAGTAACCATGCGCGTTGAAATGAGTGCGCTACAGCTCGGTATGGCGCTGCGACTGGAAGTTATTAGGAACAAAAGAAAAGCCAGGTGGTTCAGAACAGTTTCTCTAAGGCTGCGACATCGTGTTAGATGGAAGGGATGACGTTGCATACTCGGACCCTGCAGGTGAGCTTACCCGGGAGCCTTCGGTGAGACCTCACCGGTACGTACTGGTTTTGCACACACCGAGGACTCACCTGCAAACTCGACCCGCACACCAAAACCTCAATGAGAATAATGTTTATGACTGAAACTCCTCAAAAAACCGTTCCATAAATCATGTATTCGGAGTCAAGCCTTGCCTAGATTTTCTCCTAAGTCTGGGATAACTGATATAGAATACGCTGGGTTAGTAGGTTTGTGTTGTTTTCTTCCCAACTGTTAGGGATATCACATTCACACAAAATTAACCCACTCACTTATCAGAGCAACATCCATAAGCAATACACACTTGGAATAGTCGAGCTCTCACAGCGAGTTTTGGACATAAATACAAAGTTTTATATTACACAAAGACTTTCAAAAGTCGTAAGCGTACAAACCCCTTCAACCCTGATACTATGACTGATAGTTCTGCAGGGTAACTTGTGTATCAGTCAAAATGATACCAGAAAAACCATTGCCTTTCAATGGTGGTTTCTCATCACCAGACGAGTATATTGATGAGCTTCTTAAGTTCGTTCGAACTTCTGAAACCTTCCAGATCCTTTGCGGTGGCGTCCACATTCTCGACTTCTTCACCATTGAGCCTGGTCTCTTTCATTATGCCATCCCTAAAGAATGGCACTCTTTCATCCTCTCATGTAGTCTCATGGAATTTCTGGACCTCCTCATGCGCGATGATCTGGACAATCTCAAGTTTGATGGTGTGCAACCACCGGAGAGCTTCATAGAATACGTTCGAACAGTTCGGAATCTTTCTCTTGGTCGATCATTCACGCCGCCTACAGAGAAACTGCCTGCTCTTCCCCGGTCAGTAGCCATAGGCATGAACGTGAAGAAAAACCATGAAGTCACCAACTTCGCTGATTACCTCTCCCGACTTTCGGGCGACATCAGAGAGCAGTATGGAAACGAAATATCCCACTACGTTGACTTTGGGAGTGGCCAGAATTACCTTGGCCGAGCTATGGCAAGTGAGCCCTACAACCGGCATGTAGTAGCCGTTGAGGGGCGAGAGAACAATGTCAATGCAGCAAAAGGCCTTGACATGTCCTCTGGACTGGCTGTCAAGCCCAAAGTCATGAGGAACAAGAAGCTATGGACAAAGATCCTGGAAGCACGGGGACCCGATGCTCAGGACGACCCGGAAGCTTTGGCTAAGGCTATCCGCGATGTGGCGGGAGACGAAGCCTTTGAGTTTAAACCCGTCAAGGAACTCGAAGGAGAATATACTCTGGAGAAGGGCAAGGGATCTGTTCAATACATTTCAGGCCGTTTGGACAGTGGCGAGCTGGGTGAAGTAATCGCCCAAATCAACACTGAGAGCGAGCCAGAAGCCGATAAGAAGGAACTGAACTTAATGGCCATGTCAATTCATTCTTGCGGAAATCTGTCGCACTTTGGAATCCGCTCTCTGGTTCTGAACCCAGATATCCGAGCTGTGGCCATCGTTGGATGCTGCTACAACCTGATGACGGAGAAACTTGGTCCACCTACATACAAACATGCCTTCTTGCGACCGACTCTTCAAGCTGTCAACGGCCGACTTGTTCGGGAATCAGACAAGCATGACCCGCAGGGATTTCCTATGAGCCAAAGGTTCTCAACGTATCAGGGAGACGGTGTACGACTCAATATCACGGCTCGTATGATGGCCTGCCAAGCGCCGCAAAACTGGACCGAGAAGGAGAGCGCAGGATTCTTCTCCCGGCATTTCTACAGAGCAGTGTTGCAAAAGATCTTCCTTGACCGGGGCGTGGTAAGAAAGATCCGGCATGGAGATAGCCAAGGGGAACCCCGAGATGCAGACACTGCACCATCCGCCCAGGATGATAGCGAAAGTCCCTTCGACATCAGCACCAATCCTGTAATCATTGGATCGTTGCGGAAGAGTTGCTACGGGACGTTCAGATCCTATGTCCGCGGAGCAGTGGAGAAACTCACAACCAACACTGACTACAAACAGTACGCAGAGGTGATGCAGGAGAAGATGGGTGGTATCACAGACGAAGAGATCGAACAGTATGAGGCCCAGTATCTACCACGAAAGAAGGAGTTGTGCGCTATTTGGAGTCTCATGGCTTTCAGCGCCATGGCGGTCGAATCGCTCATCGTGTCGGACCGGTGGACATTTCTCAAAGAACACGACGATCTTGTTCGTCACGCGTGGGTCGAAACGGTGTTTGACTATGGACTGAGTCCAAGAAACCTGGTTGTCGTAGGAGTTAAGCGATAGATAAACTTTGAGCTAGTTTGGAATAGGAATGACCAATGACACTCTGAACGCCATTGCCGACGTTTACCGCATCTATGTATATCATACGTATATAGTGTCGCGAACATCCATGTTTAGTCGAGGTATTAGGAGGTGATAAGTCAGATGTTTTCGTATCAATATTGGCCTCATCAGAGCAGGCGAGCAACGAGGCTTGGCAATTGCTTGCCATTGGTTATAGAGAGACACAGTACTGTGTATGTGCTATGTACAGGAGGGCGTGGCTGTCTTCCCCAGACAGGGGATGTCATGCATGAACCACCCCTACACTCACTCAGCGTTACTCTAGTTATGTCACTGTCGAAGGAAATGACAAGACAGGAAGTTGTAGGGTCGATCAGATGCCACAGAATATGTAAAGAACCACCACCACAAATTTGGGACAGGTTATCCCTCTCACTTGTTCGATGTCCAATCATGAGTATAAATGCTTATTCTCACAACCACCAGTAAGTCAGCCCGTGGTTATCGGAAAATAGAATGAATCACATTACGATATGCAGAGGCGTAAGACTCAATCCCGGAACTCTTTATCGTAATCCACTTGGCGCCGTCCCACAAAGAGCGGGACGAAAGATCCTCTCTGTTGATAGGCATTACAATGGACATTCTTTTTTCTGAGGATCAGTAGCGTCGGCTAGCCGTGTAGATAGGTGTGATACGTCCTCTGTAGGCAGTAAATACTAGGTATTTTGTCGTTTCCGTGATATAAATTTATGACCTGATGGACAGGGATGAAATGCCCTGTGTGAACTCCGTACTGAGGTTTCTATGTTGTAGCGAACCAGCCAATATCGTCATAGGCTACTAGAGAAGTTCAAAGTGTGACATATTCAGACTGCGTCACCTGGAGTTTTGGACGTTGGGTAGGGTAATATTGGTAGGTGGTCACGCTATGAAGCACGAGTTTGTGGTGCTATTCATGAGATATTGACAGGACGACAGGGGTCAGAAGAAGCTGGATCCCGACACTACAGCAGAAGCTAGAGCGTCGTTAGTGGTATCTGCACCCACCATGATGGCATCTTTCGTGGGGTAACTTACATCACCCGACTCGTATGGAAGCACATCTACCACGGAGTAAGATCGAAATGTTGTGTTGACATCTACCGAGACGAGATGATCCAGTGCTGAGACGTGTGCAGTAAGGTAAGAGTCATGCGATGTGACAGCGGCGAGCCTGCTTTGAGGCATGATAGGCAATGGTCTATTGATTGATCTCATTGTTGATGATCTGCAACACGGGGTTCGAGGCGTAGCTGACAGGCTCAGGCATAATGCCACTCTGTTCTTGTTGGTGCAGAAAGCAGGGCAGGGTGCCAGGTCAGGGGCGGCTGACACTGGGATGTTCAATTTGTGTGCTGTGGAGTGATGGAAGGTTCAGATTCTATGTGATGGTGCGGCAAAGTCGTTGCGAATGAATGAGGCTGGCTGTACAGATACCGATCCTGAGTTTGAGTGCGAGTCGCGAGGATACACGAAAAGCTGGGGTTGCTGGGATGTTTGCAATAGGTTAGTAGGCAGGTAGTGAAAAACGCTGGCTCCGGCTCTGGCTCCTGTAGCCAGGGTTCATTTACAGCTGATCCAACTAGACTTGACCACGAAGGTGACAATCCTGGAAGGTGACGACGTCTCCGAGGTGAAGGAAAGACAAGGCAGGTGCTCGTCGTCAAGCTGCCTCCCCGGAAGGCATCACATTTCGATTTGCAATCACGGTGACTTGTACTTTCCCTACAATGGCCGGGTGATATTCAACACCCTGATTTGCCTACAGGGAATCGCCAAAGGCATCTGTGCTAATCGGGAAATCATGAAGCTCACCTCATCTAATCATCATCATCATCACCACCAACCATGATATCGTCACGTTCCATCACCTTGGCCTGATTAACGAACCCGATCTCACGGGTCGCACATTTACCCAATAGGATCAGAGGTCAATACACGATTGGTCGAGAAGCTGAAGCTGCATACGGTGTAGCACAGTCACGGCCGCAGGCTCATCGAAAAGAACAGGCAATCCATCTAACAATTAGGCATTCAGTTCCAAAAGCATTGTTTTAGACGGAAGGTGATTGCTGTTAACTATACAAAAGTTCAGAAGCGTCTGCCAACCAACCTATTCCCGTCTAGCATGATGGTTAGTCATCCATTGCTCTCAATATGACTCGGCTCAGTCCATGGGTGAATGACAATTACCTCTTGACCGGTCTTGTACAGAGCAAGGGGTTGGTTGTACTCTCCCGATCTGTCTAGCTCTGCTGGTACGAGAGGTAGCCCCCACGCACCGATGTTCTTCCATTGTATCGACTCCATGCATGTCTGTCACGGAAGCCTGTCTTACAGGTTGATTTCAGCACCACCATCATACGCTTATATCGAAGAGGGTAATATTTGTTGGTGGTGATGTAGTGACACCTGAATCGCTATGAGGCAGTGTTGCCTGGCTGCTTTGGTACTTTGTATCGCTATATTCATAGACACAAGGCTCAAAGCGTAAAGACATGCAGGACAATTGGCGCTTCCTTTCTCCCGGCCAAGTCGTGGAACCACATTGGCCGTGATCACGAACGCCATCTGCGCTTTTCGGGCTGTACCGTACCAACAGAACCAATGTGTCTTCACGCATCGGGGATTGGGTAAAGATCTGCAGTCAAGCCACCCTCGAGTGGCCTTCTTGATGCGAGCGTGTTCATCTCCCGTGGAGAAAGGCCGTATCGTTCTGAAATAACATTGAAGAAAATCTTACTCAGAATAATGCCATTTAACAGTTGTTAGTTGTCAACTGGGGCTGCAACGGTCAAGTCAGTCAGTTAAAAGTCAATGCTTCAGTGCTAGCACTCGGAATACACTTAATGCCTACCCCTACCCACCCATGGATGCATGTCCACTAACGTTGCTGCCGTCATAGCCTACTAGCCTACCCTCTGCCAACTCAACAGGTAGTTAATTCCCAAGTTGGTCATGGCCCGCACCTTGTCTGCGATGGCAAAACCCTGTCTGCAGGGCTGGGCTCGATCGAGGGACGTGCTCTTCCCGTTCGGCTTAGAGATAGCGATAGTTACAGTCGAGGTACTCTACGTACAATGAGAAGGAGAGTTAATAACGCGGGTTTACCCTTATCTTACCCTCCATTGTCTGGACTGGACCTGCATCTAGTCCTTCTTCAACCCTCCTCGCTATATGTTGCGTAACCTTTGGAAAACTTCTTCACACACTCAAACCTTGTTTACACACTTCAAACCAAAGCAGAGTTTACCGGGTTTTCGGGCACTGGCCGTTTCTTTGTTTCTTGCCTCTCTTCTCCAACCTTGTTAGCCCAAACCTTGCAACATATACTTGAACCACCTGCCTACGAGACATCTTCATGACCCAGTCAGAAACTCGACTTCGACTTCGCGCCAATTTGTTGACGGCTTTCACCAGCGCAATCCTGCCGCAAAAGACGCAATTCCATTGCGCCCAGCCGTCGTCTTGACCAGATTTGTAGTACAAAGACCCCGGACCCTCAATGCTGGCCGTTCATCATGAACGCGCAGGTATCTTTCCTTGTAAGTCTCACACTCACTCTACATAGAATGCTTCACACCTGTGTTATTCTCATCCCCTTTTGGCGCCCACCACGACCACGCTGCCGAATTGCATTTGTAGCTTAGTTTGGTTCTAACTTGTGCGCTCTAGGATGGGACATACACGCTGATTCACATCCCCCTCAGCCTTTACTCGAGCCTCCTCCAGCCTATTCTTCGAGTACTGCTGCCGCAGTCACAAGGCGCAGGAGGCCTGCGCGACTCACCCGAGTACGAGTTACAAGGACTCACTTCTGATGGACAGCATGGCTTTCTTAACATCAGTGTTACCCCTCTAGAGTGTTCGGTTGTCTGCCACACTTCGTGGGCCCAGAATGTGTTCGAGCCAGTTCTCAAAACCCTGCCGCGCGACGTTGCGAAGATCGTCTCCGTTTCTAAAGAATCCTACATGGTCCTTTCCGTCATTAGTGCTGGACTTGATGCAGGCGGCCGTGTCATGGAATTGACCTCCCCACTTGCTCTTGCTGGTATCCCCATCTTCTTCATCACAACCTACTACTCGGATTTTATTCTGGTCCCGACAAAGGAGCGCGAGAATGTGGTCAAATCTCTTATAGCCAAGGGCTTCGAACTATCAGACAACGAATCCAACTTTATTACTTCTGCCGCGAATAGCCAAAAGCAAGGTGGTGGGCTGCCAGCATCATCCCCACCACATGAGGGCCTCCCGCTCAATGTCGCTGAGCTGCAAACACGCATTTTCGGCACACTGAAGAAGAGGAATGTGGCCCCCAACCTCGAGGAAGCACTGGAATTGGTGCAATGCTCTGGCCGTGAAACGTCGCAGCTTGCAAATTTCACTCACCAACGACCTTCGATTAGTCGGCACGCAACTGGGAATGGCCGCAGACCCAGCTGGGCAGACAACGTCGACACAAAATTGTACACATGCATTATTTCAGCACTTGTATCACAGCCTCGATTCATGTCTGTTACTCTGGCTCAAGACGACCCACCGTCCCTGTTGCTCGACAAGAATCTTCTCGACATATTTGGTGATTCGCTTGTTGGAGACACTGACGCTTACTTGATCCCGATTTTCCTCGACCTCAAGAGTCTTCCTCTTGAGGCTACGGGTATCGTATGTGGTGTCGCTGGTATACTGGTGCAGGATCCACAGATAGCTGCCAGCTCTGAGCTGTCATATCTCTCAACGGCGCAAGCAGGCGCTGTGATCCTTTCTGAAGAGCAGTCCGTCAGGGCGATGAGTATCTTGAAACCCTTGCTGAGCGATGAAATTTAGCCATGGGCCCCCGATACTGATACAACAAACGAAGAAGGACACTTGTGACATATTACTGTACGATAAAGAAATGCTCATAGTAGATGAGCAGCTAACGAGAGGCGCAAAGGAAACGGCGTTTGTTTGCTGTGAAGTCGAGGGGCTGGGATTGATGTGCGGGAACAAGTTATTTCTAGATATTCCAATGTGAGCGATCTGCGTTTTGGATTGCCTGTCTGAATGGTGTTTCCAGGTGCGGCCAAGTTCCATTTTCATACTAAATAGTGTGACACTTTCTTGTTGATGTGTTTTCGGTTTCGTGCCATATTATATTCATGCGTAAAGTCTCCCTTGATATCGAGGGGTTCACCTCCCCTTTTTCTTCTCCTGCTTCTCTTCTTTTACCAAACCAGCCTTCACCAGACCGTCCCTTGCTACAGCGTTGATGAGCGCAAACCTTCTAGGTCCCAGCTGAACACCGCCATACCATCTCGTCACCACTACCATAGCATCCCAGACGTCCATGACCTGCATCAGGTGCAACATTCTCCCTCCCGCAGCGGCCTCCCCGTCGTCATCACAGTCCTGGAAACTCGACGCGCCGGGCCCGCGGATCCTCCATGCTGTCATATTGTGCGTGGCGCCACGGATACGCTTATCTGATGCAAGAAGAAGCTGGACGTAGTAGCGTGCTTGGTCAGGCGACGTGACTCGCGCGACATGTGCTAAAAATGTTGATTTTGACTCTGTAACGAGGTCGGAGAGAATCCATTCCGGAGGGGGGAAATCTGGTTCTTCGTAGTACTCTTCCTCAGGCGTTGAAACAGCTGGAGGTTCCATCTCTTGAGGCTCTGGTTTCTGCTCCTCCGCACGCCGCGTGAATTCCTCCACTGCATCGAAAAGACATACTAGACCTTCTTGAAAGACCTCAGTCAAGGCATCGCGGAAGAGGTCTAGATCACGAGCGCCAGCGCCCTTCACGCCGCCGGAGCTGTGGTGCGTGCCGAGAACAGTGGGCGGATGAGAGGGGTAATTTGAAGGGAACTTGAGACGGAGTGAGGACGCATCACCAGGCAGTTTTAAAATATAGATAGAAGTGTCATCGTCTGATGGGATAAGACTACCGTCGCCATAGATGGAGTTGATTGCCTCAACCTCGTCTTGAAGCTCTTCGGACATTGTTCGGGGAGTGAGGGGTTGAAAGAAGGGTGAAGGAAAAAGGTTTATTTATGCAAGCGAGAGCGAGTTTGAGTTTATCTTAAATCAAATCAAGGTTTATAAAAGGTATATATACAACGAAGTTACAGAGTTTCAACAGTTGCAAGTATGAGAACACCCTTGTCTACAAGTTCATGGTGAGAATAACTTGCATATAGCCCCACATCAGCTCATCACTTTAACCTCACTCATTGACCCACCCAATTCGTTTCTTGAGACATGTTCTATGATAACGTCACAAAAAAAAGATGGTTTCGAATTTCGAACAAATTGATATTGGATGCATACACAAGACTACGAGGCGGCGCAAACAGTAATCGAATACTAGCCATGTTCTGGCCTATTCCACAACATGACTCATCTATAGCTTCAAGACAGAAATAACCAGCAGCTTGCTCAGGTCTTACTCGTCCATGACAGCAGCGAACTTGTCTGTCATCTTCTGTTGGATCTCCTCGTACTAAAAGCCGTGTTAGTGCATGTATATCAAAGGTCATAGATGACTGGTAACTTACTCTCTTGGTAATAACCTCCTGGCCGTCCGTAGGCACCTCGAACTTAAGCTGTCGTAGGTTGGCTTGTAGTTCAGATGTAGCCTCTCGCACCTTGGCCCAGCTCTGACCCTGTGCAATAACCTTCTGAGCCTCATCGTGGAAGCCGACCATGAGCTTCATCATCCACTCGGTCTTCCAGATAGGGCAGAACTGGTCATAGTCTGAGTAACCGTTTTGCTGGAGGAAATCTTCCTTGATCAAGCCGGCGATATCGAGAGTAATCTTGTCGGGGTCAGACAGAGCACTCTTTCCAACAAGCTGCACGACCTGGTCGAGCTCCTCAGAGTCTGAAAGGAGCTGCTTGATACGGTCGCGGAGTCGGGGGAAATCAGGGTAGTTCTTCTCGTAGTACTTGTCCAGAATGTTGTTGTACTTGCTGTAAGATGCCGAGGTGTTAATGGAAGGGAAATGCTTTCGCTGAGCAAGCTTCTTGTCGAGACCCCAGAAGACCTGCACGATACCCAGAGTGGCTGTTGTAACGGGATCGGAGAAATCACCACCAGGGGGACTGACAGCACCGACGATACTGACACTACCCTCGCGCTCAGGAGATCCAAGTGTCTGGACACGACCGGCTCGCTCGTAGAACGAGGCAAGCTTGGCACCCAGGTAGGCGGGGAAACCCTGATCAGCAGGCATTTCTCCCAGACGACCTGAAAGTTCTCGAAGAGCCTCAGCCCATCGGGAAGAAGAATCAGCCATCATGGCAACGTTGAGACCCTGGTCGCGGAAATATTCAGCCACTGTAATTCCCGTGTAAATAGAGGCTTCTCGAGCTGCGACGGGCATGTTGGAAGTGTTGGCAATAAGTGTGGTTCGCTTCATGATGGGCTCCTTGCGGCCGTCGACCTCAATGGTAAGCTCGGGGAAATCCTTCAAGACTTCTGCCATCTCGTTACCTCGCTCACCACAGCCGACGTAGACAATAACGTCACTGTTGGAGAACTTGGACACAGACTGACTAATGACAGTCTTTCCACAACCGAAAGCACCGGGGATGGCGACAGTACCACCCTGGACACTGGGGAAAAGGGCGTCGAGGACTCGCTGGCCAACAATGAAGGGCTGATCAGCAGACTTCTTGTCGTTGGAAGGACGGGGCACTCGGACGGGCCAAGACTGCATCATGGGATACTCGGTCTTCTTGCCATCGAACTCGACCTCGAGAATGTTGTCGGCGACAGTGTACTCGCCCTTGGAGGCGATCTTGGTAACAGTTCCTCGGGCGCGGGGAGGGAACAGAATCTTGTGGTTGGCAAGGAAAGAGTTCTCAAAGACGGAACCCCAAACATCACCACCAGAGAGGTGGTCGCCGACCTTGACGGAGGGTGTGAACTCCCACTTCTTGTCGCGGTCGAGGGCAGGAACGGCGATACCGCGGGGGATGTAAATGGACTTGGCCATCTTGGAAATGGCCTCGAGGGGACGCTGGATACCGTCGTAGATACCGTTGAGCAGACCGGGGCCGAGCTCGACGGACAAGGGCTTTCCGGTTCGGTAGACGGGGTCACCAACCATGACGCCGGCTGCGATGAAGATTAGCTTGGAGTTCTTGGACCTTGTCATGGATTGCCGCACATGTCTCCTCGTAAACCTGAATGGAGGCTTGGTCGCCATTGATTCGAATGACCTCACCAACGAGGTTGTCGTGTCCTACTCTGACCTGGAGTAGTATCGTGTCAGTTTGTGGCCGATGATGTCTGCGGTAGATGATTGCAACTGACCAACTCGTACATGGCAACGCCAATCATGTCCTCGGCAATGACGACGGGACTGTAGAAAGTCAGTATAACATGTTGGATATAGGCGTGCTAGCTTCGACAAGCTTGTTTTGTGACTGAACATCGACGCAGGATATGTGTATCGGCAGGTACTGACCCAGAGATGGAGTAGATTTTACCTGCAAATAGTGTTAGCGACACCGCAAGGTACCTTGAAACTTGGAAGCTGGATCGAGCATACCGGCTGTGAACCCATCGTCCTCGTTGGACTTGCTGCTGTTGTTGGCAGCCTTCTTCTGAAGAAAACAAAAAGTCAGCGTCAATAAACTAGAAGCACAGTCTGCGCAGTGTCGCCAACAAGCATCGGGCCAAGATTGTGAATGAATGCTTGGGGGAGGTCGGGAATCAACGCACAGGAGCCATGTTGGGCGGAGAAACTGGCGCGTTATCGGATTGATTATTAGGTGAGATGGATAAAGTCGGCGACTGTGGCCGTATGGGATGCGATGTCGAACCGGGGGAGGAGGTCGACAAAGGTGGTGGTCGAGATGGAGGTTGAGGTGTTGATGAAGATGGAGACAGAGACGCAGACGTAGACGGAGATGGTGGTGGAGAGTTTGGCAGAGGCACTTGACGAGCTACATCCACATGCACCAACGCTAAAGGAGCAGCAACAGAACCAGCAGCAGCAGCAGCTCTAGGGTGGAGTCGAGATGATGACGATGTAGCCTGGACAGCTCTGGGAGGAGTGGGGTCCTGGGGCTCACCACCAGCAATAACGTTAGTGGGCGGTGCGGGGGCTGGATCACTGAAGCTTCCTCTGAAACGGCTACTGGAGCCCCTGGAGCTGGCCGGGGACCGGGACCTGCTTATGGGGCTTTGGTCGTCGCTCCCTTGCTCTCGATGGCTACTGTTGTCGTCTTCGTCGTCTTCGCCTCTGGTGCGGATGAGATCCAATAGGGAACGCCTCGCTCTAAGAGTAGGACGAATGCCGAGCATAAGCTAGAGACGACGGTCTTTTTTTTTTGTGGCTGAATTTAAATGTAGATTTGAGTTATGGGAAGCGAGAGCATGAAAATGGTCGCCGATGCTGTTGTTGATCAGGGTAAAAGAGATGCGGATCCTCCAGCTCTATATGCAGCTGAGATCTGGTTAAGGGAACGTTTAGGTTGGCTGGAACGCTTGGACAGGTACAGTAGCGCCCATTCTAGGCTGCATAACATAACTTCAATTCATGCAAACATTACAACACCCAGCTACCGACCCGACAGATCTACATCTAAATCGAGACTTCATCTTGATCTATCAGAAGCTATTACCTTGTGCGACTGCTTTCTCGCCTAATTTATTAGAATATTTCATATTCCATCTCAAGAAAATATGTCTTTATTCCGTCATGTTTACATACATATCAAGGGAGTGTATTCCAAGAGGTGTTACTATACCCCTTCCAGAAAGACTCATAGCGATGAATACTAAAAAACCCACATCAAAACACCATTTAAACATATCCCGTTATACTAATATTCTCTTCAATTCGTCTTCTTGTCCTCGTTCTCCCTCTTCCAAACCTCTCCCAACTCTTTGATCTCGGCATTCGTCTTGATGATCTGTTCTCTTGCACCAGCCCATGGCTTTCGACCTCGACCAGTATCAAAAAGCCTGTAAACCGCAGGCAAATCAGTCCCATCCATGAGAAGATTGTAAAACTTTCGATCATTCCACCACAGTTTCCAGGCCTCCCATGTAAAGCAGCCTAGACGGTCCATGACTCCTGTGCCTGCTGCTTGGTTAATAAACTCATAAGTCTTGGCCATCTTGAACCGAAATCCTAGATGGGGAAATGGGCCTCGCTTGAGTATGCCGACGACAAAGTTATAGTGATCATCGATATCTTTGCGTCTTTCTTGTTCGTTGGCGACGGGGTAACCTCCAGACCATACACCGGCCAGGGCCATGGTGACAATGTCGTATAGCACAAAAGGAGGTCTCATGATGATTACATGGCCGATGAACGCCAGAGAGTCGGGGAACTGTTCCGACATAAAGCCGTGATAAAGACGAGCAAACTTGTCTTCGTCTTTATAATACTCGGCCGCCTCAATCTTCTTGTTGTGGTCAGGGGCAATGGCTGGATCAGTTGGGTCCCCAGGGCCCTTAATGATGGAGAAATCGTAGCCGTAGCCTGAACAGAAGATTATGGCATCGATATCCTCGAGAATGGTACCGTCGGTAAGAACAACAGTCTTTGGCCCAGTGATTTCTTGGATACCCCTTACCGACTTGACATTGCCGCTCTTGAGATTGTCCGCCAGGTCCTCCGAGAATAGCGGTATTCGGTGGAAGACCCCATCAACTGGTCGATCTTTCAAGATGTCTTTCATCAGTGGCCATTCTTTATCCCTGACGCTGACCATCATCTTGGTCATGAATGCAGCGAGTATCGTCGGCGAGAAATTGCCCAACGCTCTTATGCACATGGATATGCGACGACTCAAATTATGCTCGAAACCTTGTCCCTTGACTCGTCTAGGGAGCTTTGCCTGGTTAGAAGTTATTTTGTGGCATGCTTGACCTGGAAGACTTACAACAAAAACTGTCCCTCGATGACTGGCATAGACCTGTTTGGCTCCGCCTTTGACGAGAAAAGAAGTTGAATCAACGCCAGTTGCACCAACTCCCACGACGATGACATTCTTGCCCCGGTACTTGGACACATCTTTGAATTGTCTCGAATGAACAGCATCTCCTGCAAACTGCTCGATGCCTTTGACGTGTGGCATGTGCTTGGTGTTGAGCATGCCAGTGGCGACAACTACGCGGCTGTAAGATCTGACCTCTTCAACCCCCGTCTTGACGTTCTTTGTGAAAACCCTCCATTTCTTTTGCGGCTCGTCACGCTCTATGTGGTCCACCGAGATTGAGAATTCAATGTGTCGGAAAAGATCAAATTTCGTGGCATAAGATTCCAAGTATCGCTCAAGATCTTTTTGAGGTGGATGCATAGGGAATTCTGATAAGGGTGAGCTTTCTATACTTGACCATCAGACATCATCAACTTACCATCGGGCATAGGAAAGTCTGTGATAGCACACTGTAGATAGGTAATTAGCATTGCTCTCCAAGTCGAAACTGACCTAAACGTACACACTGCTTAGAAGTGTTTGCCGTCGTGTATTCTGTTGCAGTAGTCTGCTCGACATTCTGCGAGGCATGCCATGTTCCGCCTATATGTTCATGTCTCTCCAATGCTCTGGCATCGAGTCCCTGTTCACGAAGGTTCTTGAGTGCCAACAGACCGAGTGCTCCCGTTCCCACCACGCACACATCGGAGCCGAGTTGTTGATTCTGTGATGAAGCCATGTTTCAGTATCAACGATGTTTGTATGTAAGAGGGAAAATATACGGAAAACTGCTACAATACCGTTATATATATTCAGAGCTGGCTCTGTAGTCACAACACCGTGGAATTGCGCGTCTAATAATCATAGGCGCTTAATTCTCACGTAGGCAAGCTAAACGCAACAAGGAGCTTGTCAGCTTTTAGATACTCTGATACTGCAAACAGCGGTAGAAAAGCACGACTGATGCTATTTAGAAAATGATATGTGTCCGAGAATGTGTCCGAATCTGCTTATTGTTCGCCATTTCAAGGTTGCCAGCCGAGATTCCCGGTCTCTTATGTGTCCGGTGTAAGTGAAAGGAAGGAAAGGGATCGAAGGATTTACCCCCAGGTCACCAAAAGCAGAAGAGTAACCAACAGAAGAGTAAGGATCTATTTGCAAGCTGACACGAATTTAGACGCATGGGAGCAGTTGCGGGCGTTACTAACACGTCTGTAAGGGCCGAGGTTACACAAATCGAAACTCTACGTCTATCCGTTCATGATCAGGCAAATGGCTGCGAACATAGTTATCCAGCGATACTTTGCAGAAAACGAGGGGGAGATGTTGGGAGCAACACTCGAACCGACCTCGAGAGCACTGAGTTACATACATTTGTGATCACTCAAATAGCCGAAACGTCCTTGTGATTCAACTAATGCAAACGATGAGAGATGTTCCCTTCAGTATACAATATAGCAAATATATGGGTTTCATCTCTAAGCTTCATTATCCGTGCAACGCAACTCCCAAGCCTACCAACAGCTCCTGTAAAATCCTCAAAGCACCCTCCTTGGCTACTAGCGCAGAGAATGTCGCCTGTATAACAGAGATACCACACTCATCCCTCTCAGCAGCATCCTCCATTCTGGTATGGTATGAAGAGCCAAGTGTGGGGACGTCGCAGCCATCCTGACTTCGCGCAGCTCGCAGCAAACATATCTGCGATTTTCGGCACTCGTCTTCGCACACAGGCTGTTTCCAGCCCCTGCTAAGACGCAGCATAAAATTGTCAAAAGCAGTTTGGTCCTTTTCAAATACCTCTGTGATGTTGTGCCAGAATGCTGCAGTAAGCTCTGCTTTGGGATCCGTCAGTGGCGGGTTCGTAAGCGGACCGTACGTCTCCTTAGCCGAGTAGTATTTCTTCCAAACGGGTCCTTGGGTTTGATACGTCGGCGAGTTCATGTCAGCGCTATAAGTCGTGGCATCGAGGACTGCAAATGTGATAGGGTCGACGTCGTAGACACGAAAAGATGGCATGCCAGATGTTGGGGTAAGTGAAGGGCCAACGTATGATGTGAGCAGAGCATTGTTAAAGCTCTTCTTTGGTGCTTCGCTGTATGTGATCTGAAAGTGGTCTCTGTGCGTGTGGCCAAAGAACATGGCTGCGATAGTTGACGAATACCGGTTCACTATCTGGTTCAAGTAATTCGACTGGTCATGGAATGCATTCCGATCGCCAGGGGGCATGTGTCCGATGATATAAACGCGCTCCCCAGCTTTCTCGGCAGCGTGAAGTTCTTCGATAAGCCAATCGAACTGTTTACTAGGATCGCGTATCATCTTTCTCTGAAATAACCAAAAATTCCCTCGGTAGTATAGGTTTGTGTTGAGAGAAATAACACGGAGGTTTCCATGGGGAAATTTGGTAGAGTATGCGCCTATTTGCGCGGCCTTGGAAGCTGCTTCATGTCCGATCCAGCGAGACCATGCCCCGGCGAGAAGGTCGTAGATCCAAGATGATGCGCCACCAATAGAGCTAGGTTGGTAGGCGTTTGTAGGATGAGACTCGTGGTTTCCTGCTGTACCGTAAACTATACCAAGATGCTTGTCCATGTTCTCATATGATTCGATAACTAAAATGAGTTAGCTAGAAGCCAAGTTTGACAGCGTTGTAGTGAGTGCTTACTTTGGTGCTTATTGTAATCCCATGTAGTGTTCCAGATCGAATGGTCAACTACATCGCCGGTGAAGATGGTAAAAGCAGCATCTGGAACTATCTCTTTGATTGCCTGATACATGCTGTGTTCTAAAGAAACGGGGGAATCGCAGGTATGTTCGCCGAAGGGTCCAGCTGGAGAGTCTGTCTTCCCAGGCTCGTCATTTTCTGTAAAGGGCCTAGTAAAGTCAGTCCATGATTTATACGTATGGCGAATTATTTTGACTTGCCTGCAGCATATAGGCTTGTTGCATTTCGCATTTGATCCTTCAGTATAAAGCTGATCAACGTGAATATCGGAGTAGTGAACGACTTTGATAGGATCTTGTCCACTCGGGATTGGGCGCTTCAGGTGAGATCGATCAGGCGGTAGAGGAACATCCCACTCTTCTATAGCAGGGTATTGGCAAAGGCCAAGAAACGTAACACATAAGTGTTGTGCAGTTTTCGAGCCGATGGCCACATTTCTCAAGGCCTCGGCAATAATAGGCCCTTGGAGCTCGATGGTCCCTTCGCAAACATCCGGCTCTTCAACCTGAGATGGGGTTGTTAGTATTCGCTATGTACAAGGATGAAGCATAAATACCTTTGATCTCTTGCAAACATCCTGGAGAGTATGTACAAAGGTTTTATCCCCCAGTTTCGCGAGGTTTTTGAACGTTAGTAACAGACCCTATGGTAGGTATAGATTAGCTGCTGAGTATGTGACCTCGCACTTATAGAGCATCACTAACCTGGCATCCCGAACAAGACGAAACGCCCTGTATTTGCTTCCATATCCGATCCGCCCAGTCGATTCGATATAGCGTCTGTTGAATATCATCAATGTTTTGGATAGCAATGGCTGATCCGTCACTTCCGACAACGCCTGCTATTACGCCCAGACAAGGCAACAGAGCTATTAGGAAACGCATATTTGTTGCGCCAGGATCAAGCAGATATGGGTTGAAAATTGAAATAAACAAGTGGTTTGTGACAGAGACTTTTTATGTTGATTCATCATCAGACTCGCGCCTCAAGTGCCAACCACAAGGAATGGATGAATGAACGGGCCTATGTCGAACTCCTGGACCGGCCTAGGCGCGCCGCTACAACGCCCACATGACCGACTCAGACCCGACATGTTTAGACAAGGATACCTATCTTAAGGATAACGTCACCATAACTCAGTACCTCTGTACTGACATAAACTGCACATTTTATCTCGTAAGTAAATTCTAGACTGGGATATCACTAATCTACCCATGCTGATGAATTAATCCAAGTCTCATCTGCCTTCGCTATATACCTATCTATCTAGGTACTTGTATCTGGTGGTTGGTACAACTTTAAAGTCAATATTGATATATCTATCTCCTATATATGATGTTCAAGGTGCAGGTTTTATCAGATGGCATAATTATCTTGTATTCTTTTTGCGTTTATTCATACAGCCGTTAACTACCCTCTAAGTATTTTAATTCGATAGTCTTACAATATGAGTTCAGCATCTTAGCCGACATATTATAGTTGTACACGGAGCTCGCTACTCCAACATGAATAAGTTTTAGATACCCGTCATGCTATCTTACATTTGCCTCAATCCGTCCCGCTCTCGTCTTTCTTGGACGATTTCGTTTTCTTGGATGCGGCCTTCTTCTTGGGCTCGGCCTTCTTCTTGGGCTCGGTGGTCTTCTTCTTGGGCTCGGTGATCTTCTTTGACAGCGCCTTCTTGCTAACCCTTTTTTTCATGGCTGGCTCGTCGGCCCACGCAACTTTAGTCCCTCGTTGCTCCTCTCTCTCTGTCATCATACGCCTGGCTCTCCTTCCAGCTTTAGTACGTTCCTGTAGTTGTCCATTCCACATCTTGAACCATTGCCTGGAACGCGTTTCCTGGTCCAAACCCATCAGCTTCTTTCTGCGGCCCTTCATCTGGGCCAAGATCCTTCGCGCCCGGTCTGATGGAAACTCCGTGATTGTGTATTCTACCGTCCAGTCGGGCACATCTCCAAGGGCCCGGCGTTCGACACGTTTCACAATCAGGTCGTCGACCTTGTTGCGGACTGTGACGTACATGCCCAGCACTTCCTTTTGAGAATTTCCAGGCGCATTTTGATCAGGGGTTGCTTCTCCTGTGGGTAGTGACTGGCTTGCTTCAGGGGAATCGTCCGTGGTCACTAGGGGGTCATCTATCCCGGCCAAGTTTTCTTCGTCCACCTCGTCGTTCAGCTGCTTCTGATCTCGTACTAGCCCTGACAGAATTTGCTCAAAAGTCCTCAAGCTGCTCGTGTTCATCTCGACACCCTCAGCAACCTTAAGGATGAGATCCTTGAGGGAAGAAGAATCCTGTGGAACAGCATTGGTCGCTGGCTCGGCGTTGCCCTCAACGACTTCGTCAGCTGTCTGGGCAGACGCATCGTCTTCCCCAGCAATGCCGTCCACCACAATCTCATGGTCCTCGACAGACTCGACGTTCTGAGACTCAAGATTAAAGTCAAAACTAGCACCCTGAGATGCCTCGTCCAGCTGCCCCAACAGAGTTTCCGTTTCAGAGCTTGACTCGACCTGGGTGTAGCCTTCGCTGCCTTCAAGAGAAGGCTCAGTGGCTTGCTGTAGATCATCTACTGCCGGAGTATCAAGAGTGTCTTGGGATTCGTTAGCTCCTTCCTTGCCGTCACCCAAATCCTCGGTCAAAGCTTCCACAAGTTCGTTGACATAAACCTGCTTCTCCTCCTCGGGCTTCCCTGCAAGCAAGCCGCTTTGTTCCAGGGCCTGCTCAATAGCCTCTCTGACATTAGCCAGCCCGGCAGCATCGTTCTCCACGAACTGGTCTACCTTGGCCATCATCTCGTCCCAGGACTTTTGCCTTTCAAGGATATCGACGGGTGCTGGCTTTGGAATGTCTCTCGACATTCTTTCCTCCTCTTCAGTGGAAGCAGTATTCTCTTGCAGGTTCGGCTCTTCGTCCTGACTGCTGTCGCGCGATATGCCAAGAACTTGTTTTTCAAATCGTTCCACAGCTGCTCTGCCCTTGTCTTGAGTCTTTTGCATTTCCTCGTCACTGACAGGTTCAGCCACAAAGTACAGCACGGCGGGGTCTAACGGTCGTGTTTCAACATGGAGCCGGAGCGATTGCTTAGGGAATTTTTTCGAAGCTCTGTCCAAAAGCCCATTCAGGAGGCCGATACTTGCTTTGAACTCTTCGTCGCCGACCTTGCGATTCAATGTTCCATGGATAGCTTGATCCATCTCCTCAAGGCTGATGTACTGAAACCCGAAAATCCGTTCCGTGTTATGGAAAGCAACAAAGATGCCGTCCATTCGTCCCATTCTTACTTGCAAGGAATACTTAAGAAACGCCGCTCGTATCATATCATAGTATTCGCGCTCGAATGAATTCCATTGACCCAACCGGGAATCAATCTCGTAACCAACGCCCTTTTCGTAATCGCCTACGTCCATTCGGATTGTAACGACGGCGCGTGTTTTGAGATCAAAGACACCAGTGCCGGGTAGTCTCGAATCACGGGCATCGAGCTGTGAACGCATCATGAAATCGCCCAATGTGGTGTAATGGAAAGCTTCATCGGCATTTTTCTCTTCGTCCGAGAGCTCGTGGGAGCGCGATCTTCTGTACTTTTCAAAATGGTCCTTTGGCAAAGTCAGGAGCTTCTCCATGGATTTCCCCAGCATGCTAAGAATATTCGCAGTATCAAACTCCTTGTCGGCGTCGATAGCATACACACCGTCCTTGTAGCGGGCGAATGCAGCCACAGGTGCTCGGGTCAGCATAGTGAACGACTCAAATTCAATTCTGAAAGATTTTGACAACTGCTCAAAGTTTGGTTTTCTCCAGTCTGACAAGAGGAAGTGGAAGTGTGCAAGCATGGATGTCATACTTGAAGTTGAACCGCAGTACTTCTTGCCGTGCTTCGCAGACAGCTTTGTCAAGGTTTCATCCTTGGACGAAGTCACATATTCCTTCAAGGCGTTGAAGTCGAACTCCTTGACTGGCATAATTGTGCCCAGGTAAGGGTCAAAGTTGTAGACCTGGGTGCGCCTATCCTGGAGCTGGTAAGGTCCAGAGTTGAATAGAACCTTCTCCAGGTTATAGGCCAGTTGGGGAACGTCTTTTGCCTTTGTCTTTTCGACTGGTTTTAGCGTCATATTCTTGGGGACGAGTTTCTCTATTCCGGGTTTCGACTTGACATTGCGTTTTTTCACGCTTCCAGCTTTCGCCTTTAATTCGTTCAAGAGTTGTTGTTCTTCTGCTACGGCATGCTTCTCTGTGTCCAGGCTGCGGGGCAGAACGGCGCCATCCTGATCGGTGACGAATGCGGCGGAATCGGCATGTGTGGATTTAAACGTGTATGAGGATGCTGGGGATATCTTCTGTTGTAGCTTCTCGCGTAGAGAAGTCCATACTGCAGTTTGTTGAGTTCCTGCTAATGAATCTGTTTCAACCATATCGTCTTCGCGGATTATTTCTTGTGCATCATTTGATTCTCCAGTCTGGGGCTGAGATTTAGTTGTCCTTTTCTTTTTCTTTTCCTTGTGGTCGACACCATAAACTCTTCGGACCACATTTAGTGCTTCATTGAAGTTGGCGTCATTACTGACACCCCCATGGTTGACAGCTTCCTCTTGCTCTTTTACGTCCTGGGCCTCCTTCAAGTGTGCTCTGCTCGCAAGTTCCTGCAATATATCTGGGGTAGAATCGAGAGGGTTCGGAATGTTCTCAGTGTGAGACTTGGAGTCTGTAGGTGGTTCAGAGGCATTGTCCAGGTTGGGGTCTGTCGTAAACGATCGGACGAGTGTACATTGTCGGGGATATCGTACATACGGTCGATAGATGCTCGCAAAGCTGGCTGGAGAGCCCAGTCCTCGCCGAACTCGAAGCATTGAGGCGTCTTCCACGAAATTGGCTGACACAGAAGGAGGGAAAAAAGTCAATCAAAGTTGACCCTTCACAATGGAGGGGACTTTCAATATGCGCCTAGCACCCATTAAAAAAAAAAGTTCTATACAAGCATCAACGACTTCGGTAATATCTCGGATATCATTCTGCCAAGGCACGTGATTGGCCAACTAAAACAACGGGGCAAGCAAGTAAGGTATCCATTACCATACAGTAGCGCAGCACCTCGTCATCCTGGAGCCCCCCAAGGTTCCAAGAGGACATCACAAAGAAATACTCCCTTGAAGCGATCCCTCTTTCCTGGCATTTTCTCATGCAATAACAATGGGTGCAAGCGATTCTAAGCTCGTTTTTAAACGGGGCATCTTTCGGTTATGCGAAGAACGACATATACCTGCAGATGATGCCTACTGGACCTCTGTTCGTCCCACCCCCGAGTCTATCGCGAGAGTGTAGCTTGTGTGCTAACATGACGCTGTCAAGTTCTGGGAGCTCCCTGAATCCTCCGAGGACGTCTTTAGTTTGTTCACGCCTGCAGATATTCGAAGGACTCGCGATCGCGCCCTCGAGAACCTAGAAACCCTCATCCTCGCCGTCACTTCTCGCCTATTCATACTACGTCATCATCCATCTTTCCCTGACCCGGAACTTGCTCCAGAGCGTGAGGCATTGAATTGCGTCCGGGTTCTGACCCGGATCCTGCCTTACTTGTATGAGAAAGACTCTCTAGGCGAATGGGAACAGCAATTCTTCTGGGCACAGCGGAGGAAGCGCACTCGGCAGGCTGCCATCGCCAATGAAATCCTCTTCGACGAAGCCCAGGAAGCCGAGCGCAAAGTCGAATCCGCACATTTTGAGGAGGTCAAGCCACTTGCAGAGGAGCTGGTAGACACACTGGTAGATCTGCTATTCTTTTCTGACTTGACATTACCGCGGCAGCCACACGGACGATCCAAGGTCAGCTATGCGATATGGCAGAGTGGCGTGGGGTGCAATACGGCTGTTGCAACAACAAAGGAGTATGAAAGCAATCGATCAGAAATCCTGCGCCTTCTTCTGACCATGGCTGGCCAGAGCCTGTACACGACAGCCGGCGTTCTTCCACAGACTGGTGTGCGAACCTTGACTCATCTCTGTGCCTGCCCAGACAAGCAAGTGGTACTCTCGGTGCTCTGCTCTCTGCTTAATACGGTCCGTTTATACATGTGTGTGCTTCCATGAGTGAATGCTAACCCTACTCCGCGTTAGACATTAAAATACAATCCCGCAACCTGGCGCGTCCCTTACAATACCCTTGTGTTCAAGGATGGCAAGCAAATGCTTGTTACGTACTCTCTGCATTTTCTTTTGGTACTTCTTCTGTACCCTATCCCCGAAAGCCCGTCAAATCCTTCGCCCAAAAACTCTTATCGTCATTTCCTAGGCCGGCTGCATCGGGCTCAAGACTTCCAGTTCATTGTTGATGGAATGACCCGGATCCTGAACCAACCTCTTCAAGAGAAGACTTCATATCTTCCAGGTACTCAGTCCTCTGGCCACTTTGCACCTGAGATACTCATGCTATTTTGGGAGATCCTGCAATGCAACAAGAGGTTCCGTTCCTTTATTGTGGATACCGAGAGAGCACACGATTTTGTCGTACTCGCCCTGTTCTACGCCCTCGAGTATAAAAACGATGCTACCAAGCAGGGCGTTGTGCGTATGTGCGCCTTTCTACTCCAGACTCTAAGTGTAGAGACGAATTTCGGAGTCAACTTGAACAAGTACTTCGAAGGCCAGGAGAGCTTGCCAGTCTCCATTCGCGTGCCAGGCTTCAGGGGCACATATGCCGACTTTCTCATACATTCCATCTACAATCTGATTACAACGAGCCAAGGAAAGCTATCGGCGATATACCCGGCTCTGTTGGCGGTGATTAATAACATTGCCCCTTACCTCGAGGGCCTGAGTAGCGCCAGCAGCTCCAAGCTGATGCAGCTGTTCTCTTCCATGTCCTCGCCCTCGTTTCTTCTTTCCAATGAGACTAACCATACCCTCTTGCACTCGCTTTTGGAGTCCATTAATTCCATTCTAGAGAACAAGTATCGCAAGAATCCTGAACTTGTGTTTGCTATCCTCAGGAATAAGAAGCGAGTCGAGGCCCTGCGCTCATTTACTCTTGAGAGCGGGCAAGAGGAGATCGAGAGGCGAAACAGAAGAAGAAAAGACTCTGGACAGCATGCTGACCCGTTGGAGGCTACATCCGTTCGCAGCTCAGTCGACAGCCTAAGAAGTCCAAGCAGCGCCCACCCTCGCCACTCATCATTAGAGGAAGTTCCAGAAGACGGCGCATTTGCAATCGGAGACGACGACGATGATGATGAAGATGACGATAGTGACGATGAAGAGCAACAAGAGACCCCTGCAAGGTCAACGTCGAGTGAAGCGCCTTCCAGAAGATCATCAACCCCTAACGCTGAGGACGCTCTCCCAACACAATTGAGGGGAATGTCTGAAAAGGCTCGCGGTAAGATGCCAGCCGGTGTTCCCAGTTTCTCACGGCAGAATAGCACAACAAGTTTGGGCGGGCACTCAATATCAGGGCAATCGCAAGCAGGCGCATTCGAACCAACGGCTCACTGGATTGATAGTTGGTTGCTGGAGCTGCCGCTGCATACGATCCTGGCAGTTATCCAACAGGTCTCAGCTCTCCTGCCGCGCCAAGAATTAGCAGCTGATATTCCGACACCAGAAACGCTTCGGCGGATCTCAGGTGTTGGGATTGTAGGTATTGAACCTTCAGCCCCTCGTGTGCACTCATTTGAGTGGTCTCAGCTCGCCCTGGGCTGGTATGAATCTCTTTTATGGGGCATTATATTCACAAACGAGATGCAAGTTTCGAGAGGAACTATGGGTATATGGAACGGGACTTCGATCAAGCTCTTCCGAGTTCAAGAAACAGCCCCAGAAGGTCCGACTCTGACTTCACCCCGGGGTGCTGTTGACGCAGTTGGCAGCAACATAGTGTCACGAATAGGGCAGATGAACCTTCGCGGTGGGCCGCAAGGTAGTAACCAGCCGCCGCCACGGAATGGCTGAGGAGTTCCCAAATCCCATCGGCAATAGCATGTAGGCCAGTCGCTTGCTCGGCATTGGACCGTGGAACTTCGCTAAAAGCCATCTACATACATGCATACCCCATTCAGTACCCTATTCCCAAAAAGGAAGGGCTGGTCACAGAAGCCAGCTAAAAGCTAGCACAGAAAACTGCTAGCTGGATTGTTTCATGACCTTCGCGCATCGCAACGGTTCATGTATGATTAGAGACCAGACGATGCGGTGTTACATAAAGAAGAATGGGCTGCATACAGGCGTTTGGATACGGATTGGAGTCTCAGGAGAAGCTAAATATCTCGCATAAGTCATCGAGTCAGCTTTTCTCAGTTTCGCGGTCTCGACCGTTCCTCCACACGTTCTTTTATCACATGATGAGATGAGTTGTCAAGCATCGTTGTCTCCTCAGCCAGCGTTTCATGTCTTGACCCATCCCATGCGGTGTGACACGAAGAGATGGAGGTGGCTAATTCGCTGTCATGATCAGCCACAGCCAGATCACCGTCTGGGAAGCCCCCGCTCCAAGTGTTCCACACCAGCTGGTTTCCCTGTTTTCAGAAGCAAAAGTTGGCAGAGGTAGTAGCCGAATAAACATGATTTGTCTATCCGTACACCGACATGGGTCAAAGCCACGTCTGATGTCCTAAGTGATCATTTCCGAAGCCGCAAGGGGACTTGCATGCACCGCCACTATCTACCAGGAAGTTAGTCTGTTGGACGAATCATGACACGATTCGGACCATTTGTGCCGCATTCCCCATGCGCTAAAGCCACAGCGGGTGTCAGCCACGTCAGGGTCTCTTAGTCCATGCAGCTATCGCGACCAGGGTCAGGGTCCTGTGTTATAAGGGTGGGTGTAAGGGTCCTTTGAATTTTGGCCGGGATACGAAAGCAACTCAGCTCGTGAAAACGAGTGAGTCGCATTTGTTTAATTTCTCGGTCTTTCTCATCTTGACCTGTTTGTTTTGACCTGCGGTAAAGTATCTCTCTGCAATATTCGGCTACTTGCGACACCACATCGTATCACGCAATCGGACATCGTTGATTCGTACAGTGAGAGCCATGTCGCAGGAACAACAGCAACAGCCCGGTGACTCCGGCGAAGAGATTCAGCCTTACCGCATACATGTGAGCTGAGACAGATAATGCCGCCTTGGGGAACACTACTGACCTCCCTCCCTCCCAGGTATCGAGCAAATATTTGGACATTACGCGTCAGAAACTAGAGCTTACTCGACTACCTCATGAGCCGTCTTCTAAAGATTGGTGGGAGCCAAAGCCTCAAGTTGAATCCCTAGTCGATTTCTGGTGAGCTAAACTCCTTATGTGTAAACAATCCAGACCTGTGCTCACATCTTTTATCTAGGCAAGAATCATTCGTGTGGCGGGATCACGAAGAGGAGCTGAACAACACACTTTCACAGTTCAGAACCAGCTTCCAGGTTTCCACACCGCCAACACCTGTCCGGATTCATTTCATCCACGCTCGCTCACCTCATGCAAATGCTATTCCTCTTCTCCTCATACCGCCTTTTCCTCTAACTAACCTTTCACTTGGTCATCTCGTTCAGCCACTCAGTGACCCTGAAGATGCTGGGGTCGCCCAGCCTTTTCATGTCGTGATCCCATCATTGCCTGGGTTGGGGTTCAGTGACACCCTACCCTCCAGTGCTCCTCCAATTTCTACAGCGGCTAAAGTATTGGATGACTTGATGAGAAGGTTGGGCTATGAACACTACATTGGCAGCAACGCCGGATCTGCTTCGATTTCCCCAGCTGGAATTGACTGGAAACTGGCCCGGCATCTTTCGAACAACTTTCCAGAATCTTGCTTGGGATTCCATATGATCGCACCTCCTCTAACATCCCCTACACTTTCAGCTTCAGCAAGCGAATGGCTTAAGTGGAAAGTGGCCCGTATCCTAAACTCTCCGGTTCTTGGATACACCAAGGACGATATCACGGCTACACAAAAGCGGAAGACGTTGCGACTGAACAAGAAATCTGCAATCAATCTGGGACAAGGTGATCGCAGCGATTACGAGCCCAACACCCTCTCTTATGCCCTATGCGACTCGCCTACCGGCCTGCTCCTATATGTGCTGAAGGTTCTTCGCACCTTAGGCCCCAAGAATGAGCTTTCAGAAAAGGACATCATCACACTCACTTGTCTTATTTGGCTGCCTGGCCCCGAAGCTGCTCTCCGATTCTGGGCACAGTGTGCTTCAGACATTGAGCCCGTGGAAGGAAAGAAACATGCTAAGAAACCCAAGGTGGCCATTAGTGTGTTTACTGGCGACGAAGACCAGAGCAAGGAGCAAAAACTACTGCCTCGACCTAGAAAAGTAAGCTATGCTTGCCCCGCCTGGGCGAACAAGGACTACCAGGTGGTGCATCTGAACCGAGCTTCTGGAACTCCCGGATTCTTAGCATGGGATCGACAAGATGTGATTCTGGATGGAGTGCGCGGTCTGGCAAAGGCAATTCTGGAAAAGGACACGAGGATGAAGGCTGCAGAACAACCTGGAGCAACGCTTCAGGACCAGCTTGAAACACAAGACGGCCGTATTGCTCAGGCAGATCTATCTGGAACCACCATGCAGGAACCAAAGGCCAGTCCCAGCGAGGGCCCAGCTAAGCAGGAACTACAAAAACTGGTGGAGGACGAGGATCAACATCTGGCTCCTCCACAAGCGACCTCGCAGGGTGTCGCTCACTGATGAAAGATTGGACGAGGATAAATTTCGACATGGCTCATGAAGAGGGAAGAGACATAAATTGATACCACTACTTATTTTCCTATAACTTTTCTTGCTCCTAATAATATTCAACGACTTGATAATGACATCAAAACTACAAATGACTTTTATATCTAGTCCATGGTCAAGACTTTCGTGATGTAATATTGTTTGATCGTCGCCTTGGATTCGAGGGCCTCACACAAGCTCGCGCAAAGGAGCTTAATGTTGCCACTGCTATGATGGACCATGGCATTCAATGTAAGATGCGCTACAAGTGACAGTTCTGGGGGCAATGAAGAAACATTATTAGAAATATATATCATCTTTCTGATTGCAGTAGAAAGTGAACTTCCAATTATATCCGGTTCGTTGAGTGGCTGGCTGCTGTATTGGAAGAGAGCTATGGGGTACGTACCGCCCTAGCGTTTCGAAGCTTAGCAGCTTCGACCCCTCGGCATCCAGCTTTCATGCCAGCAACCACCAACTTAACAAGTTGGCGCTTTCAAACTTGCACATCGGGCTATCGAATTTTCTGTGTAGAGATAAAGCGACTCTATATTCTGCGTTTCCCATAGCGACAATGCGCTTCGAAGCAGCCAATATCTCGTAACCGTTTCGCCGTCTGCTATCACCAATATGTCGAATCGATACGACCGACCTCCTCCCCGTGAGGGTAACGGCTATGGAAACTTTGGCCGCTCCAACGACGACTACAGATCTGGTTATCAAGATGGATACGGGAGCGATCGATTTGCCACGCCACCAACTACCCAGCAACCGCGACCACCGCCTAGTCTTCGACAAATGTCGTCGCGGTCACGTATACCACAAGTCCAGTCACAGGGACAAGGACAATCACAGGTTCCCGACACGCATGCCGCACGACAAATCACCGAGGTTATAGACCACATCAAGAAAGAATGGCCTTCAATGTGCCAAGATGACTGCGTTCCAGTTCAACTGTCACTACAACTTCTTGACAAGAGCTCGGTTGGTCGCGCCCACGAATACCGCCAGTTCCAGCAATCGCATAATTATCTCCAAGAGTCTCTGAAGGGAATTGTCCACGAACATCACCAGGGCTTTAACAGTTCGATTGGTACATTTCACAAGATCCAAAGCAGTATTCAGCAGTCGCAAAAGCGAGTGCGGGCACTAAAGGAGTCGCTGGCGAGTTCGAAAACGAGCCTTTGTGCGACAGATCCAGAGCTAAAGAAGCTTTCAAAATCATCGCAAGAATTTGATGCGCTTTTGCAAACACTAAACGAGCTCGATGATCTCCGTGCCGTACCAGATCAGCTGGAGGCAAGAATATCCGAGAAGCGTTTCTTGACGGCCGTGGAAGTATTGCAAAGTGCTCTCCGGAAACTACGAAAGCCTGAACTAGACGATATCGGTGCTCTCGCTGACCTGAGGAGCTATCTTGCAAACCAAGAGACTGCTTTGATGGACATTCTGGTGGAAGAGCTGCACGAGCATCTCTACCTCAAGTCACCGTATTGCCAGGAACGATGGCAGAACTTGGCTAAAACCCAAGGTGCTGTAACGGAAGGCTATACTGATATTAAGCCCATCGCCCCATTTCACATGGTTCTCGATGCCATTGATGTCGACAAGACAATCAGAGAGGACCCAATGAAGAACCCCGAAGCTGATACATTCTATTATGTTGGGCTGTTGGTAGAATCTCTGAACAGATTAGGTCGACTGCAAAATGCCGTCGAGACCCTCAAGCAGCGACTACCAGTTGAGCTCTTTACCATCGTCAATGAGACCATCAACGAAGTAGACCAAAGACACCCTAGCTCTCTGAGAGGTGGCTCAGCCAGAGGCGATGGTCTTCATGTATATGGCACACGCGAAACACAAATGAGGGCGGATGTCATCTACGATCTTTTGTGGTCGCTATATGGAAAGTTTGAAGCAATCGGAGAAGGTCACCGTGTTTTCCACGAATCCATCAAAGTCCTTATCCGACGAGAAGGTGCTGGTAACAACAGCGCACTTCTTGGCAGCTTCAAGGAGCTGTGGAATCTCTATCAGAACGAGATTCGATCTTTGCTGCACAACTATGTTACAACAGACGCTGACGTTTACCAATTCGATTCCCCAAACCCAGGAGATACGCTCCACGGTAAAAAGGATGTACGGGAGCATCTGTTCAAGTTCTCGGAGGCCAACACGAAGACTGTCGAGATGACGAGCGAATATGATGCACTTGACAGCATCATACAGGACGCTGTCCCTGGTTTGAAACAGGACAGGAAAGGACGAAGCGCCCCAGAGGGGGGGAGAAGAGGCGGCGATGGTGGCCATGGCAGCAGCCATCAAACAACCGGCTCGTACAAATCCCTGGTGGAACCGAGTGTCTTCAATATGAGCCTACTGCTACCGCCGACATTGGTATTCCTGCAGCGACTCAAAAGCATCGTGCCCCCTGGCTCTGACCTTGCAGCAAGCACATTGACAACATTTCTGGACAATTTCTTGGTCAACGTTTTCCAGCCCCAACTAGACGAGACCCTGGCAAAACTGAGCGACACTGTGTTCGGAGAGGCAGACGCGTTCTCGCAGGATTCAGGCTGGAGTCAGGTTGCACGTCGACCTGTGTTCCGAGGAACGACGGCCTTCTTCGAGGTCGTGACGGCATTCTGTCGCATGCTGGGCACAATTCCGCCAGACCAAGCACTCAGCTCGTTGATCGTAACTCAGATGATGCGATACTACGATCGCTGCTTCAGCTGGTTCAAAACGCTTGTTGTCAAGGCCCAAGACCAAGCTACAGAGATCAGCAACGATAACCTGCGATCATCAGCGCGCTTCTCTCTGGATCAAGGGGAGCTCCAAGAAACCATGAAGAAGCTCTTCACGGCAGAAGAAATGGATTGGGAACTGGCCGAAAAGGAGATTCACTTGTTGATGGAGCTTACGAACGAATCGCCACTAGATTCGGGCGACATCATCCAAGATCGAGATTCGATTTCGTCCCTTTGTCTTTTGTATACCAGCATGAAATGGCTTGCTGTCAAGATTTCTGGACTTCGTCAAATTACGACGCACGACACGGATACATCACGACAGAACTTGCCTCGACATTCAAACCGACGGTGGACTCTTATGAACGAGCCTAGCAAGAGCGCCGGTGAAGAGGGTCCTGTGTCACTGCCATTGACGCAGGAGACTGTACAGTAAGTTGCACGATCCAATGAGCAAGGTACAACACTAATCAGCGATCAGGGCATTCGACAGCATCGTATCTTCCTTTGAGGAACTCGCAGGAACAGCACTACTCACCCTCCATATGGAGATTCGGTGCCGCATAGTCCACTCTCTCGGCATTGCCTTGTCGCCCACAGTGGCACCCTACCTCCTCGACCAGGAGGTGAGCGAACCCGATCCGCAGATTCTGAACCTCAATTCAGAACTGGTCTTCTTTGATGAGACCATCGTCAAGTTTCTCCGAGACAAGGAGATTGCATTTATCAGGACTGGTCTGGGTCTGCTCATCAACTGCTACCTTGTGAGCAATGCAGGCAAAGCATCGCCAATGAACGACAAGGGCTGCGGGCGCATGCAGCTCAACATCCTCGTACTGCAGCAGAACCTCAAGAACGTGGAGGAGGGTGTAGACCTGGCACGTGCGGCAAACTACTTCTCTCTATACGAGCAAGGGGCAGATGCTATCGTGGAGAAGGCAAAGGAAGACAAGGAGCAACAGCGGGGCACAAGCGCGCAAGACCCCGACAACTTTTCTTACGATGAGCTGAAGGCACTCGTGGAGCTATGCTACAGTGAAGCCATGGCAAATCCCGAGCGCGGAATTGCCACAGCAGCCAAGAGGCAGATGCAAGACAAACTGCTTGGGCTCAGTGAGCACATGTGGCAGACATAGATAGATCGAGGCGATGTGTACTGCATTAATGGCTGGGGTTTGACGGAGTTGCGGTTTACATTGAGGGGGTATACTGGTGATAGTAAGTGATGGTAGAGTAGGATCAAGACGTACTGTACAGTAGAGCAGTAGCGATGCATGATTGAATGATATATCAGGATTGGAACCGGCACAGCCCGTTTATGGCGTCAAGTATGATCTTCAGCTATCCTACTAAATAATCGTTCACCCGGGATGAGACACAGATATAACCATGTACACACGTTCGCTGTCACTCGCTGTAAGTAGCCGCGGAGAACCACGCGGCATCCATGACTGAGCACAAGCAAAGACAAATGGCAGCGCAATATGCATCCCATGACTTTATGCAGTGAAACAAGAAATAGGAACGGGCGATGCGCCGCCGCAACTCTGCACTCACAAACGCTTCGAGAATGCAGAGCCAAAGATTGGGTCTAACAGAATAAGAGACGAAACGATTCTGTCACTTGACGCTACCCTGGATCGACTCTTGAGCTACCTATTTTATTTTTTGTACCCTCAGGTCTCAGGACCGGTAGTCGAGTGTGAGGAAGAAAAGAGAGGCGATTTCTAATCTAGCAGGGCCATTAAAAGAAATGAGATCGGCATGAGGCAACCCAGAGGTGGCAACGCTGAGGACATGATGATGATAAGGGGTTGTATTCGGGAATTAGTTATTGTCCTAAGGACAGGGATTGTATCTGTATGCAAGCGAGGAGATATGATTGTGAGGGATCACTTGTGTCTTTGGAACTCGTGTTGAATGAGATCTTGTTCGTATCAAATGAAGCGAGATGGATGCTTTTGCGTTTTCAGGTGTAGAAGGGGTTGTTAGATCATGCTACTCTAAGTACCGCATGCCGGGATTGACAGTGGAGTAGAAAAAGGTCTAGAATAAATCTGTCAATCGGTGAAGCTGCAGTGGAAGGATCAAGCATTGATCTCAAACCGACGCGAGATGCCTTTGATCTAAGAGACGTGTCTAAGTTTTTATGATGTGTATTTGTATGAGCATTATTAGTAGATAGATACCTGTGTAGGTACCTAGGTAGGTATGTGTGTATATGGATCATTACCCATCTCTTTCTCGTCATGCACTTTTGTAGCCTCATGTTGCACATGTACAAGGCCCCGGCCGCTTGTGCAGACCCTTAAAAAAAAATAAAAATAAAGAGCAAGCCACGGCGTCTTCGAGCGGGCTTCTACTGCCCATATAATTTATTCGTGACACAGTCATCTGTAACCCAAAGCCAGCCAAATTGGATTAAGGTTGCCCCTGAACTTAATCTCTGTCGAGGTAGCGTCTCATAGTGTGCTGGCGGGTGCGGTACCTTGCATTGGCTGTGGTTAGTAGACCAACCAATGCACCTTATGCAAGCCCCCCCCGCGGCTTTCGCCTGGCCGTCTCAAACCCGGACCATGGGAGGAGTCGAGGGTTTTTCTCTACTGGGTAGGGGTATGGAATGTAATTCAGGAGTTTTACAACGGGCGGTAAGTTGGACTACCGTAGGCTATGCTAGGTGTAGTGTAGTCAGGTGGACGGTTATGGGAATGAATGAATCGTTTGTCAATTGAGTTGAGAACTAGTTATCGGCAGACCTTGATTCATAAAAGTAAAAATGTTGTTTACCATGATGAAATCAAATTTGCCTGCATAAATCATATGCTCATCCGCTGCAGTAGCTGCATCCTCTCTAAATCATGGAACCCTCTCCTGTTGGCCTCCTTTCTCCTCTATCGCTGCACAAATGCCAACTTTTCATGCTCCATCACCCACCCTTGTCCATCTTTTAGCAACCACTCAGTGTTGCAGTAGAGTAGTAGTAATGCATCCTCGCCCATCCATTATCTGGACTGTCAGCCCCTTAACTTGTTAGTCCGCGCACATCCGCCACATTGGCCCCCTCTGCTAGTGTCAGTGCTGTCCATCTGTTGTACTGTAGGTAGTACTGTATGTACTAAGCCAATTGAGACATTCATTGGTTACCTTGGAAAATCAACATCAATCAACAACAAAACAAAGGGACAAACCCCAACCCAACCTCTTGCGCCAGCCATTGGATTGGATTGACCTCCAGTACCTGTTTCATTCCATCATAGGGTCTCTTTTTTTCCCCTTCCGTTATTCTGTGTTACCCGCCTTCTTTGTTTTTATACATACATCATCATCATCCTTCACCCAGGTATCCGTCCATACCAGGCTACTAAATTACACGGACCTTGACGACTAAATTACAGCATTTAGTCCACTAAATGATACGTACTCTTTCATGGTGTATGTACTGTAAAAAGGAAAATTGACTGGATCCGACCCGACCTGACCCCACGCGTCTGAGCCCAGCGGAGCAGTGGCAGCCACCTTTCTCCCTCTGTAGCTCCATTTTGGCTTGTTAGGTTCCCCTGGATTCAGTAGCTACTACATTGGATTGGACAAACATCTCGGGCTTTTGGAAATCTTCACTTCCATCAAACTCTACATCATCAACAACCACTTACTCTCTTCTACTCATACTTTGTCGCTCTCTTGCTCTTTTCCCCTCGCTTTATCCCATTCGCTCAACTTGGCTTTGCGACGCTTTTACTTTTACCTTTCATAATCACCGACTTGGCGTACCCCATTACCGCCGCCGCTCTTCTCTTCTTGTCGCATCTCGACCCCTAGCAACCGACTCTCGTTCACCCTTTTTCCACACTCGTTGGCTCTTGGGCCGCCCGCTTCCGTCACCATGGAGACCTCGTAAGTCTTGAAGCCTATATCGAACCTTCCGACATCGGCCGTTACTAACCTTGGCTTCAACAGTCTCGGTGCGACAATTAGATCTTTCTGGCATACTATGACCAGTTATGACAGACGTATGCCGCCCCTTTACCCACACTGCGACTTGCCGAAGCCCATGAACTAAACAATCTCCAGACTCCTCATTCGACTCCCCTTACCGAACCGGTCGCCATGTCCCTCTGCAGGACGGTCGAGGTGGCATCATGACGGGTGTGGCAACAGCCTCTGACTCTCGAAACGACGTCTCATCTCCGTATACCGACGAAACAGGCCGAGGCTCCCCACGCCTGGACGCCAACACCTTCGCACCAACGGGTGCCCCATACTCTCCCGGCCTGAGGTCAATGAGCGCTCGCAATGCCAGCCAGGGCGATGGTTTCGAGGTGCAAAGCCCTGGTGACGTCCCGATGCAGAACTTTAATGATGGCCTTCCACCTGCTCCCCCAGTCGCCCACTCCTGGAGGCGCATAGATTCCTGGGCCGATGACAACTACCCGGAGCTTTTCGATCAGCTTTGTGAGGGTGCTACCAACAACGACCTGAACGACCTGGAGCATCAGCTTGACTGCTCCCTTCCTCAGGATGTCCGCGACTCCCTTATGATTCACGACGGCCAAGAACGAGGAGGACTGCCCACTGGAATCATCTTCAGCCATATGCTACTTGACTGCGAAGAAATTGTGCAAGAGTGGGACAACTGGAGGACTGTTAATCAACAATTGCTCGAGACCTCGGTCGCTAAGCCCTCTACCCCTTCCAAGGCTTTCGGCGGCAGCAATGAGGCCTCTTCCTCCAAGCAAGGCGGTGGTGCTAGTAACAGCCCTGGCCCTTGGAGACAAGATCTCATGTCTCGCCAGGACTGTGTCCCTGCGAACGCTGTCCAAAAAGCATACGCGCACAGCTCTTGGATCCCTCTGGTTCGCGACTGGGGTGGCAACAATCTGGCTGTTGACTTGGCACCTGGTCCTGGAGGCCAATGGGGTCAGATCATTCTTTTCGGCCGTGACTACGACACCAAATACGTTGTGGCTCGTTCTTGGTCTGCCTTCCTCGCTGTTGTCGCGGACGATCTCAACAGCGGCAAGTGGTACGTAGACGAAGATACTAGTGAGCTCAAGCTACGAGAGTTCAAGGAGACACGAGTCGAGCCCCCGTATTTCAGCATTTTGAGATGGAGGATGGACCAGAAGTACGGACGACGCGCCCCCTCCAAGAGACGATCCATGGGCCCCAAGCCCAGCTCTCCTCTGGGCTCGCGTTCTTCTTCCCCCTATGGAAGCGGTGGTGAGAGCGAGGGCCGAGGTCGATCTATGCAGCGCCTGAGCGGTTCATCTCCTTTGGCCAGCCCTCGACCCGGTGCTGGGCCTGGCTATGGGAAAGCGACCCCTCTGAGTCGGGTAACGGAAGAGACAGCAATCCCCGAGCTTGCCGACGCATACATCCAGCCTGAGAAGCTCGTAGAGGTTGAAACTCCTCGACATAGCCAAGACAGCAAGACTCCCAATGTGACCAGCATCCCCCGCGTGGAATCCGACCTCCTTAAGGTGGAGGAAGAGCCATCGCCGAAGGCGAACGGCAAGAAGCCTGAGCTGGTGGATGAACCAATGAAGACCATCGAGATTTAAGCACGCCCAAGCGATTATTTGGCTATAGATGAAAGCACGGAAACTGGCATACAGGGACAACGATTGCATGAGACTCATTATTATTTCAAACCTTCCGCAGAGACTCCATGCGAAGCGACTCTCGGACAGGTGTATACACACAAAGACTTGGCGTTAAGGGCGTCGCGAGGAATATGCAAGATTCCATGACTCTTTCCCATGAGAGGCATTATTATTTTTCTTCTTCTTTCCCCCTCTCTTCCAGCGGGGTTCAGTATCCCGAAGGGCGAGACAGTGGGAACGGCATACAGACTCTAGTATATTATGGACGCTTTATTCATCAGTAAGGGACGATAGGTAGTCGTCGGGGATAGTTAGGGTTGCATCTGTTAAGCAGCTCAGTGAACCTCTCATGGAAGATAGGATTGATGGTAATCATTGTATGAATAAAAATTCACGTTTTAATTAAACCGAAAGGCCTCTCATATCAGTGAGATGACTTGCTCTCTACACAGTCAGTAGTCTTTAGGTGTTCGGATGGATCATCGCCGAGGCCATGGTGGCTGATGGATGAAACTCGGTGGTCACATTGCGGTGTAGGGCAATTGACTGACCGAGTGTAGCAGTCGTTTCAGAATTGCCTCAGAACACAATTGTAGCCGAAATTGTGTCAGTAGCTTAAGTGTGTACGCTTAGAAAGGCGTCTGATTGATAAGAATCTTATCTCAGGCAAGATGATCAACACCAAATCGTTGATCCCCACAGCTGAATCCTTCAAAGCTCTTTTGTGCGGAGCTAATTCGCCGGCATCGGGGTAATCAGGATCATTAGGTAACTACAAGACTTGGCTTCTTCGTTACACTGCGAAGGTATATCGGGTGACAGTCCCTACATACTGAAAACACCGCTTCATCGTGATTATAGCACTACAAAGCGAGTTCATCTCTGTGACGTATCCGCCATGAGCGCAACCACAGCAGCACGCCGTCTTCGAGTTGGTATTGATGTCGGTGGGACAAACACAGATGGCGTCCTCATCGATCCTTTAAAGACCTCAGGACCTGATCGCGGCATCATCGCATGGCACAAAGAACCAACAACCACAAATCCTAGTGTTGGCATCAACAATGCCCTCACCAAAATGCTTAGCTCTGCTTCCATCAGTCCTGACGAAGTCGCCAGTGTGACCATCGGAACTACACACTTTGTCAACGCCGTCGTTGAAAGAGACGCTACCAGACTATCTCGGATCGCTGTTATCCGCCTCTGCGGGCCCTTCTCTAAGCATATCTTGCCATGTGTTGACTGGCCTAGTGATATGAAGGAGCTTATCCTGGGACATCATGCTCTGGTAAAGGGTGGACTGGAAGTTGATGGCCGGCTGATATCTGATATCGACCAAGACGAGATCAAGGCACAATGCGCCGCCATCAAAGAGAAGGGAATCAAGAGTGTCGTGGTTATTGGTGTCTTCAGCCCCATCGACATAGTCGAAAGACAAGAAGAAAGAGCTGCAGACATAATCAAGGGTGAGATACCCGACTGCGATGTCGTGTGCTCTAAAGAAGTCGCCAATCTCGGCTTCCTCGAGAGAGAAAACGCAGCCATCCTCAACGCTTCCATCCTATCCTTTGCCCGCAAGACAATCCGATCTTTCCACAAACCTGTCAAGAGACTGGGCATGAACTGTCCCGTCTTTATTACTCAGAATGACGGTACTGTACTTTCTGGCGAACTAGCTGCCCGTCTACCTATCCGAACATTCTCGAGTGGTCCCACCAACAGCATGAGAGGAGCTGCTTTTCTAGTGCAGAACGAGCTTGACGAAGCCATGATGGTGGTGGACATTGGAGGAACCACATCCGATGTTGGTATTCTTCTGGAAAACGGCTTTCCTCGACAACAAGCAGCTTATAGCGACCTGTCGGGTGTTCGCATGAACTTTTCGTGCCCTGATATCAAGAGCATCGGCCTTGGCGGAGGTTCTATTGTACGGAGAGACAACGGCGTCTCAGTAGGTCCCGACAGTGTAGGATACAAGTTGACACAGGAGGCTGTTGTATTCGGCGGGAAAATCCTCACAGCGACGGACTGTACGGTTCTCACTAACCCAGGACTGGAGATTGGAAATTTAACCCTGTTGAAAGACACCATTTCTGAGGATGAGCTTGAAAAGGTCAGATTGGCCATTAAGCACAAGTTGGAAAAGGTGATCGATACAATGAAGACATCACCTCAAGATATCCCTGTGATTCTTGTGGGAGGCGGAGCCGTCATTGCTCCTGATAAGCTCAAGGGAGCGAGCAAGGTGCTCAAACCCCAGTGGTCACAGGTTGCCAATGCGATCGGTGCTGCCATGGCGAGAGTTAGTGCCGTCGTGGATACAGTCAAGTCGACAGCAGAGAAGTCAGCGAACGAACTCCTAGAGGAAGTCAGTCAGGAAGCTATCGAGAAGACTGTCAAGGCTGGGGCTCTACGATCAACCGTCGCTGTTGTCGAAAAAGAAGCCTTGCCACTCCAAGTATGTTTTACTAGAAGAATTGTTCGACACTTTGCTGACTACTACATAGTACATTGCCAACAAGACTCGGTTTGTCGTCCGAGCCACAGGAGACTTTGACTTTTCGAAAGAAAGTGTTGTGCCTGAAACAGACGAGGAGTCCGAGGAGCACCAGGAAATGGATAGCTACGAGAAGAGTGCCAAAGACCAAAGTTCAAAGCGTGATACAAAAGAGGAAGAGGATTTCGATATACTGGCATACCGCCCCGATGTGAGGAAACGAACATGGCATATTTCAGAGAGGGATGTTTCATGGATCGCAACAGGTTGCTACATTCTTGGCACAGGAGGTGGCGGTAGTCCCTACGGACTGATGATTCGACTTCGATCCCAGCTGCGCAATGGAGCTATAGTTAGAGTGGTCAACCCTGAAGATCTGCCTGACGATGCACGAGTCGGCTGTGGCGGCGGAGCAGGAAGTCCCACCGTCGCGATTGAAAAACTTGCAGGCGATGAACTTCTTGAAGCACAGCAGGAATTATACAAGATGTGCAACACGTCAGCCACGCACATGATCTCTGTCGAAGTTGGAGGCGCCAATGGCCTAAGCGGATTGCTGCTTGGCTCGAGTGATCAAATGGATATACCTACAGTTGATGGAGACTGGATGGGCAGAGCTTATCCTACAAAATGGCAGACGACGCCCGTGGTTTTCAAAGAAAGGGAGACCATCTGGTCGCCCATCGCTGTGAGCGACGGAAACGGCAATGTTCTCGTCATGCCAAAAGCATCCTCTGATGAGGCAGTTGAGCGCATCATACGCTCTGCCCTGAGCGAGATGGGCTCCCAGGTAGGCGCTGCAGACGCTCCAGTTACGGGAGCTGAGACGAGGCGCTGGGCCATCGAACACACGCTTTCTCAATCGTGGAGGATTGGACGGGCAGTTGCTCGAGCACGTAAGGAAAACCGTGTGGATAATGTTGCTGAGACTATCATCGACGAGTGTGGTGGTCCTGGAGCGGGTAAAGTGTTGTGGAAGGGTAAAATCATCGGCGTGGAGAGGACGTTGAGAAATGGACATGTCTATGGTGAGTGTCTCATCGAAGGTGCTGATGTTCGAGATGAAGCGAATGCAGCTTCCGGAGAAATCTCGGAGCAACAGTTCAAGGGAATCGTTAAAATTCCGTTCAAGAACGAGAACATCGCTGCTCTCAAGGTTCATCCTGATCGCAAGGAGGAGCTCCAAGAAGATGTTCTGGCCATTGTCCCTGACCTTGTTTGTGTCATTGACGCACAGAATGGAGAGGCTGTTGGAACACCAGAGTATCGATATGGATTGCTTGTAGTTGTGCTGGGAATAGCTGCGAGTGATAGGTGGACTGGTTCAGAGCGAGGAATAAAGATTGGAGGACCTGATGCATTTGGGTTTGAGCACTTGAAGTTTGAGCCCCTGGGCCAATATTTCAAGCCGAGGAGTGTTATTGACGAGTATGATGAACAATAGGTTATTATACAAGATGATAATACTCCTATATAGAGAAAGTTTATGGAGATTACAAACTGTAAATGTACTTATAATAACATTGTTTCACGAATGTCTATGGTTGATGGTGAGTTGAATGTTCAATCAAGGTGAGGCTTGTTCACCTCAGGCCAAATCAGGCTAGCGCAAGTATTGACCGTGACCCATTTTATATGCCGCCGCCTTCATCATGGTTCTCTTTCCATCTTCCATAACAAACTACCACGAGCTCTTCTCAAAACTGCAAGCCTCAGCATACGACTATTATCATACGTATTCGCAAGCTCTTTGAAACATAGAAAAAATGGGTTCCGTTGTTCTTCCCCATCTCAACACCGGCTGGCACGTCGACCAAGCCATCCTCTCAGGTAAACACTATCGCATCTCCAAACATGCACACAATCTTTACTAACTTTTTCTCTAGAGGAAGACCGTCTCGTCGTCATCCGCTTCGGCCGTGACTGGGATCCAGACTGCATGCGCCAAGATGAAGTCCTCTACAAGATCGCCGACAAGGTCCGCAACTTCGCCGTCATCTACCTCTGCGACATCGACCAGGTCCCCGACTTCAACCAGATGTACGAACTCTACGACCCGTGCTCCCTCATGTTCTTCTTTCGAAACAAGCACATGATGATCGATCTGGGTACCGGTGACAACAACAAGATCAAGTGGGTTCTTGAGGACAAGCAGGAGCTCATTGATATCTTCGAGACGGTGTACCGAGGTGCTAAGAAGGGACGTGGTTTGGTCGTCAGTCCCAAGGACTACTCCACTCGACATAGGTATTAACTGCGAGGTGGAAACCTTTTGGACTTTTGGGCGCGGATTCGGAGTTGGACTTGTTTGTTTTATTGAGGGGCTGCTAATCATGACTTTTCTCACAACAACGGAGGGTAGGAAAGTAGGGACATCGGGCTACTAAGCCAAAAGCGATAAATGAGATTACGACACTACGCTTGCTGTCATGGCAGTCAGTCCTATGGATCAAATGGTGAGACTCCAAGGTGCCTTTCATGAAATATTTCTGACACGACTTGACAAGACATCCAGCGTTTGCCATGGCCGTTTTACATTCTCTTGGTAAAATGTGCTAAAAACGGTGAATCGAAAGGTGAGATACTAATTGTGACAAGTCAAGTGCAAGATTTCCCGTGACGTGAGTCCGTGTAGTGAAGCCTTACAGGTTCATTCGACGTTCTTGTGAGATGCAGAAGAAGTAAAAAGTTCGTGCTGTAATGAATCTCGAACAAGCGGCTAGATGCGAATGACGTGAGTGTATTTGCACCATAGTAGGACAAGACACCTGTTGTTGAAAATATGCGGCTATTATCTTATATAGGTACTCTATCAGTAAACAACTATAACCCGAATGGCCAAGTTTCATGGTACTCCAGCGGCGATCGAGGTTGGTGAATCTCCAATGTTCCAACATGTTTCGACTCGTCAAACCAGATGTATCCATCAAACTGGTCCGGCAAGATGGCATACGAGTAATGTGAGGCCTTCTCCGTCTCTGGTTTGTATATCACACCGATAGATCTCTCCAGCCGTTCCCCGCGTAGCGCCTCCCGTAGTTTCTCATCACATTTCCCTTTGCGCAGATCCAGGACAAAGTTACCGATGCCCGTTGCATGCATAAGCTCTTCATAACTGCCCGGGAGCCCCGGTTGGACCTTCATGATGTTCATGTCACTCTCCCAATTCTGGGCTGCAGCAACAGTACCGGTGTTGGTGCCTGTCCCGATGCTAAGAGCATCGTCTCCGAATTCCCTCTTGCAAAGTTCCCCAATGTTGAGTTCGTGACTAGCCCAGCTCATACTTGTGGCGCGAGCATCACCTATGTGGCTGTTGTGCGCCCAGACGATGGCCTTGGAACCCTCACCCCGATGCTCAAGGACTCTCTTGAGGGTCTCAAACATGTGCATATCTCGGTGATTCCAAGATTTGTCTTGTCCTCGGTACATGGCCTTGTAATACTGCTCAGCATCTGTGGAAAAGTCAATCCTTACTCGAAATGAAGATAAAAGACGTCGGATGTTCAATTTACCTTTCACAACTCTAGCATTCTGCTCTCCATTGTGGAACTCGACACCACCGTCAAGTGCTGCAGAGTATTCGATCCGTTTCCTCAGGAGATCCCCGAGCATTGCAACGACGTCTTGCTCATATCCCTTGAAAGACGTTGCCAATGACTCTAGACCATATTCATGGGGATCTTCCAACCAGTCCATCAGGTTGATATATCGCCCCCTTGCCACTTTTGCCATGTCCTTATCAACAGTGTCCAGATAATCGATGACTGCTTTCATTGACGTCCCCATTGAGTAGAGGTCAAGTCCATAAAACCCAGCGGCTTCCGTGACTTCGCGACCAGAGTTGTAAGACCGCATCCATTCGACAAAGTCATGAACTTCCACATTGCGCCACATCCATGTTGGGAAACGTAAGAATGGTGGCTCTCTTTTTTCCTTCTCCGCCATCTGTGTTGTTTCCACTGCACCTTGCCCTGGGCCTGGACGGTGTCTGACATATCTGTCTACATGCTCGGCATCAGACCAATCTGCTTCAACTGCAACAATATTGAAGCCGTGGCTTTCGATCATGTACTTCGTGATCTCGGCACGAACAGAGTAAAACTCAGATGTGCCATGAGAAGCATCACCTATAAGTAAGACTTTACAGTTGCCAAAACTGTCAAAGTATCTCGCAATTGTACCGGAATCCTGAGATATTGACCCGAAAGGCGTAACGTGTGTCTTGAGCTGTTCTATTGCCGAAGGTTCCATATTGAGTGGCTTAGCTCGATTTGGGGATGGTGCAGCAAGTTTCGAAATCAATTTCGTTTACAAACTCTTCTAAAGGGACTATTAGAGATGGTTTCTACAGGCGAGTTCCTCGAAGATAATATTAGTCACGAAAATACTGGCTTGCCGCCATTCAGCCATGAGGGCCACCCTGTACTGTGTGACATCACAAATACTCATAAATGATGCCCAAGATTGGTGGGCAGGTGGGTAGTTTTTATTGATCAACCGACGGGCATATGTATAATGCAAATTGAGTGGTTGGTACACTTTCAAGCAAAATATGCCTTCGGCGCCCTATATTAAGAGTTATAGAAAGTAGGGTATAAGCGTAACCTTATTCCTATATAATAGAAAAGTATTATAAGACCTGCTCTTTAACTTACTTTTTCTCCTTTTAATATAACCTAGGAAATTACTAGCTAAATCTAATATCAGTTATCTTACCTAGCTTATCCTACTTTAACCCTTATTACTAACTTTATTTTAGCTAAATTAAATATTATACTAATTAAAAGAAAAAGCCTATATAGCTAATATTATAATTACCTTTATAATTAATCTTTTCTATTTTTCTCTTTTAGCTTTATTTTTTTAGCTAATAACTATACTATTTATATTTTAATAAAGGCTATAATAAATTAGCCTAATTAGTTAAGTAATAATTAGTATATTAAAGTAGCTATTTTTAGTTATACTTTAACCTTATTAGTCTTAAAAACTAGAGATAATTATATTAAATAGTTAAAAGATAAAAAGAAAGCCCTAAAGAGGCTAAAGGCTATATTAAGCTATAATCTATAAATAAAAAAAGAGAAAGACTTCTTTATATAGATTAAAAGAGATCTATTATATAAGGTCTAATTTAATAACCTATTATAGTAGGCTAATAAGGTTAATAAGCGTAAATTATAAATAGATTAAGATAATTAGGCTATAGCTTAGGCTAATTTTGTAGGTTATAATCTAAAGAAGATTAGTGCATTATATAGGATAAAGGTTATACAGCTAGGTTAAATAAATTGAATTATATAATCTGTCATATAAAGCGGTCATCTGACCTGGCCTAAACGTAAAGTAATCGTATATGTATAATGCAAATAATAAGAAACAATAATCTGTCTATGAAGGAAAGAGATGACTGCCAATCAATCGGAAATGCGGAGGTGGCGACGATCTCTTAATGGCGGCCGATCTTCTTATGAACCTATGCACAAGCAGAGGTGTCAAACCTCTATTGACTAACTAAGTGCAGCTCTTTCCGTTGCTTACATTGGACCATCGAATTGGTAGATATAGATTTTGGACAGTTAACCTTGATTGTGAGCAACTATCTTTGGTCGTGATTGCTTGTGTCAAGCGCATGGGGTTGCCGGATAGGGACTACAGTAACGGTTTTTGTCGATCGGTACGCGTTGGCTCGGTATTGCATAGACTACCGGATACGCATCCCTGGAAGAGACTGAGCCAGAGCTGTACATTGCATGATAAGTTGTGCGGCTCAAGACGGACTTACTCTGACTGGCACTTCTAGGAGACCAGAAAGGCATTGATACTGCCCTTATCGAATTGTAAACCTTCAAAGCTAGATTTTAGAACATCGTAAGACATATTGTCTTATACTCAGAAAGAGCTGTGGATCAAATACAAGAGAGAGTTGCTACTATGCTACTCCTGAAGACTGAGCTTTGGCAACCTGGCGAAGTAGATTATTTCCCATTGATTCCAAAGTAGGGATGCGACAAACAAAATCTGTCGCGAGATAACCGGCATGGATTTATCTCTTCTTTTTCAAATTGGGAAGTCCATGGTATGTCCGATGGGGATGATTGCTGGTGGACGGCATTGGAATAGAAACAGTCTCTTGAAGTAAGAGCTGTCTCAAGCTCGAAAGGGTATCGCCGACCATATCCACAACTATTAGAAAACCCAATTAGTATACTGATTATCGATAATAATTGCCAGAACCCACAGCGGAGGCATGTGATGGAAAGCGCGAACGTAGCCTTTGATGATAGCCGAAGCAAACTAAGCGTAGACACCGAAAACCTCTATCGGCATTTAGGATTTATAGACAGGAGAGAAATTGACTATCCAGTTCAGAGACAATAGATAGAAGAAGTGAATGGTTCTTTCCCGTGCCAATTGCCCATGTCGTCTATTCGTGCTCGCCGTCTCAGGTCGGCCAGACACTTAAAGAGTGACGTCCTGTTTATCCTGTGAACAGATGATACAGTCAGACTCCTTGTTGTAAATGACATGATTTTATTACACTTACATCGAATCCCACTCCCAACATGGGACGAAACGACTTCGAAATACGTATATAAGAAGATGCGAAGACTCGGTTTGCAGTTGCGCTAGCGACGACGTAGCTCAGATCTGGTTACACAATGCGGTTGACCCTCAAACACTGGCTTCCTTTAAGAAGACTACGATGCTTTTGAACCACAAGAGCACGAATGGCAGGAGATGTCAGTCGCCAGTCTGTCCTAGGAGGTATGGTGCTAGGAACGATGTAATTAGCTCACTAGATGTGCAATTAAAAGAGAACAGAACTGACTGTAGTACTGAAGTGTAGCTGATAATGCTCTACAGTCGACCAAGAGATCTTGAGCGTTTTCGTGTCAAAGGAATGCTTTGGTTGCCGCTCCACCAACTTTCTGTAGAATCGAAGATGTTTTATTGTCAGTTTGTTCATGTCTCCTTTCTCTGACAACGGCTTCATCAAGATGGAGTTTAGCATGGAAGTAGGAAAGTATCTCAAGACAGGGCCGCCAACCGCCCCCATTATGCCAAATGCTAATAGTGAATACATATTTCCTTATTGAGGCTTCAGCAGAATCAGAACAGGGCATCCTTAGTCCTGTAGAAAAGAATGGCACTCAGGGGCAAGACCTTTCTTGTGGTGATAGGTTCATGTACCATGACTTGGCACTCTTCCTAGTAGGCAATCCAAAAGTTAGCATCCGAGCTTCAAGTAGAGCAGAAAATAAGCTAAAATCCTGGTCTAAATCAACCGACTTAATAGTTTCGTCTTTGACACTTCTAGCGACTAGCTTTTCCAATACCCTGAAGATGGTGTAAGGGGAACTTTGGAGGCTGACAAAGGACGACCAGATCATGTCCTTCTTGGAATCTCACAAAGAGTAGATCGTCAAGACTGTTGGGCCGTTAGAGCCGCGATTAGTGCAGAACTCCTCGATTGGTTAATGATCTGACCTGGACACCCCTTGTGCTTGTTTCAACTGCAACAGTTTGTAGGCTAGTCGTGATAGCTCAAGTAACGAGGTCTGTCGGTGTTTTTCGTGATCCTTCCTGGCGTGAGTCTAGACTGCAGCCGGTCTACCGGCCTGTTGAAGATAAAAGGTCATCTCGGCAACAGGATTTCCTAGCCCTCTGATCTGACTCAACTCCCACTGGCGATCCTTGGTCAACGAACTTGTTTAGCTGGAGTGTCGGAAAGATTGGGAAACTATAGGTTTAAGATAAACCTCAACGCCGGTGTAAGACGTACCCAGCTAGCATCAGGCAAAGCAAGAAACGAGTGGGCATCTGAAGAAAATGCCCTGGTTAGCTACTGATTGTATCGTATTTCGGGAGGGAGATGACTCTTGGCCGCCAAAACGATAGCGCCATGGACTTCGGATTCTTCTGTATCTGAACCATCAATAAGGTACTGTTGGAATGGATTAGACTTCTTTTACAGTCTTGCCGGGTCGGTATCTCGAAAGGAAGGCCAAGAAAGCGATGGGCGAGGGTGAAGGCAAGGAGATCGTGGCCAAGCGACATCTTGTCGCAAGTTCGATAAAAGACGATCGGTATTATCAACCTTGCAATGCAGGAATAAGAGCTGCAGAGAGATTTGAAGGGTGTAAAGGATGAAGTTGGAACTTTTACTGTACTGTGCTGGCTGGCTGGCGTAGTGTGGTAGGAGCATACCAATATGGAGCCTCCACTGCCACCTGCCCGAACAACTAACCACCACCAAAGGCAGGTACTGGTTTGTTCTTCCTTCCACCACACAACCAACCGACACGCCTTTGTTCAATATCAGAACAACCTCGAATACTCTCTAAATATTGCTTTCTATGATGGTATTGGCAAAATCCTGAACTTGTTCAGGGTGTTTAATAACTTGAATGGCTTCCCTCTTTCTCGTAGGAAGTAAAATGGGCTCCCATCTCTCCCAACATCAATACTCGCCAATCTATGTAGTACATCTTGTATCCTTGTATTGCATCATCAGCGCCTTTGCTAATGACTATGATCTCTTCAACAGGCCTTGGCAGGAAACGCGCCCCTTTTCGACGCGACAGGCGTGTACTATGATACGCAAACGGAACCCATTAGACAGGAAATCAACGATCCGAAAAGCCCCATGATTTCAAACAGTAAGTCAGCAATGCGATATATTCCTTGGATTTCTTGCTCTTCGCGAGGTCTTTCCTACTGTCGCCGACTAACTAGCGATGCCCGCACCCTTTTCTACTTTCCCCGGCCTGTCACAAAGCACCCGTATACATACTCGACATTCCAAGCCAACCCGATGCGTGGCCTGAATATCATTGGAATATACATTAAAACGGCGCCTTTGCTTCGACGGCCCGTAGAGTCTTGCCCGACGTCGTTGACCCCCTGGCAAACACAACACCGAACCTTGCCCACGATCTCTCTACGTTACAGACTAGTCACTTGCAACATGCTACGACTAATGCATACGTAGATCCATTCAAGTGTTTCTGTAGATGTCCAAGTGACTCTGAGGCGATTCAGGGGCTTCTTTTGGTATCGCAAACCACGCCGCGTGTAGAACGAAGCCGACGACAAGTTCGAGAGAATCCTTATAAACTATTTCGACGCCTTTCGCATGCAGAGTAATTACTAAACTGGTACGGTGGATGATTTTATCAGGTACAGTTAGTTATGGCTTGGTCTCGAGGAACCGGATGCGTGCTTGCTTTGGTAGAAACGCACTGAGCCTACAACACAAGTGATCGCGCGATTCTGAGTCTTCTTGAAGACAAAAAGAAATACCAATTAGTATCTAAAGTCATTCTAGAGTATATGTATGCTTTTAAAGTTGTCGTGGTGTATGCAGTTGCAAAGTATTGTCCGAGTGTCAAATGACCTCCAACCCCTGAGCCAGAAATCGCAGTTTGATGATTATGTAGCAAAAAACGTGTCGTGTCTTTGTTTAATATTATCAAATACTTCTACATTGAGGGGTATGATGTGGTTTTAGTGTAATGTCTGCCAGTCAAGCTCCCCACTCTCGAGTGGTGGGATATCAAATGCCTGGACGCGGGCCATGTCACTACCGCTTTGCTCCCCAACAGATGATCAAGGCATGGATATTGTAATATGAATGGAATAATACATAATCTTCATGATGACTTTAGTCAAGAAATGTTACAGTATTGTATCGGATGATCAAACTTGGCAAAGACTTTGGATGAGATGCACCCGTGCTGCATAGGTATTTGGGAACTGGACTACAGTTATGCAAATTAAATCACGATACATATTTGATGCTTCGACTACCTCATGAGGAGCCGATATATCTTAGTCTCTAGTCCTCAAGGAAGCCCATTTGCTAGTGCCAGTGTACAATAGAGCCAGGCTGCACAGGGACTGATAGGCACAAGCACTCGGACTCATCAGGGCACCCCTCCGGTTAGGGCCAGTGTCATAAACGTCACGCGGAATCTTCTAGACTTGGTGATGTGGTTCTGTTTGCATGCGGTGCCGTGGCAACCTGATTTTCTGGTGGTGGTGCTGAAGCAAATCTCCGCTCGACCTCTCCCACTCCTTTTCCTTCTCTCCCCCACCACCAAAACACCGGAACTCCAAACATTTCAAGGCACAGAACCCCTATGCCCTGAAGGAAACGTTAAAGAGTGTTTTAATCTTCATCCGCATCACTTCTTTCATCTAGTTTTGCACAGTTCAGACTACTGATTATTGTCGTCCCGAACTCCTTTCTCCCATCACTGGCTCACAACACCAGACTACCCAGACCCAAACCCATTCCTACCCCTACCCCTACCTCTCTCTACCCATCATATTCCCCTCTCATCACTATCTACTGTCAAGCACTGCCCCCGAGTCCCAAATAGAACGGATTCATCATGTCAAGCTCTGGCTCTGACGCCGACCCCGATAACGAGCGCCTCAGCTCTCTGAGCCACAATTTCGGGCCTTCAGCTTCTCGAAACAACCCTCTTTTCATTCCGGAGCTCTTCTATCTCATTGTTGAGGCACTTGGTGAAAAAACCGATGAACGTCCTGAATATCGGAACAAACACAGCCTGGCAAACCTTGCTGCAACATGCAAGTACTTCGCGGCAACCCTTGAAACTGTTCTGTATACCCAGGACATCAAGGATGGTGAGCTCCGTGGCTTGAAGTGCATTGTATTCTGTGAGGAGGATCACGTCACACTGGGCAGACTGAACAAGTACCCTGAGGAGCTTCTGAAGCCCTATGTTGACACTGTATTCAACTCCATCATTAATCGGGATACTCCAAACGGAGTAGTAAACGACTCATGCGAATACACAATGCTTCACATTGCTGCTCATAAGTTGATGTATGACACAATGAAGAAGCTGAGCGAACTGGGTGCAACCTGGACGTATGTCAGGAACTTCCAGGCGATTTTGTCATACAATGAGCGGGCTAAGTTCTTTTTTTCTTACCCGGCCTTCCAAAGCATCTTCAGCAACGTCAAGTGGGCACCCAATCTTGTGTGCTTGATCAAAAAGGATCGCCACGCATGTGAGATCTTGGAAAAGTTCTGGAAGGAATCTTATCCTTTCGTTGGACAGTTCCCATTCCCCGCCGGCTTGCTTCCTGTTGGCGCTGAGGATCGCATGACACTTTTACACCTTCATCTCCTTGCTGTACCCAAACATATCGGTGCTGATCGGGCGGAAAAGGCAATCAAGGAATATCCCGAGTTAATCAACTTGCCCACTGGAGAGTCCCAATGCTCCATCTACCACATCGCTGTCATGGCCCAGAGCAACTTTGCTCTCTCTAACCTCCTCATCCGCAGGTTGCGCGACCGAGTACCATACTTCGTCGACAACCAGGGCTGTAACCCTCTTCATACTGCATTCAAGCAATCCTTGCAGGGAAAACATGGTCGCACCCCCCAAGCCCAGACTGGAACTACCGACGCCCTTTCCACCCTTTTGCGCTGGGACATGAACCCCATGATGCCGCATACAATGGCTCCCTACCAACACCCCCTTTTGGTGATGGGCGAGCATGCCATGGTTGACTGGAATGGCCAAAACCGTGTGATCAAGAAGAACATTGATGATATTGCGGAGTCCGAGAAACGTTGGGCTGAGGCATGGGGCTTCGGACCCGTTGTCTTCACAATCAATCGATGTGACTCTAACGGTAACACACTACTGGGCTACATTACCAAAGCCATCGTCGGCTACCATGTCGAAACTGGCAGCAAGCCCCTTGAGGACCTGTTTTCAAAGATAGTCACAGAGTACGGTGCCGACATCAACTTGGATGTCAACTCGTTCCGCACTCCCATGCCCCGACCATACATTCATTCTATCAGATGGATGGCTAATCACGCCAGTGGCCGCCGCCGCTTCAAGAAACTAGTAAATGATCTTGGCGGCCAATTGCATCCCGCCGAGGTTGCTGGCACCGAGGCATCAACACTCGCAGATGTCGACTTCCCCCCTGACCAGCCCCATGCGCGCTGCCTCCCGGTCGATCACCCATACGCCCTCCAGAAACCGTTTCACCTAGCCTTCATTCGAAAGAGCGCGCCCCAGCTGGCTGAAAAACGGGCTGCCGATCTCCAACAACATGCGATCATGGTCGGGTTCTTGGTGCGAAATGGACATACCCAGGAAGAGGCTGTGGCCAAGGCTACTCAGGCACTTAAACTGTAGGCCTGGCTTCACCGAAGAGACAACCAAGACGAGTGAAGCACAAGGCAGAGTAGCAAACACTGCAGAGATGCATCGGGATTTTCTTTTGTTTTGTTCTTCGTTTAGAATGGGGTCGGGATAAAAAAAGCGAGAAGCCGTAACAAGACCGGCTACATAAGGGCACGAATGCGAATACTGTCGCAGATGAGGAAGCACCAGGTTTAATGATGTACGAGACATGTAACAAATGTACAACAACGACTGATAGATAGAAAAAGCTCTCGAGCACACCCCCTCCTGTGTCTTTTTGCTCTCACTGTGAATGACTGTGAATAGTCCAGAAGTTTCAACCAGGACAATTTATCATGGTGCATGACCCTCGAAATATGCTTGAGCCATATCGAAGGTGCCGATGAATGAATTTGGACACCTGATACAGTCAAACCGATACTACTGATTGAGTTTCATGTCTTTTGACACAAGTCCTGGTGCTTCTCCAAGTAGTTCTGCGCTATGCCTTGCGCAGCACGCTTGACGAACGGGAACAAATGTCTTCTGTAGTTTAATATCTGCGTCTCCGAAAGACCAGACGGGCTGTCATGATAAGCTCGTTGCTCGATACAAAAGAAAACCACAATTTATCCTAAGTAACGTCGACGATACAATATTTGTAAGATAATCATAGAGCATCTTGATCGGTATATACACTACACTCATATCCGACTCCCCCAACCGTCAGACCATCATCTCTACCGTGAGCAAACCTAGCAGTAATCAAGCATAGAGCCGAGAGCAGTCTTCTCGGGGCTTGTGATGGTCAACTGCCAGTAGCTCTTGACCTGGATCCAACTCTTGGCGTAGGTGCAGTAGAAGCTGGTCAGGGGAGGCTTCCACGAATCGGGGGACTTGTCGCTCTTGGACTGGTTGACGTTGTCGGTAACTAAAAGATTCGTTAGACGGGCTCTTTTGTCATGCAAATCGGTGACTCGGGTGACTTACCTGCCCACAGCTGAGGCCTTGTTACATCGTTGGCGAACTGAGTTCGCTTTGCAGTAGTCCAAGAAGCAGCACCAGACTGTTGATATGTTAGTATCCGCAAAAAAGACGAATGATGCAAGAGTTTGTTTGGGGCTTACAATCCAGGCATTCTTCAGAGGAACCATATGGTCAATGTCAATGTCACTGGCCTGTGTCCAGGTAGCGCCGTCGTACGGGGATTTCCATGTGCCAGACGTGGCGGCACATGCAGAGTTGGTCACAACATTTGTACCATCTCTTTTCAAGACGAATTCCCTATGAGCAGCGTCAGCGTTGTTCTTTCTCTTTCCACTATGTGCGTAGTTACCGAGTGTTGCAAGTGCCCTCGTATGTCTGCCAGTGAGGGAAAAGATCTCTGTTGTAAGTGTCGGTGTTGGTGGGAGCAGAGACAGTGAGACCGCTCAAAAGCGATCTGGCAGTAGAATCGCTAGGGATACCAGGCTTTGGAAACGTTAGAAAGTTGACAACAGTTCAGAGGGGTTGGCTTACCGGCGTAGGCGCAGCCAGAACACCAGCGACGGGAAGGAGGACAGCGAGGGAGAACTTCATCTTGAATCTTCGGGACGAAGAAAGAGAGGAGATGGTAAAGAGAAGTGTTTGGGATAGGATACCGAAGAGAGGTGAGGTACAGAGAGTGAGCAATATCACAGGCACGCTGTACTTGTCTCTTTATACCAGTCGACTCCAGATGCACTTCTTCCGTTCATCTTTCAGTCCGTATATCTTCGGAGAATGCACAAGAGACTGCGCACTCACCCTCCTTCCTTGTTGGACAAACATCCGGCGCATAACAAGACATATCTCCCCTTCTGGGAATCCAAGACCGCTGATCTCTCAGGCACGAGGCATCGTGATAGGCGAGTAGCGCATGGGCATCAACCAGCGCTGATGGTGTCGCTGCACCGGCAGATGTTGCGCGTCTATTCGCTACGTGCTAATGCCGGGTTGGAGACTCAGGGTCCAGTTAAAGGCTGTGACGCTCCCACGCTGATAAGGTAGTACCGGCGATCGACAGGTGGAATTTCTGCATGGAGAGAAAAGCTGTGGGGTTGGTCAGTTGTAAACCTGCCTTTTGGGGAAGTTGGCGTCCGAGACGTGAGACATGGACCCTTGGCGTTGGGTTGGATAAGTTCGGAGTATTCGTGGGGGAGATGCTATCGTGCAAACAGATCTAAATAGAACTTGTGATTTGAGACATGGCATAGGTAGTGGGATTACAGATCACATGACGAATAAAACAAAAATAAACAAGTCCAGTAAAGATATCTTGCAAGATCCAACATTGTAGTAGTCTGATAGCTGTAGATGCTTTCAAAACATGGCTTATCTTTGGAGGTTGCTGGTCTAGGCAATATGTCTCATGACCTTCGTCTTGGACTAACTAGGTAGGCTCAAAAAGTGCCCGTAGATCTGTTATCTCGACACTCAATTAGGAAGTCTGCTAAAATAGTGGCTTGAAGTATCAGAGAACAGAGATATGCTTAATTAGGTAGCTGGCTTAAACTGTTGCTGGAAAATGATAATGTTCCTCAAGATATTGTGTCTACCCGAGTCAACTCAAACTTCACATCATTCAAAGACAGTCAGCAACAAAACGATAAAAAGTATGCCATCCTCATATGCGGTGATATGTTCGTATATCATAGCAGTATCATTACAAAGAAGAGTATTAATGTATACAGATCCAAGCACTGTGTCATTTATCAAACGCCCTCGTCTTCTTTCCCGTCGTCCCATTCTCCGCTATAGCGTTTTATACACCGCAAAAGTAAATAATATTCATGAACCGCAACGTCTGGGTATTAGGGTTGGGTGGTATTCGTGTGTGAGGAATGATGATCAAATAGAAACCAAAAACGCCAATAACTGATATGCAGCGTACGTTAAAAAAGGAAATGCTGATGCGTATGTATGCTTATTCGTACATGGACCCCTTAGGGTCTCAGTGTTACATCTCCTTCGTCTCCACTGACGTCCATGTCGCCATCGCTGAGTTCGCCTCGCGCGGCTCGTTGCGCCAGGTCTCTCTCGTGGTAAATTTCTTGCTTCCTTGTCTCGGCTTGTTGAAGGCAATCGACGTAAGTTGTGAACTTGACAATCTCGCGGAGTAGATATGCGCTCTTGCGCTCCCAGTTGGCCATGGCCTTGACGGCGTTGCTGCCTCTAGGCGTGAACGCCAAGAGCATGGGACTGCGAAGTCGGTTGTGTGTTTGGAGTTCTGCCTCAATCCCCTTGACGTATGCATCCAAGGTCTGAAGTTGCGCGGCCTCTGGCTGGTTGCTGGGACGCATGCTCTGGGTCGGAGGCGCCCATTCTGCAATGTGAATGCGATCGCCTGGCAGTTTGCCACGTCCGCTGTTGTTGGTAAAAGCACCCGCGACTTGATCAAAGCTTGATCCTCGGAAGCTTCCACTGTTGGCGCTCGATCTTCGGTGGTGGTGTTGTGCTGCGCTGCTTCCGGGACGGGAGGTCTTGCCTGGGGCCGTCTCATTGATGATCGATACCAAGGCGTTGTTGACGATGGCCTCGCTCCATCCATATTCAATGTTACTTATACCACCAGTCAACGGATGGGTACTTAATCGCGCGCTCCAATAGTTCGCAGTAGTAACAAATTCCTTGCAAATCTCAGGCGTGCCCACTTGGAATAAGTGAACGGCGCCGTTGGGCAGGCTCAGAGCCCAAACATGTGGTCGAGCCCTCGAGTAGCCAGGTGGCGGAAGGGCGGATGCGAGAGTCTGTCGAAGGTTATAAGAGCCCAGGTTCGTTGCGTTATCTTGCCAGTTTCCACCACCAACAAGAACGGGTCCGCCACGATTGTTTCTGTCGCGGTTCTTCGCACGGACAGATTTGTTCGGCTGGAAAGAAAACAGATTCAACTGCCCCTTCTGAATAACAGCAAAGACCTCGGACCAGTTCCTGGCCTTGGCCTTCTTGTCTACGCCATCCAGATGATGCTTGTGGGTAACCATTCCTTCCTTGACCCACGGAGGTCCAGCGAGTTCGAGCGATTCGTCTTCGAGGAGCTGCGTTGCCGGAATGTCTGAGCTCATGATGGATGGGGCACCGTCTCCGTAAACTTCTTCGTCCCGGATAATGGCTTGACTCAACGCGTTGGCAAAGCCAATTGATTGCTGGTAGTCGCCACGAAGGGCAGAACCAAAGGAATCCTGAGAGACGGATGTTTGGGTTCTGCCCAAAGAGTGACGGCTCCAAGTAGCTGATGAGGCCGTGGGACTCCACAATGAGTTCCCATCATCGAAACTTGTACGACTAGAAGAAAAGCCGGTACGACTCATGCCGGCGCGGGATCGACTCTTGGATGTCCATCTGGCCGAGTTGGCCTTACCATTGTCGCTGATGCGACCACGAACAGACAGCTGGCTTTCCGAGGGAGCCTTGCTAAGGACACTCGGAGATCTCTTGAGCATGCCCATCACAGAGAGACCACCGCTATTGGAAGGCTGCAAGCTGGCGTTCTTTTCAGATTCAGCACCGAACAATGGCAGCCGCTCGTCTTTGATAGAGTTGTAGATACCCTTGAGAACAGTCTCTATCTGTTCCTCCCAAGCCTTTCTGGTTCCGCTGAAGTGTGACTTGACCAAGGGGCCACAGTCTTCAATACCCTCCCCAGGCAGAGTACCAGAGTCGGCACGGGCTGGTGGCCTGAAAGAATTCCTAAAAGACCTCTTGTCCTGTTCGGAGGGTTGCTGGTTCTCGCCGTTTGGAAAGCCATTCTTGTCTGGAAGGATACTCGCCCGCTGGAAAGCATCAGGTGCTGCTTCGTCAACGGCCTGCAAGATGGTCCCCATGGTGTTCTTGATGAATTGGCTGCGAGTCATCTTGTGCTCAATATCGGCCATGTGAAGATCGGTATTGAGTAACATAATCGAGTAGCAAATCGTGTGGATGACATCTATTATGAATTAGCTTAGTCGATGGGAAGGGCGGGTCGGCGCTTACCTGTTGCTTTGAACCCATGGTTGGGGTTGCAATCACACCATCTCTTGGAAAAGGCCACCAAAATGCGATCAACTTGCTGGGTTTCTGCTCGGAAAACCAATCGTCCACAGACTTGTCGCAAGGCCTGAACAATGCTCTGATTGGTAAAGTTATATAACTCCATATAAGCTTGCAGTGTGCGTTGTCGAATCGGGCCCTCTTCGCCCATAAATGAAGCAGCTTTTCCTTTCTGGATGAAGTCCTCGTTGCCGTCGTAGATCTTCTGTGCTTTCTGGCGGTCATCTTCAGTCGGATCACCAATGACAAACTCAGGCTCATCAATACCCTTGTTCTTGATCGAATCAAAGGTACCTAGAACCTTGGGACTGGGATCTGCCGAGCTTTCAATTCTCACACTGGGAGCAGCACTGAGAGCAGACTTATAATCTGTCCCAGTTGAAGCCGATCCCGGACTTGAGGCGCGAGCTCCTTCAATGGGCAGTGCCAGGTTGGCGTGGTCCAATTCGTCTTCCGAATCAGACTGTTCCAGTCTGTGAGGATCTCTGGAATGGCCCCTGCCAGACTTGTCCCTGTTTTCCGACTGCTGAGATTTGGCGTTTGACATGCTGGCAAGGTTGAACCCGAACATTCCATTCTCGTCTTCGTTGTCACTAAGTCCATCTAGATTGAGGAAAGAGTTGTTTCGTGATTCCATGGTCTTAGTAGGTCTCTCTGGTGGAAGGCGAGAAGGCGTGCCATCTATGTGATTTCGCTTCGAAAGTTGCTCATTAGACTCAGATCTGACTGTGGTGATCCTTGCGTTGGGACTGGGCGAATAGTCAGGGGAAAATCCCCTCTTGTACTCTTCTTGATCCACGTTTCGCTCCGGTGTCATATTGGAAATATCGGCGAGTGGTGATGGCCCTTGAGAAGCAGAAGTCCCTGGGGCGCCCTGACCAGTTCGAATATACGGGTTCATGACCTTGCGTAAACTGCTGGCAGGACTCGGGTGTTGAGGTAAGCTTGAATCTCGTTCCTGGGGTGCTAGACTAGGTACAGCTGTAGTAGGTACAGGAGCCATAGGCATTGCTGGAATGGGAGGAGTTTCTTCAGTGACAGACTTCTTACGCCTTCGGAAGAAGGAAGAAGGCTTCTTTTGTAAGGCGGGATGATGAGAATGTGATGAAGACGTATCTCTGGATGGTGGCGTCGAGGCATTACCAGCCACCTTGTTGTCTGCAGCAGAGTTCAGTTGGGGTGCTGGGGTATTTGCTGATTCGCTGGTGTTTTGTGAGTTGTTACGTGAGGAGCCAAAGACCCTCCTGAAAAACCCCGGACGCTCTTTGACGGGTGCAGCTGCATGTGATGTAGTTGGGCCGCTGTGCACGGCCTCCTTCGATTTACCATAGCCGACATTGGGTGCAGGCGCCGAATCGAGGTCCAATGCTGGTACAGCGGGTGTCGGTTCCCGCGAAGCAGCAGCTTTGCGTCCGGATGAGCTCTTCAGAGAGCGACTGCTTCGTTTGTGGTCAAGGGTAGGGGGTTCGAGAGGTGCGGGTGGTATCGGCGGTGGCATCGATGCGGCTTTGGACATCGTGGGGATCGACGGTTGCCGCCGTGGGCCGCCCGGGACGTTGGGGGTTGGGGCCGCATCGTACTCGTCGTCGATGTAACTATTCGGGAAGTCGACTCGAAACGACGATGGTTCGATAACCGGGGCCGGCGCTGGGGAGGATTGCTGTTGTGGCCCGTAGTCAAAGCTCGCAGATCGCGCAAACCCACGTCCGTAACGTTGACTCCCTAACACCTGAGCATAACCAGCGTCGACACTAGCTACACTGCTGTTTCTGCTGCCCGGCTTGCCCCCTCTTGAATGCATGGCTCTAGACGAGCCTGCTCTGTGGCCTTCTCGAACACTATTTAGACGTGGGAAGCTGGACTGGAAATTGGAGCTGCTGTTGCTTCGTCGGCCGCGACTAGATATGCGACTGGAATCGTCCGCGCCCTCCAGGTCTGAGCTGTAAGAGTATTGGTGCCCGTTGGGTCGGGATGGGGCTGCGACAGAATTGGAAGCCACCCAGCTTCTGGTTTGCTCGGCTGCGATAGACTGGGACGAGGTCTCGTCGAAGGTATGTGAACGTGATCCGGGTGTAGATGTGGATGGACCGTACTTGTCGCTCAACTGTGCCATAGAAAACTGGTCAAGGGACAGGAGCATATTAGCAACAAGGGAGTCTCGGGTGACGTTTCGTGGAGAGAGCGACAGGTCGTGGGAATCGCGGTTGTTTGAAGGAGGCAGGCGGCGGTCCATGTCGTCCTCGACAGGAGTAGGGTTCTCTAGAAACGACTCATGCGCGTAAAGGTTGGAGATGGGTGGCCTGGAAGGCTCCCGGTTGTTGGTATTCTGGTGTCTTGACTTTGACTTGGATCTACAGTATTCTGAGTCTTTTGGCGGAGGCGTGCGTGGTAGAGGAATGGAGTCCCTTTCCCTAGGCGACGGAGAGGCAAGTGAGGAAGTGTTTGTGTTAATGTTCAACTCGGTATGGGGCCGACGTCGAGTCTTACGACGAGCATTGTCGTTGGAAGAAGGGGACGCGGAGGGGAATGAGGGTGAGAGCATCTTGTCGAGATGGGGGTCGAGTCAAAGAAAAGGCTTTTGTTCAGCTGTCTCTGTGTCTCTCACACACCCTCTCTGTCTCTTCTCTTGGCCTACCACGCGCACGGCACTCTACCGTACCGTACCGTAATGCACCAACTCTCACCAAATCAAGGCTAGCTGGAGTTAGTAGAAGGAAGCCGGGTTTCCGCATGGGTCGAAAAAAAGCCACGCGCAAAGGATTGGACCAGTTGGCGGTTGGGTTAGAAGGTTTTGACTAGGTTGGTGCTGTAGGTCGAGGAATTGTGACGTGACAAAGTTGGCTGATGCTAAGAATTTGGTCTCTCGACGGCGCCTTGGGGAATTTCAGTCTAACTTAGCAGTTGGGCTGTCAATGTCAATGCCAATGTACCTGCGTTCTGACCACCAAGAGCCTTCATTCCATCACGCTTGGTCCATCAATCCGGGATCTTATTCGCTGCAAATTATTCTCTGAAGTTATCAATCCCAATGGTGGACCAGCTTTAAGGAGGGATAACAGGGATGTTTGATGCAGGGGGGGGGGGGAAC